>NW_004797282.1:163805-290357 GCF_000002075.1 Aplysia californica | reverse complement strand
GGGGGGGGGGTACATGAATTAAAATACTGCTGCAATTTTGTCTCCAGTTAGCTTTTCTTTCAGTTTGATAATTTCAGGTACAAATCAACTCATAAGTGATTTTAATTTTAAGATGGTATGTCAGTGTTGATAGAGACTCAGTACTATAAGGTGTTCTTGGCATCTTTTTGAAATTGTTGATTGTGCGGACTTCATGCTTTACACCCCAAAAAAAAAACTGATGAATTGATTTAATTAAAGTTGACATGCAGACCACATTCTTGTTTCTGAATATTTGACTTATTAATTACAAACAATCTTCATTGTTGAATGTTTTCGCAGGTGTCCTGTGCTGTCGGCAACTGTCATGCAACATTTTTGGGTGGGTACAAAGAAGCTGATTTGGACCACTTGAAATCCCCATCTCTATCCTGGAGAAAAGATACTTTAGCATTCCACTGGACCCATCCAGACCCAGAAGAGTTCTCAGACAGAGAGTCATTGCTGAAATCTAAATCTGTTCCTGGAGAAATTGGAAAATTTATTTTACAGATGGCTAGTTTGGCTTGAAGGCTATTTATGAGTATAATGACATTGTTTGAATCTCATTGTAATGGCAAAGCAAAAGTTGTTCGGGTGGAGATTCAACCAGACTATTATCATTTTTTCATCAATGTAAAATGTAAAGATTCTTCTAAATTTCTATCAAATTTCTCAGTTATGTTAAATATTTTCTTTTCTTTGTTCCTTTGTTTCTCATGATATCTTGGTTTGGTTCAGGTTCAGATTCTCAGGTTGATACCAAGTTGCTCAATACATCATGCACTTATGTACTATTTCATTGTCCTTCTGTTTTATATCTGTCTTTTTTTTTTTTGCATGTATAATTCAAAGACAGCATAAATCTGGTATATATCGAAAAAAGCACATTGACCTGTATACATGTATAACATATATATTGAATATTCATGTATAACTCAGGAACATGCATAGGTCTTGATAAAAACTATAAGCGATAATGAGACAAAGAACAAACTCGACGGATAAATTTTGGACGATTGGTCCCATGTTGACTGACACAGTGATGTTTATGTGGTTCAACATCAACTGTCAATTCTGTTCATAGAGCGAGTCAGCCTGTGGGTCTGCCTTTAGTAGGGCAACATAGAGCTTGGACAATGATGTATTGCTTTTGACCATCTCTTCAGTCTCAGTCCCAAATAATTGACTTCTATTGCCTTGCTTTTCTGTCACTACTCTTTGAAACATGTCTGGTCTAGTAAAAAAAAAAGAAATAATAGATTCCACTTTATTCAAGCGTAAACAGTAAATTTATTAAGTCCATGTCCTCATTCATTAACACCCTATGTCATTTTTATAGATCCATGATACCCTTTTCATACGAACGCCCACTTTATTCATCCCTTTGGGTAAATGTATGAATAACATATGGTGGAACTCGGATTCAGCTAGGTTTCGGGGCCTGACCTAAAATCTCGTTAAATCCGAGTGTTCGTTATAGCTAACATGAGGTTTTGTGTAGATAATTACAGGCCCTGAGCAAGTAATGTATAAAGAGAAGTCACAAGTAGTGCCTGAAATGCCTGCATGTTATGAGCTGTGTAAAAAAAACAAAAAAACATTCATTCAAATGCACGCCTGTGTCATCTCGATTGTTCGCCAAAAAGTTGTGTTGCTGTGTAGAGCCTAGCATACAGCCATAGACCAGCGCTCAATTCATTACGTAGATCCACGTCTAGACTGTGTTATCATTGTAATAGTGATCAGTTCCTGAGGAGGATTTGTATCTGCGACGTTTAATGCCCGGACCGCTAGTGGCCCCCCTCCCCTTCTCCGACACCGACACACAGCGACACGTGTGCAAGCTGCCAATCCGACCCCGACACATGCCAGAATAGACATGTGAGCGTGCCAACAACGCATGTGTTGGTATGAAAAAAGTCAGCTGCTTGGTCGCATGCAATCGGCAAAGTGAATAATGGTTCACGATGCTGGTGCAATGGATGGTTTCAGGGAACAGATAAAGTTCGTTCTGGGAGAAAAATGAGCGAAGCCACGTCTGCGGGGGCTGTTCACCCTAGAAACGACCTCGTTGAATCCAAGCTCACTGATTTAAGTGCTCGTTGAATACGGGTTATTTTTTATTGATTTTAAAGAAGAAAAAAAAAATGGGAATCTATCACATCTCGTTGAATCCGAGTTCTCGTTGAATCCGAGCTCGTTGAATCCGAGTTCCACTGTATATAAAAAATGTAGTCAATCCATACACCAATGCTGGTCCCCAATGTGCAACACAGTGGCGCGGGGTTGAGCCCCTCTTTCCCTACTCTTTCCCTTTATGAATGTTTCTTAATTAACAAAGTAATCAGTTGACACTTTTAAGACTGCTTTAGAACCTTCCACCTCCAGTTGCTCACAGTGAATACAGGCACTGTTACTACTGCTTACCAATATATATAGTGACTGAACAGCCAAATTAAATGTTTTTAGGGCTCAACAAAGGATGAGTTTATTCCCACGGTCCTTTCTTTATGATGTTAAAGTCTTCTTGTGAAAAGGTAAAAGATTGAAAAAAGAATGCGTGAAAACTATAGGAGAGGGAACTCCTCTCTGAGTTCCTTTGAACGTAACCCACCCTCATTTTTAATTCCCACCCACATTTTGATTCACCCACCACCACTGGTGCAGCACCCTGATTTTGAGCTAGGATTATAAGTGTGTTGTTCCCGGACACATCCCAGTGAACACTGTATTCCATTTTTTCTTTTGTTTTAGTTAGGTTTTTTTTAAACTGGAGGGAGGTTGCACACTTCTTCATTTGCAATTTTAAAAGAAACCTGTTTGTTTTGTTTTGGTAAGTGTTTTACGGCGCTGGCAACTGCATAAGGTCATATGAGCACGCGGAACACATTAAACATTTTCAGTTGGTAGGAAATTTTGAATTTTGCCCAGGTGGTGGCCGAAGCCTACTCTTATCGATTTTAGACAACCAAGGGATCTTTAACGTGCGCAACTTGCACACGGGCCCTCTGAGATTTTTCACCCATGTCTGAGAAGGTTAGGTGTAGATCTTTCCTACCTGAAGATCTAGGGTGTGGCTGAAAGACAGCAGTAAGAAGGAGCCAAGGAGAAGCAGTGGAAAGGCTGCAGAAAGAGTCCGGAGCCCAGAGGAGGGGACAAAGGAGGTGAGGGGGTGGGGGCAGAGAGTGGAGACGAAAGCAGACGACAGAACATTGCTGGAGAGGAGGTGAAAGGAGACAATTTTAAAGAAGAAAATATTTCGGTCGCTACCCGGATTTTAACCCCGGACCTTTGAATGAGAGGCCAGCACCTTAACCCCTAGGCCACGAGAGCCCCCCAAGAAATCTGTGAATTCAAGTTATATGAAATATTAAAAGGGGCACGACTGCACTGGTACCCAGATACATTAAGGTCACTGGATGACTCAAATCAGGAATGTAAAATGTGTGAGAAAAAGTAAATGGGTAAAGTTACAGTACCCTACTAAACAACGCATCATCGACACAGACTTTTGCTTGAGCCTTTTGTGAGCCTGAGTTCACTAACCGCTCATAGCCACAGCCTTCTCCCCCCCCCCCCCCCCCCCCCAAACCAGCCAAAGATTTCAACTTTCAAAAGAATGTAAGATTATTGTACGTTCTGGCCAAGAGTAAGGGTTGAGGTACCAATAAAGGCAGCAGGTGCATCTATCTGGCTTAATTGTTGATTCCCATTCCAAGCCTTTGAGTCAACAAAATGGGGGTTTTTTATGTGTCTGTGATCAATAATGGATTTTTATTTCAGTTTCACTTCAAACATAGAAATGTGAACCCACCATGTCCATATGTGTACATATTTGTTTATTGTATGTCATGGGTCATTTCAGTCCACTCTCTTCATTCTGCACACTATTTCATGGCGATTTGAGATTTATTTTTTTTCTTGTAATAATTTATATTCGAATGAATCCCATTAGGTCAATCAATCAAATGTTGTGAACTTGGTCACGGTGTAAAATATGGCTTCCTGTCATTACTGCACTTTTTTTACCGTTATTAACACTATTAGTTTATTTGTTTTGTTTTGGACTGGTTTGGAGCATGAAATACATGTATATTTATGCGGCTTATGACATTAAATTTTACCTGAAGAGGTTGTTACATGTTAGCGCAGCATATAAAATGTCATAGAGCCACTAAAGCTGTTTGAAACAACATTCCTGTTTTTTCTTTCCCCTCTTTATTTTATGCATTGCAACTTCCCTGAAGCACATAGAAATTCTCTGGTCCCGGGAAGTTCATGTTTATCTGTGTTTTACTGTACTTATATGAACACCAAAATGAAAGTCCTGAAATGCTATGTTTGGTCAACCCTTCTATGTGGCTGTGAATGCTGGACAATTACTAAAGACAGTGAAAATTAAATAGAAGCAACAGAAATGTGGTTTCTTAGGAAACTGCTAAGACTAACAGTATCGTGGAAGGAAAAGAAATCAAATGAGGTTGTGCTTGATGAAGCCCATGTTGGACGCTCAATGTTAAAAACAATCAGGAAACGAAAATGCAGTTTTTGGGACACCTGAATAGACATAAAGGGTCTTGAACATCTAGCTCTCACTGGCAAAATTGAGGGCAAGCGAGGCAGGGGTAGGCCCAGAACAACATACTTAGGGAACCTAAACAAATGGTTTACAGGGAAAGATCATGGAAACGTAGCTTTTTTGAGAGCATCCGAGCAAAAGAATAAATGGAGAACCATGATCGCCGATGCCTGGATGATGATGATGATGATATGTGTATATATAACATGATTTTAAAATGTATTGGTAGAGGAAGGGGGAAAGGGATTTCGGGAGTGTGTGGTTTTACGATGACTGACGTTGTAGAATAGAATTTTTTAATGTATGTGTGTGGAAGTTTTCAGTTGAATGAAGTATGATGAGTAATGAGAATGATTGCAAACTATGGAAGTTTAGTTTCCATTTCTGAGTGTCAGAAGTAAGAGGGTTCGAGAGAATCACTTCTACTGATGTTTACCCTCAGAGCTTGGAAAATTTTAGAAATCATGTCTGCGGAAGAAATTGAAAAGGTACCGTACGATTGAAATCCAAAATTATATTAACTTTGTAATTTACGTATGAGCAGTATTTCTGCAACAAAACGAAATATATCCATTCTTCTGGTTTTGAGAAAAAAAAGGATTTCTATTCTTCACCCAGTTATGGAATAATCAGAGCAACTTTGTCTGTAGAGTTAACATGATGTAACGCTCAAGTTGATATTTGGTGTATGCTTAAATCTATTAAAGAGGAAAAAATCGTGTTTTGTGGGGGGAAAATGTGACACTAGAATGTACCCCATCTTTCTAGATACGACTGTACTATTTTCGGCCAATCTTGAAAAATGGCCTTTGCTGCAGCAAGAGGATGATAAAAATGTTCACTGCTTCATGCATTTTGAATATATTTAGTTTGACAACTTCACCTGTTTGCTGACTTACTTTTGCACACTGTTGCCTGGGGGGGGGGGGAATCCCTGTCCAACAAAATAAAAATGAATTTTCTACGTCTTTCTTCACTCGCCTCTCATTATGTGACTCGCTTTTACACAGTGTATTAATTTCTTCTATAGCTTGTTCACTTTCGTTTGTCCTTGTTAAAAAAAATTTTTAGCTCGTTTATTAATTTACCAATGCCCAAAAAATGTGCATGGCACTTCTGCACCCCAGCGACCAAACAAAAAAGTTTCTTTAAAAAATCTTGGTCCAGTAATAAATAAAAAGTTTCTCTATAGGTCCGTCCTATGTTAGAACCTGCTCTTTGATTCCATACACAGGATCACAAAAATAAATGATTTACAGTAATTTCACCTGTAAATTGTTCAGTTTGAGACAGCAAGACCACCCTGCCTCCACATAAAATGTTAGTATTATAATATATAATAGTCCTCGGGATGTATGGCTGCGGGTTAGTCAGTCGCTTACGTGGGTGTTTGGCGACCTCGGGGGCGGCGCCAGGCATGAATATGTCCCCTTCCCTGGTATGGGGCTCTGCCAGGGTGACAGTATACATCCCCCAAGTCGTAAAAACGCATCATGAATTTAAATTATATTTCTTTAAAAGGGAAACGGCGCGGGAGCTACGGAGATCGTGCTCCCTTTACGACGCTCCCGGCATTATCGCCTAAATAGGTACCAAGGAAAAGGGGAAGGAGAGGAGGCTGTAGAAAGAAACGTTCCGGGATGAGGAAAAGTCGGAAAAAGTCAGACAGGCTTAGAAACAAAAACCTAGCCATATGCTACTGGAATTGCAGCAGTGTCAGGAAAAGAGGTAGAGACCTGGAAAAGCTTTTATCTATGAAACGGATATTATGATGCTCCAGGAAACGAACGTAGAAATTTTCAAATGCCCTGGCTACAAGACCTACACGAATCCATGTAGTGAGACCCATCATGGACAACTAATATTAGTCAAACAGGACGTTACACACAGACTGGTTGATGCGAAGCGATTCAACAGGGAGGACAGGGAGGTCCAAATTGTGGAGTGTGGGGTGAGGAAGAGGAAATGGACGCTTGTCAACATCTATGTGGGCAATAACAGTGCCAGGATAGAGGAAGATTGGGACTTCCTGGTGGAGCTCGGCCAACTCAGTGAAAGGGTGATGATTGTAGGGGACTTCAACGCCAGGAGTGTCACATGGGGAAATGTACACGATAACATCCAAGGAAAGGCGCTGGAGAAGGCGATGATCCTCAATGGAACACACATGACAAGGATTGCACAGCGCAATGGAGAGGATGATTCCAACATAGATTTGGCATTGATTACAGCAGGCTCGGAGGTCCTTGCTAAATGGCAGGCTCTGTCAGACCATGGAAGCGATCATCTGCCTTGTTCCGCAATGATCAATTGCCACGAGGGGAAGGACAGTGGCTCTACTGTGCATCACGCGCAACTAAATCAAACTTCGTTCAGCCGCCTTATTGGAATCCTGTACTTGAAGAGCTGTGGCTTCAGAAGAGAAGGTCAACAAGAGCATGGCGTAGGGCGAGGAAATCGGATAAGGTATCAGACGACGAGAAGAATACTCTCAGAGAGCGGATGAAAAGAGACGGGCGGCTTTTCAGGGAAAGTGCAAATGAGGCTAAGCAGGAACGATGGGAGCAGTACGTGACCGAGGGGTCATCGGAGAAGGCGCTACACAGGTTCTGGAAATTGCACAGAAAAATGAAGGGATTAAGGACTGACGCTGGCTCTCTGTCTGTTAAAGATGAGAACGATAGGCTACTGGAGACAGATGAAGCAAAAGGCTGGGCTTTCCTTGAGAGGTACATCAAGCAGACTCACCAAGGCAACATGGAGGAGCGTGCTAACATCAAGGCAATTATGAAGACTGCTGTGCCAGAAGTGCAGTATGGAGAGGGTGTCACAATACAGGAAGTGAAACGGGTCATAAGTGGAACGAAGGATAGTGCAGCATGGGCTGATGGGGTGAGATACATCCATTTTAAGGATGCAGATGAAAAAGATCTACAGGGCATGGTGGAGGACTTCAACGAGAGTCTGGCCAAAGGTAAGATCCCAGAGGAGTGGCTACACAGCTTCCTCATGCCTCTTCCTAAACCAGGCAAAGACCACTCCAACATCAAGGGATACAGATTCATCACCATGCAGAACGCGTATGGAAAGATCCTGGAAAGGATTGTGGCCAAAAGGCTGGCAATTTACCTAGAGAGGAAAAAGCTCCTTCCAGACGGCCTTGGAAGCTACAGACCAGGGAAAGACACCTGCACAAACACGGCTGTGTTAGCCTATGATGTATTTGAAGGGTTCCAGAGAAAGGAGGAGACAGCAATGGCTGCTGTAGACCTAGAGGATGCTTACAACTGAGTTGATTACGGCGAGCTCATGGATCTCCTGATGGAAATGGATGTTGACCTCTGGTTCATACAATGGATTTCCGAAGCTCTGTTTGAGAGGAAGGTGGTGCTGAGAAGTGGGCGATGGATGTCAGACCCAGTAGTGATTGCCTCAGGACTGCCACAAGGATCAGCATTATCACCGGTTCTGTTCAACATATTTACATCCAAAATCGGTGTAAGTGGAGCAGGAAGAATCCTCACATTTGCAGATGATGTGATGGTCTACGGACAAGGTTGCGATAGGCTAGCGGTTGGACGGATGCTACAGGACAGGCTGAGCAAGGTCGCAGATTGGTGTGAGGAATACAATGTGGTCATCAATCCAGACAAGGCACAGGTCATCTGGTGCTCACTCAACAACCGTATTGTGAAAGATCCTACTCCTCCAATTGTGTTTGACCACTTTCTCATAGACAGACAGCATGAGCTGAAGTACCTGGGAATCACTCCGGACAGGACACTTTCGTTCCGAGGACATATTGACAATGTTGCTGTCAGGGCTCAGAAGGGCATCAATGTAGTGAAGACCTTGGCTTCAGCGGGAATTCAACAGAGAGTTCTTTTTTCTCCTAATGAAGCTGGTGGTTCTGTCAGTCATAAACTATGGGCTGGGCATCCTCTCCCTGTCCAAGACTCAGATAGACAGGTTGGAGAGAGTACAGAATGCAGCTATGAGGGCCGTTCTAGGTTGCACAAAGGACACCCATGTTGTCTGTATGAGATACATCCTTGACCTGGCCAGCATCAGAGTGAGGCATAAGGTGGCACAGGCAAAGTTGTACTTGAATGTTTTGGGAGACCCGAGGCACCCTTTGCATGACAACCTGGGCAGCATCAAAGGAAACAGGATCAAACGGGGCAGCTCATGGATGGCAGAAGCCGAAGACTCCTTGAGGAAAGTTTGTGGCATCGATGAAATATGCTGTGGAAAGGAGTGGTTTGAATTGAGCCCCGATTGTAGAAGCCTGGCCAACGTTCACATCACTATGGGTCGTGAAAGACAGGAATGTGCTGCTGTCATTAACGACAATGATATACGACAGTTAATTGAGGAGCATTCCAAGCCAGAAGACCCAGTGATCTTTACGAATGGATCAGTCAGGAGGGGTGAGAGAAGTGGATGGGGTTTCGTGGTGTACAGTGGGAACAAAAAGGTTCATGGCATGTCAGGGGCCATAGAAAGAACAACTTCAAGCATGAAAATGGAGATTGAGGCCGTAACAAGAGCGCTTGGATGGCTTCATAATACAAGACCAAGAACAACTCGTCTCATCATTGTCACGGACTCCCAGAGCATCTTGCGAAGGGTTGAGAAAGGGATTCTTCGGAGTGAATGGATGAACCCAATACAACACTCATCACTTAGAGTTTAGAGCCATCATGTGGATATTCTGTCCTGGGCACTCTGGAGTGAAAGGCAATGAGGAGGCTGATAGGCTGGCAGGCAGTGCCGTGGTTGATGGTGAGGTGAAATTTGACAAAGGAGAAGTGTTGAAGACCCTGGATAAAAAGTTGCGGGATGAAGAAGATAAGGAGATAGCAGAACACCACGCAATCATTAGGATGCGGGAAATGGGGATAGAGAGGGGAGAAGGAAGAAAGGAACGATTATTTGGAAGGGAAAGGCGTCGCCATAATCAGACAGCCACCGGAACAATCAGTATGGATACCTTGCGGGCTTTGGTGCTGGGGGGAACTGAGCACTTATGGACCTGTCCTATAAGTAGGCCTATAAGCTTGTCGATTTCGTCCCGTGATTAACTAGACAACATCAGAGCCATCTATACTACTCTAGAGGTACAAGAGGACGGATAAAGTGAAGTAAGTAAAGTAAGGTTAACTCCAGTAACACTTGAAATGTACTAACCTGTCTTTTGGACTGTCTGTTTCTTAGGCATACGTTGAAATATGTTGAGGAAAATGGGTAATCTTTTTTACGTTTTAAAACCTTTTAGGTAAATTTGTATGCTGTAAATTACCTTTTATTTATTTTTTTAAGCTGAAGTAGACCAACATCCAAGAAAATTTTTCTAAACTTTAGTTTGCAGTAACCTTTATGAATGGGTTCAGATAGTGTTGGTCATCCAACTTTTAGGCCCGTGTATGTTAAGATTTGAGAAGATAAAAAGAGCGATCTGATTTGATTTTGTTTTAACTGAGGTCAGACGAAAGTGAACAAGCCATAATATTAATATTATATATAAGTATACCCTTCCAACAATTTACCACTATTTGGCTTGCCAAAGACGCAATTCAACATCTCTACTTTTTCTCTCGGGGGCAAAATCATGGGATCGTTCATCTTTTCTACTTCAATACAGGTAGGCCTACTTGTGTATCGCCTTTTTTCAGCGTATTTTGCAGCTCTTCAGTACCTAATCAGTTATTAAATTCAAGATTTACTTCATGTGTTGATTGTCCTATCAACTGCAGATCTAATCAAAATGAGAACTTGATTTTTCTGCTGGCATTTCTCAAGCCCAGAATGTAAAGTACTGGTATTTATACGACTGGAGGGGTAAATATTAACTGACTAAAATGTTACGTATCAGTAGGTATTTCAGTCACTGGGCATAGTGTAGTCCACCAGCATGTGTGAATGTAAACTCTTTCAGTGTTAGTGTTATTACAGAAAGCATGCTGCTCACAGCACAGGCAACAAAATTCCAGAGTAGAGCATGAATGGGAGCAAGGAGTTATCCCAACTTGACCTTGCGCTTCAGAAGCTGCTCCATCAAAGACATCCGTGAGATTATTTAGGCTGGGGTTGCCAAAATTGAAATTCGGGTGGTTGGAATTGGAGGCCAACAATGCATACACTTCCAAAGAGACTACATTACCATCAGCCCCTTGTGAATGAACTATTTGGCGAACAAGTAAGCTGCATATATAATTATTCTATCATGAGGCTTACGCGTGCATTAAGTTTTACAAAATTACAACCCTTTCACGGCTAAACCTCTGAATTAATCTTTGAGAGGAGGTGAAATAGTAGTAGTCTGCAATAGTGGTGGGTACACTGAAATCGAAATATCTATATTTTTACACATCGATATCCTAGCATCTGCGTTTGTCGCAGCCTGCGATTTTTGCATTTTTCAAAAAGAAAAGGCTACTTCATAACATAGACGTGTATTTTGATAATTTTAAGGTGTCCATGTATAGTTATTTTCACGCAAAGAATAATAAAAAGTACATTATATGATACTATTTATTATATATATTGCTGTTTGTCTTTTATTTTCCCCTCTTTGTTGGTGAGTTAATTTTTCTTATATATCTATTGGTGTGTGTGTGTTTATATAGCGTAATGTCATTTAATTTGATGTTCCTACATTAAAAAAATATATATAAATGTGCTATGTTAGAGCGTGTCTCCACCAAAACCGAATACCGACACTTGACACTGGCAGGCCCCTTGTGTGTGATTCCATAATTTACATGTAATATCCTGTACTTTTTCTTGAATTAAACACGTTTAGGGTTAAAACGGCCAATCTTCGGATAGGTGGAAACACGCCCTTATTTGTTACTTTTTGTGGTTGTTTGTGTGCTGTTCTAACGTTGGCTTCATTCTGTTGTGAAACCTTTATTTTTCAAGTTTTTACACTCTATGTGTCTAAAAATAATATTCTAGATGCTTAAAACAGAGCGCAAGAAATTCTGGTGCTTTAGATTAATTTACCTCTATACTATATCAATATATTACGTCGTCACAGGTAGTTGAAAGCTTGAAAATTAATGGCAACTTTTTGGGCAATTTTTGCCATTTTTGTGGCAACTTATTGGCAAAAAATGGCAACAAACGCAGATGCTAGGATATCGTATCGAAGCAGTGAGAAAAATATCTATATTTTGATATATGCCGTCCACTCAGCACCGCATTTCCAGGAATTAGCAGACTGATTTTATAATTTCTCCCACAATAAAACACCAAAAAAGTATATTTTAACAAGTTTTTAAAAAACAAAAAAAAGAGAAGAAAACAACCGTGTTTCGGGCGTCGACATTTTGGAAATAATAATTTTGTAGTATAGAAAAATATTGATATATTGATATTCCTTGTGAAAAAATATCGATTTATTGAATTCGATATTGCTGATATCACCAATCAGTCTGTAACGTGCTAATGGACTTTAGGTAGCCTACATACCACTGCCATTGTGATTCTACACTTCAATTGGAAACAAAAAGAAGACAGTTCAATTCAGGGTGCCATTCTGACTGTTGCATGAGGTAGTGGAATCCTTGCACAGCAATTTTTGACTTAAGATCAAACAGACAATTTTCAAGGCAGCACACTTCTCTTCTCATCACATGTCCTCTCCCCTACAACACTGAACTGAGAAAATTTTCAACGAACAATGCAAAAGAGGGGGACCATACTCGGGTTCAAATCTCAATCCATAACATTAGTTAGCATGCTCCTCAAAGTCATACTAAACTCCTTGTCGACAGCTAAGGGAGTCAACAGGGAAACTGCAAATAAGGAATATTGTATGTATCTTTTTTCGAGTTCACTGCACCTAAATCTGCCTCAAGTATGCAGTATGTCAATATTTCAGCGCCTATAAAAGGCTACTTGCATTGTATGCTTCCCAGGAAGTTGAGATTGTTTCAGAATGCTCTCAGTCTCAGGTCTGCTGAGGTAATAGTATAGATTGTGAAGTGCAGAGCTTGCTGTTGAGCGAGGATTTGTGCTATACAAATGTTATCTATTATTTTTTATTAAATATGCCCCAGCCACCTAAAGCACCTCATAAGTCTGTCATTATGCAGAGCAGAGCTACACCTCCGTGTTGTACGTGACAATTGTCTCTTTCTTGGCACTTCGCCCACCTGGTGCTTCTCTATTATGAAGTGTCAATTTCCTAGGTTCTTTCTTAAACTTGTATTTTATAAAGCAAAACACAAAACACACTTTTAATGTTCATTCTTAAATAACTTGAAATTTTAATTTTTTTTGTTTTTGTCTGAGAGTTTTTAAAATATGTCCTTGGAAGATTTGATCATCATACACGACCGACCAAAGACGATGAAATGAACATTCACAAGATGAAAATAAATGGAATCAGTGGCTTGCAATATATAAAACCCTAAAAAACTATTTACAAACAAAACAGGCCACTATACTTAAGACCTGCATTTCTGAATATGGCAGACAGAGCCCACGATGACAATTATTACTTTTTCATTAAACAGCAAGGTCGAACAATTTAGAGAACACACACACATGTATATATGAAGACAAATCAAGGTGACAATGTTTAATAACTTGAAACAGATTTACAAAATGAGATGATGTCTGAGAGAGGGGAACATATTAAGCAATAATGAGCACTCCTGTTGGTCTTCTGTCAAAACATACTATTTTCTTCAGTTACTGCAATTCTTGAAAACTATACTGCAGTCAGGATAGACATACATGGACCAAATAGATCACCACTTCGTCAGTTTTTGGTGCATTTTTCCTATCTCTTAAATAGATAATGAATAGCGCATACTAAAATAGAGCTCTACAGTACTTCACATATTTAAGCATCCCACAAATGGAACTTAAGGATATACATCCCCTACAAATGATGCAATAAATAAGTCCTGCAAATTCATCTATTGCCAATAAATACAAAGGCACAAACATCAACTTCTTGCTGAGAAATTACATCAAAACACATTCACTCAGGAATAAAGCAAATCACTCACACTACCAAAATGTCCAAACAAGCAAAAACTTTGGATTCAAACAACTGTACATGGTCTGATTCTCACAATATTTGATCTAAACATTAACAATGTAGCTATTTGAGTTAGACGTGAAAGTACTCTGACAACTTTATAAGCTCATTGATAGATAATAAAGAAATATAAGAGGCAATGTTTCTCTTTTTACATTACAATGCTTTGCCTGATCCTGTGAAATCCTGTGAAATAACATTTCGTTATTCATGACTTTAAAAACAGGGAAAAGATTTTTCTTTCAAAGGTTCCCTTGAGATTTTTCCATTATTTTCAAAGATCTTTGTTAGATAATGGTTCGGACATCTCTAAAATCTATCTTAAACAAATAAGGAATGATTACACAGATATTCTATCAAAGTGAAACCCAAAACTGGGAGCCACATTTTTTTCCTTTTTTAAAAAAAAGTGAAAGCATTTCTGTAGATGAAAAACAATTAAATTTTTAAAAATTACTTATTGTTGAAATTTCTGTGGCTTACAAAACTGAAAAAAAAAAAAATGGGTCGAACACACCTGAAACTAAAATCCCAAGCATAAAAGGGATAAAATGTAAGTGAACACTGCAAAATGACTCAATTCAAAAGAGCAATAACAATCGACCTCCAGCAGAAAACTAACTTTGCTGGAAATGTTTGAACATTGAAACTGAAAACAAAGCAATGACTCGAGCATACAAAACTCAAAATTTATGCATGAAAATGCTGATAATGTTTGTGAGTCTACATGCTAACAGTCAATCATAACATACTACATCTAAACGGGAATTCCCCCCTCCCCGACTTAAATAAGAAATTTCTAACTTATTTCACAGACTACAGAGAACATCAGTGAAACAGATAAGCACTATTGACCAACAATGAAAGTCAGCAACTGTTTCGGCAACACATGTCCAACCAGAATATCCTTACTTTGTTGATGCTGGATATCCAGTCTTTCACAAAAATTAGGAAAACTGAACAGTCCTTTCCTCGGCACCCTATTACTTTCACAATAGGAAATGAGCAGGTGTCATTTTGGAAAATGAAAATGCTGTTATGAAAAGCATGCAGGCCACAGTGATGTCAATTTAACTGCTTTTGATGAAAAACTGAGTTCATACTCATAAACTATGTGGACAATGATGTCTTCTTGTCCCTTATAACAATGACAAACTACCAAAAAATGGTGTCACCAGAGTTCACAAGAAGCCTAGATCTGGTGCCTTTTTGGTATAATAGAACAAGCATAAACCTCAGTGTCTGTTACAAATCCGTAACTGGCATCAAAATCATTATCAGCCAAAGGAAACAACTTATAACGAAGACTTTGGATTCATGTAAGATACAGCTTTGAAATACAATAAGTGAAACCGTTGCCATGGCTTTAAAAGTCTGCCTTGATTTGTTAACCAATTTCCACATTTTAAATAATAGCTTTCACCAGCGTGATGAACCATTCTTCACTTTTTTAGCTATGAAATAAGTCTCTGGAAGCAAAGCATAATTTGAACTAAAAGGATAAGAAAAAGATTAGAAGGTGTTACATAAAAGATTTAACATAAGATAAACAAAGCTATCAGAAACAATCTGTAATTCAAGACTGAACATAAGAGAACGACAGAAGCTCACTAAAGTCTGGAGCTTAACTTATGTCTGACACCTTGACATGTGCGACACCCACAGCAGAGAAGGTTCAAGAATGCCTTCAGAAAGAATACAAAATTTTCACGTCTATGGAGTTATTTCAGAGACAGGCAAATTCGACATTTTTATTTCAACATATTCACAAGGCAGGTCTTAAATTACAGCATTTGTATGCAGATTTAATAAATAAAAATAAAAGGCAATCCAATAGAATAACCGCAATTCCAAAATTCCCCTACTTCATGTACAAAACTCTTGCCCAAGTAGCATTCATGCAAAATACCCCAAGAGGGGATCGGTTTGGCAAACACAAGACAATATACACTGACCACCTGTACAATTAACCAGAATACCTTTTCGTTTCAAATCATCAGGCTGTAAGAATTCTTGAAACCGGAAGAAAAAAATGATGCTCAGTATCAAAGACCAGTTAGAAAACCATTTTTAACTCATAACAGAGTTATTAGCTCAAAAGAAGCTTAATCTAAAACTTGGTTAAAACAGAATGTCATCCCAAACACATCCATTGCCGGAAGCCTGGCACAATCAGTGCATGAAAATATTCTGGAATGAAGGCCAATCAATTGCCATTATAAATTTGAAAACAAATTTTTACCATCAAACCAAACACCCAAACCCTAGCACATGGTGTGGCAAAAAAAAAACCTCAACAAAACTTGTCTGTTGCTCAATTATTTGTACTTTAAAGCGCAAAGCTTCTTACGCAGAGAAATTTCAGTTGTTTCTTCTCTTAACCCTTTCCAGTTCATATTCTTCCTCCAACACTGGTCACCCAGTAATTCAACTTAACGTGGTTGTGAAAATAAATTCCAATTGCTGATGCCCGCTCTGACACTTTTCTCAATTGTGAAAACAAATGCTGAAGTCAGGGATCAAATTTTTATCATAGCCAATCCTACTACTAAAGAATTCCCATGAAAGAAACAAGAAGTGTGCCCAAAAAGTTTCAGAGCGTAAATCTCTAGAGGAGTATTTCTCACCAGTGATTGAACAGGAAATGGTTAATAAAAATAGAAGAATGCCATTTTAAAAAAAATTTCCACCATAGCCTTGTTCTCGGCACTTAATTTTTAACCCCCCCCCCAGTCTTGTTCCCCAAAATGATATCTCGCCCATAAGATGTTCAGTTCATGAGCTCTTTATCTCATATTTGTTTCTGTCCATGAAAAGATAAAGAATTTTTTTCTTTTAATGTAAACAATAAATACATGTAGGCAATTTAAATCTGCACTACCCTTTCCCAATAAGGACACCAAAAAAACTAAATGTTTACTTTTGAAAACATAATTACCAAAACAACACATGAACTTTCAATCCTTATTACCAAATCTAAAACCAAGAAATAAATAATCTAGTTCCATATTACTGAACATCCCTCTCCGCAAGGGTCAATTGACTCATCCGGGACGAATCAGACCTACATCCAACTGCATTTCTCCACCGTTGTATTCATACAAATGAAGGTATTCCAGGGAACTTTTGGTTGACATTGCTAAGCCATATTTTATTTTGTATTTATTGACTTATGACCGTGTAGCGTTGTTTTTTAAATAAATTTTCTGCGGCGATTTATGAAGGCAGTCGAGGCAACAAAGAACACGGATGTTTGAGGAGTACCATACAAAGAAGGACTATTCACAACGACTGAAACCATTTCTTCACAGTATACGGACTGTAAATTGTGTTGGGATGTGTTTTTAGCTGCGTTATAGTTGTGTTGTAGCTTTATCTTGTTTGTTCCTGCATTTCTTCACTGTCAACTTAGAGGTGCAAATAATTTTATGTCTCATACACCATTTTTGTAGGGGTCCTGGCAAGTTTAGGAATATATCCTGGCAAATAGGGAGAGATCTAAGGCAAAGTCCAAATGTTGAACGTGTAGATAGAGAAAACAAAGACTTAAAAAATATTAAAAGGTGGAAAAATGGCAGACTTTCAAAGTTGACCCAAAATCGTGCGTCTCTGAGTGCAAATCCGGTCAAAAACCTGCGCTCCGAATGAGTTAAGACAACCCCGAAACTGAGGCAGGGGGAAAAGGCGCTATTAAAAAAAAAATATCTAGTCTTTGAAAACAATATTGTATTTTTGAGGTATGTGATGTTCCAACTTCAAGAAAACCTCATTTCTTTTCCCCACACAGCATTCAAATAGTATCTTTAAGAGTCACAATACTGGTCCCTTTTTCAAAAAGCTACAATAATATGAATGCACAATCTATCCAATGTTCATGTTATACACTACTTACCACAACATGAAGAACTAAAAAATGTCCACACACTTGACACAATGACTCATACCAAACCAATCCAGGCAGCAGCACACAACTTTCCTGTTCTCTCCTTAAACATCAGAACTTGACAGCAGGCTTGGTGTCATGAACCTCTGCAGAATTACTAAGTTTCTGAATCGGTCAAGGATTCTGCATCATTCCGGTAAGGGCAACAGTGCACTCCCATTAGTGAATCACACCTAGTCCACAGTGTCACTGAATTTTAAAAACCCACTGCACTACAAAATAGACTCTTGCAGGTAAAAAAAAATAAAAAAATGCTGTTTCATAGAACCATCGCGCGAAGCACTGCTTTGACAAGACTGACCAAACAGGAATGCTCCACAGAAGAAGATTGAAGGTAAATGAAGAGAACAACATCAACAACAGCTGGAGATTATATTAACAAGGAACACTTCAACCTACGAAGTCGGGGTCATCATCACTGTCATCATCGTCATCACTATCTAAGCGTTTCCTCTTCTTCCGTTTCTTTTTCACTGTTGGAGTTTTATGGCCTCCCGACGCTAAAAGTTTGTGAGCCTTTTGAGAAGAATGGTGGTGGCTTTTCTTCCTTTTCTCACTATGGTGATGGTGCATGTGATCCAATGGAAAGTGTGATATTCTTGGAGATCTTGAAGATGAAGAAGACGGATTTCCCTGCCAAAAGAAAAAAATAATTTTTAAACACCTCTGTAAAATGTTTACGTCCCTCTCAACAATGTAAGGTTAATAACATGCTGGTCGCAGTTAGGATTGAGGAACTGGAATTTACACAAAGACTGAAAATCAAAATCACCAATTTTTTAAAACTTTTTGGATTAAAAAAAAAAAAATTCAGTTATTTTAATTGATATGTGATAGGTTGTTTACAAATAGTGCAAAAAGATTATTTTTAAAAAGTCAGTTGTCATTCTTAATAAACAATACATTTTTTGCTCCCAACTAGTCTGATTTTGGCACATTTATGTATACAAAAATACATCTCTAGATGTCTATTCTCAGAGAAGTTCCTGTATACTTCATGACACGAGATAACCAAATAAATGTACATCCGTCCGTGTTAGCTCTGCTCTGATCAATCAGCAGCTACACATGTCATTCATGTTGTTCTTACACAAGAGTTAACAAAAGGAATCTGAGCACTTACAGATATTCCTGAGGTAGATGAATTGACTTGAAGTGGATCTAGGTTCCCATCCCCTTCAACCCTTGAAGTATCCCCGTTCCTGCTGACCCCTTCGCCTGCATCGCTTTGATGGGACGGAGATTTGTTTGCACCAGGCTGTGGCGTGGCTTTTCCAGCGGAGCGGCCTTCGTCACCACTGTCGTCATCGTCCGTTGGGTCTATACTCATCATCAAGTCCCGGAACTGTACAATAACATTTTCAAATAATTTAAAGTGAGGCTTAGTAAAGGCAAGACCATCACATAGAAATCTTTGATCTTAATTTTCACAAGACAGAAAGGCACATGCAAAACAAAACTTTGGTGACTAGTTTCTAGAGACATAAACAATATCTTTTAAATAACGTTTCCAGAAATAAGCTGCTTGTGAAAATCTCTTGTTCAAATCTCCATCTTGCAACATACTACGCTCATGTCCTGTTCCCTTTAATATTTTAACACCGGACATCACAATTTCTGAGAAGGCATCTGCAGATAATGTACAAGAGCACTTGTCATATTTGTTCCATCCACAAAACTAAGCAGACTAGCCAGGATAAGAAGAGGAGTTCAGTACTGTAATGAAATAACTTGATATGTTTAAACAAAAATCAAGTACAGCAAAGAGACATATCACTGGTAGGAAGACAGAAAATTTAAATCAACAAATGTTTTAAATTATTGATCTCTAGAAGGGGTGTTCCCACTATGCCAGAGCCCTCATTTAGTCCAAAAACCTAAATTGGTCATTTAATCAAATGAACCTATTTTAGTAGTTCTTCATCTAATTAAAAAACTTTAGTAAGAGAGACCTGTTTTGGACAATTGCCGACTATTAATTTAACATTGGTGTTATCATAAAGGACTGACCAAGCCATAGCGGTTCCAACAGCAAGCTGCTGCGAGCAACTTGCCAGAGAAAAGGAATTTAACATCACTTTTCTCTGTCTCTGATCCCTTCATTTCATACAAACAAAATGTCCCGTCATACAGGTAGACTATGCCATGGAAAAGCGGAAGTTTCACACCATCTTACCACACCATCTTACCTCAAGATAGTCTTCTATCAACTTTTGTCTCTTCTCTTCCTCACTTCTCGTGTCCTCTTCATATGTTGACCTCAACACTTGCAATGTGTGCTGGGGTTCAAACAATGGCAATGCTTTGCGATTCAATGGTTTCTCATAGACCTTTGCTGCCTCTGTTGGGGAATACCTATGAATTTTGCTGAAATACGAAGAACAGATTGCATTTAAAGAAGCTGTGCATTACACCTGAATATTTTAAAATATGTCTGAAACTGAGACATAAACAAGATATATTTATTCAAAACATTGCAGTGTTTAGATGTGTAAGTGTTTGTACTAAAATTCAATCATAAAAATATGTACAAATAAAAGATTTCATTTTTTCTTCACTACTGAAAAAAACTTAATTCAGAATGTTTTAGTGCCTTACTCTTGAATCAGAACTTACCCTTCTGTCAGGCCATACATCTCTTTGAGATGTTGCTTTAGCACCAATAGAAGAATGCATCCTTGAGAAAGATGCATTACATCTGTTAAAGGTTTTATGTTCTCTGGTAGTTTTTCTGAAACAAAAAAAGGCAAATAAACACAGGTCAAAGAAACAAGAATAAACATCACTTCATGACATAAAAAAATGATGGTTCACTGCAACCAATATGCCATGAAAACCTTGCATCAGGCTGCTGAATTGGGGTCTAATGAGCACAATAAAAGCATTCCAAGGTGTGCCCACTGGTGCTGTGCCATTTCAAGGGGGTGGGATTTCCCCATCAACTCTTTGAAGCGTGAGGTCACTATTCATGCTATTTTAATACATGTACATGGTACTTTCTTATATTTCAAATGTGAAGGGGAATGCCTTGCAACAATTTACTGTTGATTTCTTGGAGAAAAAAATTTCCTGCGCCATGAGAGTCAAGCGCCCTTGTGCTATGCATGGTGAATGGTGGAGCTAGTCAATATTGAACAGTGGTTATTTAAAGGAGTTTTATAACTTGCTGGCTCAGCTTTTCATTCTTGTAATCATAAAGTATAAAAGTATTGTTGTATTAACCTCACTGATTTTAGAGATATTATGTTGTAATTTTACAACTAGTTTAGAAAAATACGGGGGGGGGGGGGACATTATCTGTAAAAATTGCATGACACTATAACGGTTCAACCACGTGTCAGATAGCTGTGAATAGCAGAAACACAGAGACGGTTGAATAACTAAGTCAACTGGAGACAGATGTACCAGTTTAGCAGACCTTACCACGGACTACAAATTCTACCCTCCACATACACACACAAAAATACACAAGTATGATGAATTGTAAAGAAATACCAGTAATCTTCCTGAGAATGTTCTGTTTTAGTAGAGGTTTTACGGTACTCGCAACTGCATAAGGTCATATGAGCGCCAGAAGAATAGAGGTGTTACAAGAGAGTAACAAACATAAAAAAGAAGAAGGGGAGATAAAAACGATAGATGTTTAATAGGAAAGAAGAAGCAAACCACACCAGAGCACCCGCCAACCACCCACTCAACAATCTTCCTGAGAATGTCTACACAACTTTTTGCAATAGACAAAGGACACCCCCTCCCCCCTGCATTTTTTTTGCAGGGCAAGACATTCAGTTCAGACAGATGTAACGAAAAAGCAAACAAATTTTATTTATTTTTTTGGGTCTCAATCCTGTTGTTGCATCCATCCGAACTAAAAATTTCCACCAATCAGATTCAGATTCTCTTAATACAGAAACAGGATAAAACTTTTCTACCAAAGACCCTGAAATCAGCATCAATGAAGGAAACTCACGAATCAATGACTCAGGATCATCATCATCATCATCTTCCACCATATTTACATCTCCGTTGGGCAAGTTTTCAGATGACACACCGTTCTGGACTCCAGTACTGTGCTTGTGAAGAAGATTCTGAGGAGCGAATTTTTTAAAAACTAAAACTAAAAACTGCATTTCATGGCTTCAATAATTATAATCATCAACAAACTAAACACAACAGAAAAAATGTCATAACCCAAAAGCCTACTCTCAGGTACAAATCAAGAGGAAAAACATTAAAAAGTTATACTCTTAAAACTCCAGCATTCTCATACTTATTATCCGTACATGTAGTAATAGTATTCAGTTTTTAATCTTCAGTTCATATGTCATTCAAAAATATGCAGACACAAATCACATTACTTATCTCTGTCAAGTCATTTAATGAACGCTTTTTTTAGTTGAAGTTCCCCTGAACAAATTTTAAAAACTGACGATAAAATTACATGATTATGATTCTTTTCATATTTCTTCAAGAAACCAACCACAATAGAAAGAGCAATTTCAAAAATACATTTCAGCTGGTCAAGTTCATTACCTCTCTGAAGGACTGTAACAAGTTGGATCCTGTCACTGACACGATGATGTCTATTTGATGTATGATGAACAAAGGTTCGTCTTGATTTTGGAACACAAAGTATGCCAAATTGTCAGCGATGAACACTTGTTCCTCTAGTGAGATTCTCTGAAAATAATACAGGGAACATTGCAAGTCAAAATATCAGCAGTTTCAGTGTCTTAGCAGTTGAAATAACTAATGCAAAACAATGCCATAGACTTTCATTAAACAGTTCAAAGCACCAAATCAACTGGCATGAAAGTGAGAGATTAATTCATGAAAAGACGTGTCTAAATTCTAGGACAACTTCAGCCTCAAACAAAAATTCATACTACCAGAGACCTAGCAATGTAAACAAGACAGTACAGCTTGGGCCAGACTGCGAATCTGACTAATCCCGTGACAACAGGAACTGGGGCGGTAAACTCAAACATCGCTGATGCTAAGAACACACACTGTAAGTGCTGTGCCGCAGTAAACTGCACTAATTTTTTTTAAACAGACTACTTGAATTAGCTTTTTTTCCCCCATTTTCCTAAAGACACTGAATGAAAGGTAAGTCAATTGGTGGCTAAAAGTATTATTCAGTGAAAATTTGTTTCAAAACACACACCTTTGTATTCACCATGAAAGAAAGCGTGTGTTGTAATTTGGGCAATCCTAATTGCGGTCCCTTTTCCATTTAGTGCCCCTGTAGCGTGTTTCTTATTTGGATTTAAACTGAATTAACATTATATCTAATGTCAAAATGGGAGAGGCGAACTGACGCAAAATACCTTTGAAGTTTGCAGCCGCATGGGATAAGACTCTGCATGCAAAATTTGTAAAATAATTATCGCCACTAAAAATGGATTTCATTTTCGGACTCAGCGTATCAAAATATGCAAAGTGGCTCGCATGAAACCTGATCTTAACCGGTAATCCACAAGACAGAACTTACATCTTTACAGACTTCTAAGAGATAGATATAGTTCTTAAAGACTGAAAACATTTACCCTCACACTTACCGCAGAGTCATCAAAGAGGTTTAATGTGGAAGTCAGCAGTCCTCGTCTGTGAGATCGATTTGCTCTTAGCAACGAGTACAGGAATGCATTGAGTGCTTGGGGTTGATTTTCATCATTGTATCTCAGCCCTCTGATCGGTTCCATCGGATTACTCGAGTGAAACACTTTCTGGAGCCTGTAAGAAGCTTTCATTCCCTGAAGGGCCTTCATCTGAAAAAGGAACAGACCAAGTCATCAACTCATTCCCTTAGTGATTGTCATAGAAGAAATTCATTTCCAATTTATTCAAAGCTACTTTTTAGTCTTTCAAGTTTTTATAAAACTGCATTGATAAACAGAAAAGCAGTATGACAGGTACATGAAACAAAGAGAAGCCAAATTCTTCATGGCATTTGATTTTTTAAAAATATATCTTTATTTACACATCACAACAATCTCTCTCCTAAAAAATAAGGTAAATCAGTAGGTTATTCATAAACTTTCACACTTTTTGAGACTATGTAACATCATTACAAAGAACAATCATTCTAAAGGTAGATTTCAAAGACTTCATTTAAAGTAGGACAGAATAAATTTAGCAATGCAAAAGCAAATTCAAGGATAAAAGTTGTCAAACTAAAACTTTAAAACCTGGAAAAAACATTTTCTTTCCCGACATTCATCATTTTCGTTCACCTACCTCCGCAGCAAAGAAAGCAAACTTAGGTCGATCTTGGATGAATCTAACTCTTTATATGACGTTTTTTTCTATATATGTGCAACAATTTCACTTGATTTGACCACTTTCAAGTTAAATGTACATCGACTGGAATTCATGTCCTGTGTCTTTTTCTCCGGAGGATGATTTTCTCACTGCGCCAGAGCCCTCTTTAGGTACAAAATTTGACAGTGACATAAACATAACTAAATTGGTCATTAAATCAAAACAAATAAACCTGTTTTGACAATTCACCTATGAAAGAAATTTTTGTAAAAGAAACATTTTCAATTATAGTAAAAAAAAAATTATGTCGTAGTTGTAAAGGAACGTCACCCAGCCGTCAATAGCATATCATTTGCATAGCGGTACCAACCACAAGCCGCTTTGAGCAGCCTGCTGCAGAAAAAAAGTTAAAATAACGAACAAAAGAAAACAAATACAAAAATTCTTACATGAGTGAACCCAGGGTATTTCTTCTCAATTTCTTGAAGTTGCTGATCTGCTTTCACTCTGATTGCGCTTTCAATATCAGACCCCATACTGATTAAGTAAGGGATGCACTGAGGAAAGATTGAAAGAAGAAAAAAAAGCAATAGTTGTTCATTATCCATACCCATGAAAACAAAATTTTCACTTCATAAAATATTATATTTTCACAAAGTCGAATTCCCTTGACAGTGAAGAGAAGACACCAACATCAAAATGAATAATAAAAAGAAGAAAAAAACTCTCTTTAATTAATAAAATTTCATTAGCAATATGATATCCCACTAACATCAAAGAAAAGAGAGCATTTACAAACATGTCAACCTCACTGGGAAATGCAGTTGCATATTCCTACCTTCTGTTATACATACGTTCCCATATCCTCATATAAAAGTTTCAACTTGTTTCCTCAGATAAAAACCCATCACATCATCATTGTCACAAAAAATTTGAACAAGGAGAAGTTGCCCATGAAAAGCCACAAACACCACACAGCATGCAACTTTAGCTTTGAAGCCATCTTGTATTCTTCTCACTCACCTGGACGGGATGAACAAGACCCTGCCTTAGAACAAGGGTGACAACATTTAGAGCTGTCAGTCGGACCTGAGAGTTGTCGTGGAAGAATGCCTCCATAAGTTCTTTCAAATATATTTGCATCACAGTACTCGCCATTCTGTACGAAGAAGGAAATATATGTACTTACTGTGCCGACACAAATGCTATAAGCTTGAAACATTGTGAGAATAAACATGATTTCCAACCACTGATATAAACACTTATTCCATTACACACACATGCTACATGAACTTCAACCGGGTCAAATATCATTCATACCAAAAAGACAAAAATTACTTTTGATTGTTAAATCAAGTCAGAAGAACCCAAGCATCCATATATAAATCATGAGACCAATATGAGCTGGTTGTCATAGGAAAAAAGAAAAGGAGGTGCACTTTTAATCATAAAGACCTTTCCAGTCCACTGAAAAACTTAACACATTACACCCTTACTAGCTAGGAATCGGGAACATTTCCAACAGTTTGTGCATACAAAAAGTTATATTTTTCTGAAACTACAATCATTTCTCTTTCCAAGTTTTATTTTTCCAGGAATTTTGGAATATGTTTAGTATTTTTAAAATGTGTTTTTTAAACGCTTGTATTCACAGGCGGTGGGTTCCTTCCCCTGGCTTAGGATTTTGGAGTAGACTTTCCGTTCAGACCCTTAGGGTGTAATGTGTTTTAAGTTTATACTGGTTAAGATTTATTATACTGAAACCACATTGGAGCATCCAGGACAAGACGGCAAGTATACTAGAAACAGTATCTTATGCCTTGTCACATCAGACTACTTAGCTTTGCTTAAAAAGCAAACAATGGTGCAAACTATACAAATGTGACCAATGACATTATTCCTCATTTTGAGGGGAGGACTGGTGAACAAACTGATCATCACACACACATACTCAAAATGGAATAGGTCCACACCAAGGAAAAAGATTGAGGGACAAACAAAAATTCTATCCCATAAGAGAATGAGATGGAAACATACCCGGACTGAACATCTCCCATCTCTTTCAAATCTTCATGCTTGGAATGCTTCTTCCCTGCAAAGAGAATGAGAGTAAATATGTAAACATTCAAATCTTAGCAAACCACACGACAAAAATGCATCACATTAAAAACTGGCAATAGTTAGACAGCACAACAAAACCAAGTGAGCCACTTTCTTCAAGAGGACTTAAGGATTATAACAAAACATTTATGAGCACTTATTGGTAACATTTTACTTAGCAGCCCATTGGGTTAAGTCATCCGAAAACAATATGCAATAGTATAGCGTATTCCTTGACATAAACATTCTATTAAGTCAATAAAATAGTCACATAACTTTAGAAAGCGCTTCTGTTCTGAAAGCTGATTGTATATCAAAACTGAACACAAATCAAGCATGGGGTTGCCAAAACAAACAAAACAAAAAAAAATTCTGTCAATGATTAAAATGTGTTAAATATTCACAAAAATGAAAAGGCAAATAGTACAGTTAATATAAATCTGAGCAGTAACATCTGTAACATTTAGTTCAAAGCAGAGCTAACCATCTATTCTGAATATCAAAACATCACTTACAATCAGCATCAGACTTTGACATCTGGAACTCCTCCTCTAAGAGATACGTTTGAAGGTTTCTCAGGACCTAGAAAAATATGAAAGAAAAACAAAAACCCATATTAAATGTACCAAACAGATTACGACAGAACTTGGAGAGCACAGGCAATCCAACAAAAATGTGTGTGTGCCTGGTGAAAGGGACCAGAAGACGCATTTGCTCAAACCGAGATATCAGGTTTCAAAGGTCAAAAAACTAAGTTCTATTAAAAATGGATTCTTTAACCATTAATATATCGATATTTACAGGGATTGAGTTTCTTGTACATTAAAATACATTTTTTACATGTTTTTTAACACGATGTATATTGCATAATCCCAAAAAATGCGCAAGAGAATTGGTTTTCAGAGAACACACTGCAGATGGTTTCTCTTGTCCATTCATAAAGTCGACCCAATCACATTGCATACCAAAATTTAGGTCATTCTCTCCTCTCTCTAGTGGCGGGTAGTGCGCATGAATATCTAGAACATGTAAACAAAGCGAAGCTTTGCGCATTCATACCCTTTCGCCTTTTTTGGAGAGCAAACTTGTATCGCATTTTTCTGCCCCATGCAAACCTAGATCTATTTCTTGAACTCTTGTTCAAGGTGGTGGTGAATTTGTTTTGAAGACGTAATTTAAACACTTTGAAGCTGTTCTTTTATCTTAAATGCTTTATAAAGTTGGTTTGTGAGTAGCAAATGTGTTGTCAAGTTGTCTTGAAGCGTAGATATATCTATTTGAAGCAGAAACAAAGGGGAAACTTTAAAGCCGTTTTTCTCAAAACTTTGTTTCTGTACCCTGCCCTACAAAATCACCCATATCTCAAAAACTACTGAAGATATCTTTAAAATTCAAAAAGCAATTTGTTCAGATATGATCTCTGCACATGAAAATGCAACAAAACGTGATTCTTCAAAATGCATCATGTGGTCCCTTTCACAAGGCACGCTCACAAATTATTTACATATGTCGATAATAATTTTATAGAATAACCTCATTCATGAATAATTAACTATCAAAGAAAGGAAAAAAGGAGCAAAACCAGGAAAATTTCCCCTGCTGTGAAATAGATCTGTAAAAAAAACAATATCATCAAATACTGCCAATTTATTTTGCCATTACCTAACTATAATAAAATATTCTGTTGCAGTAAGATGCTCCCAAGGTGTTCAAGAGGCCAGAAGGATTGATATCCACTTCAAATATGGCTACACCAACAGACATGCACAACTTGTACACACGTCACATAAACACATAAGTTCAGTTTTACACAGTACCTGACATCTCAGTTTCACTGATGCCATTGGGTCAGTCAACAGTCTGTTGTACAGTTCCTTGAGAGTTGGTGCCAACATAAATGTGTAGTGTCGGCAAGCAAAGAAACCTATGAAGGAAAAAATAGAATATGAAATCTTTAAAGTAAAGATAATCTTTTCTTCACAGAAAAGAAATAAAAGCGCCTTCTTAGCCTGAAAACTTGATGCCCCTAAGCATTCACAAACTTTTAAAAAGCTCAGCATTTTTTGACAACATAAAGGATTCCTATTCCACTTATGATTTACAATTAAATTCCCTCCCCCTCCCCATGTAAAAAGTTCCAGCATCCAATCCGTACATTGGGGATTGCCTTGTTAGTGAGACAACTTCCAAGGCTTTCAGCATATTGTGGTAGGGTGGCCAGTTCCTTTTCACACCGCCTTTACTTCCCCACCCATTACTGCTGGGTGGGCAGAATGGGGCGAAAAAAATCTGTCTGAACCGAGGCTCAAACCAGGACTTTCCACTTCGGAGTGCACTACATCTTACATACAACACATAAATTACTCAGGTAAGCCAATCTGATTTCTAATTTCCTATGAAACAAAGAAGTTTCAGAAACACTGGGAACATTGATGGACCATCCCATTTAGCCCTTTACTTCATCTCATATCAGCCTATTAAAGCTTTTAAACGAAAATGGTCAGATCCCAACACATATGTAGTATCAAGTTACATAGAAAGCCAACTACAACTAAAAGACAAGACTTACCAATTGCTGTAAGTGCCTTCAACTGTACATCTTCATCCTCATGGTTCAGAAAGTAGGTGAGCACATCAAACACTGTCTCTCTCACACAAACCTGTGATTGATGAAATCAAACAATGTATTTGAATGGCATTTATCAAATGAGGGGATTACAAGTAAAACAATGAAGATAGTACACCCAAAACAGCAATAAAGATTTACCAGAAAAAGAACACTTCACTAAAGAATAATAATTTTAAAATTAAAAAAACAAAAAAAAACCCCAAAGGAATCAGCACACTAAATCATCAGTCATGTATTGCATTCATATTTCTAGGTTCTTATCCAAAGGAAAAGAACATTGCATAATCACAATACCAGCACAAACAAAAGACTCCCCCAAAAAATGACATATCCCAAAGTTGGCGCAATAACACTAACCTTTGTCTCCCCCATGTCTTTTGAATCCAAATCAAAGTGTTTGCATAACAGCCCAACTGTGAACAGAGCTCGTAACAATGTGGGTCGTCTCTGCTTCAGCGTTGGACAATCCTTGTTTGTTTTATGATCAAGCATTAGCTTTGCTAAGACACCTGGAGAAAAACGGGACAGAGTTAAGCATCAGGATTAAAAAACTGAGATTTTCTTGTGATACCAGAAACAACACTGCAACTTTGTTACAGAATATATAGGTCCACAATGAACAATAAATAACAATATTTGGACTTCAGTTGCTTAGAGCTTTTTCTTGACCCAAGAAACCTAAGTGCAAAGAAATTCCCCTTTAAATACAAAAAAGTGATAAAGCAAATTAATACCATTCCTCCATAACCTTTTAAGACACAACCAAAAGGAAGACTAGGGGTAAAAAACAACAAATCTTATTTGCAGAAAGCTATAACAAAAACACAAATTGAATTAGGTACCTGTATCTGATAAAAACACATACCATAAAATTTTTTGAAGCAATCCTTGACTAGTTCATAGTTGTGACTGACATCATTTACAACAGCTCCAAGGCAACTGACACAACTTTGTACAACCTGAAAACAATAAATTTTTATAAATTTCCAGCACACTTGGCTTGGAAATGATGAACAAACATCAACAATTAAAAATACTATAACATAAAAAACAGAATCCTTAATAAAAGGGCTTGAAACCATGAAGTTTATAGTAAAAGAAGCCTTAAATATATTTGAGCACAGACAACTCATACACATCAAGGATTCACAAATGTGTTCGAGGCGTCCATAATTCGGGTAAACCATGTAAAAAAAAATTTTTTAAAGAGATATCAGTTCAGGGAATGATAAATAGTTTATCTTATCTGTTTGTGTTCTCTGAGCCCGAATTAGAGTAAAAATAAAAATCTCAATACTGGGCACATTGCAGTTTATTCAAAAAGTCAGAGTGAATGAAAGATTATGAAATTGTGTTTGTGTATGTACATGTATGTATGTGTACGTCTGTCAGTGTGAGCATACATGCTTGTGTGTATGTAAGATCCAATTCTCCATTCTAGTGACCGAAAAAATTCAATAAACAAGCTCACCATCATCCCATGCTTTAGGATGAGCTTGATCATGTCTTCCTCCACCTGGGCCAGAAATGATTCACTCGGATGGTCCATCAATGGAATCACAAGTTCAAGAATTCGGGCGACATAGTGAAGCACCATGAAGTCTCCCTGAGTCTGTGATTTGATTGGGGGGGGGGGAACAGAGAGAAAAAAAACATAAATAAAAACAGATAATCTTCCTTACCTGAGAATCATTTCCAAATTTACTGAAATAGCAGACAAACCTTTCTTTTTTTGCCCATACTGTTTTACTGAATCTCAAAGACAGAATTATGCTGGTCATTTTCTCACAACCCATGCTTTTAAAATAATATATTTGAAGAGTTGGGAAAGTTTATCCCTCAAGAACCAATGGGTAAATCTGAGTGACATACAACTCAAATTAATCTTTAGATCTGCATAGTAAATACATCATCAACTTTCATGAAAACCACCAAAGCCAGTAATCTTTAGAGTTAACAGAAAAAAAAATTAGGCATGAGTGGACTACTTACATTGCACTTTATGTCAAGATAAGGCTGTAGTGTGGTTGCGTGTTCCACCATGAGATCAGGTTTAATCTTACTGAACAAATAGAGTGTTGACAGACAACCAACAAGACGAGTATTGCTGGTCTTGCTCTCTGCACCCTCTGAACCCTCTGAAAAAGAAAAATATGCATCATGCAAAAAAATGTACATTGCTTTAGCCTCCTTTCTTGAAATTATACAATATGAGCTAATATTCAAAGGGGTCCATTGCAGACAAAATACATGTATATCCAACATATTTTAATAGATGAAATTGAAGAAATACAACATCTACAAACTGCATATCTAACAAAACATTGATTTGTTCACCATTACAGGAAACAAAGTGTACCTTTTCACTCTAACCCCATCACTCCCCCACCCCCCCCAATCACCATCCAGTACAGTTCTATTCCTGACTGACAAAACCATTCACTCAGGTTTCTAAAAATTCACTTCCCATAACAGTAACACTGATCACAGGGCTTTGAAACGTAAGTAAAAGGTAAATAAAAGCTAAAACAATATCCATTCAAAGGCATTCACTCCACTCACCAACACTCTTCTCCTCTATCCTGAGAACATTTTCCACTAAACAATCAACAATCTGTTTGCAGGCTGTAATTGCAGCTTTATTGTAGTTCCCATCATCATCCTTTTTCAGGAGCTGGGGAGCAATGAAGAGTACAACATTAACTAACACAAAATGAAAGTGGCTCCCAATACAAGAACAATGATGAAATTAAAACAGGGTACATATAAAAGTGAGGTAAAAGAAAATAATTTTATAACTTGCACTTCAAATGGGAACAAAATGCTACTTGGGAGATTAATATAGATACAATATTGTCAACATGCTAAAGTCATCGGCCAAGTCAGATTTACATTACAGCTTTCCAAAAAAAGCCCAAAATAATGAACATGTGCACCCAAGTTTTCTAGGTATAAAAAGATATCATTATGGTCCAAGTCAAGAAAAGATGTGCAAACAGGCAATTTTAAAAAATAATTTTTTTTTTTAGTAGTTTTACTGCGCTTAACTGCATAAGGTCTATGAGCGTCAAGGGGTGGATGTGAACAGAGAAGTCCTTACAGGAAATCAGAATTACTCTGTTCACCTCTTTAGCTTCAACAGCACAAAGTCTGCTTCGACTATCATGCACCCTGGAAATTGCGGGTCACAAGTGTGTGACAAACATACAAAAGAAGTAGAGGAAAAATGACGATAGTAAGGATTAGGAAAGCAAAAGCAGCAGTTCCCTGTTGAAGTTCAGGCAGAGTTATAAGCGTGATATTGATGAATCAGCCCATTTACAATTCTACTGTGCATAAGAACTTACAAAATCAAAGACACATAAGAGAAAAGAAAACATCAAGACTCACATTTTCAAGAAGTTGCTCAAAGAACTCATAACTTGTATCCTTTGCTGCAGCAACCTGGAAAAAAAATATAATGTTCAAAGTACACACAAACCGAAACTCAACTTTTTGCAAAGACAGCTAGGAAAAAAAACATAAAATACTATACAACTAAACATTCTAATCAGCTAAATTTATTAATTTTCACAAAACAAACTTTTAGTGAACAAATCTGTCACTACAGGATCTCCCCACTCCCCCCTTTATAAATTCCTCAATAATTCATTTAAAACAGAAAACCTGCACAACCCAGAAATGAAAAAAGACATCATTCTCTTCAGAAGGTTTTGACTTGTCTAAGACAGAAAATGCTTCGGCAGCTCAACCCTTATACCACGTCACCAAGCCAAGATCTCACCACTACTTGACCATCAAATGATTTAAGAGAAAAGAGAATTCATGGAAACAATACACTACTACTAAAATGAATTATATCGAGATCATACTTACAACATCAGTGATGTTCATCACTTTCTGTACAAGTTTGCCTGTGTCTTTGTCCCTTGTTCCAAGAGGAGTGAACCACATAGTTTGAAAGACTTCATTTACCAATTTCTGAAAAGCCAAATAAATCATTATAGTACACTAGCACATATGAAAATATTCCACAATCAGAGTATGCACAAAACCACTTTGAAGGATGCTTGTACGAATCAGCTCTCACATAACATGCTTAGGTACTCACCATAGCCTCTTCTAATTAATTAGTTTTTCAAAGCAAACTTCTCAATACCAATATTTACTGACAAATTCAGGAAATCATAAAAAAGATTTTGTAACAATACCATCAGTTCAAAGTTGCTCACCTTGATTCGCTCCTCATCATACCAACACAAATCACAACGTTCAGTCATAATCTCTTTGAAAACTGAACACTCTCTTTCTTCGCTTATTATTTTGTAAATCAAACAGTTGGTCTCTTTCACAATATTGTCCATTTATGACTGCTCACCTTGATTCCCTCCTCATCATTGACCCTCCTGATCATCTTGACACACATTTCAGGAATTTTGTTGAAATCACCATGCTCAATGCAAATGTCTTTGAAGATTCTGATCACCCTCTTTCTCACACTAATTCCTGTGTCCTGTTAAAAGCGAAAAAGAAAAAAGAAAAGAAAAAAACTGTAAAAAGCACAAACAAATATGAATACAGAGATAGTAATGTTTACTAACCGTATGAATAGCAGAACAGTATGTGCTATTAGGTATATCATCTTTTTTTCCGTATTCTTTGTTTTCACTATTTACTACAATTTTTCTTTTCTACTATTTTTTGGGTTTATTTTACTTTCTTAATTGATTTACAATTAAAATCAGTGAGAACTTAAGACTCTACCTATACCTTTCTAAACAACCTATAAGACATTACTCAGGGAAGGAATCTGGTACAAAACAAACAACAAATCCAAGACATCAAATCATTATGAAAAGGCTAAAAATGTTGGGAGTCTGAATTTTACAAAAACATTTTGTAACTCATAAACTTGTCCAATGTAAAATAACTAGATATGGGGAAGAATAATCTCATAAATATCAAACGTCATTTGCTTTATGTAACAAAATGGTTCATTAACAGGTGTGGTAAAAATCTGCTGCTTTCTATAAATGAAAATAGCTGCCTTGTAAAATTCCAACTCACAAGAATTCTGTCAGACAGCATGTCATAGTAATTTGGAATGAGGTCAGGCTGGATGAGAATGAATTTGCCAACAAGCTCAATGGCAGCTTCTCTCACTGAAGTGGATTGGTCGAGGAATCTTCCATGAACCCCTCTCTGCATATCAGACTGGAATATGTAAAAAAAACAGACTAGATTATAACCACGCATACATGTTTTTCTCAAGCTAACCGACCTGCTGAAATCTCTGAAACCATTTCCAGCTTTTGTTTCAAGCCAACAAATACAAAAATAACATATCCCAATAACAACTCTCAGACAGGATTTGACCTTAAGTAATGTAAAATACAAAGTACAATACACTGCAACTTGACAGAGTATAGAAGAAATTCAGATTTTCAGGAATTAAAGCCTCCTTGAAACAAAAGCGAAATGGTTATCAGACTACCAGTCTAAAGTTATTTTTCAACAATATTTTCCACAGAAAAGAGTAAGCTGCTAATCGGAGTTCTCTGAACCAAAAACCACGATTTACAGTAGCCTTTTTCCAGTGCTTCCACCAGCCGAAGCTAAAAAGGAAAGAAAATTGTGCCGGAGGACTGAAATTTAGTGCCTTTTGAGGGTTGAAAATGGCATTGAGGAGCCTGTTGGAAGAGATTGCCTGCAAACCATAACATTTATTTTTTCACCAACATTTTGTCTTGTTTGCTTTCTTCACCAAGATCTAGATCTACATAACATATTTCCATTGATGGCAATGTTTGAGAGAGAGAGAGAGAGAGAGAGAGAGAGAGAGAGAGAGAGAGGGAGGGAGGGAGAGAGAGAGAGAGGGAGAGAGAGAGGGAGAGGGAGAGAGGGGGAGAGAGAGAGAGAGAGAGAGAGAGAGAGAGAGAGAGAGAGAGAGAGAGAGAGAGAGAGAGAGAGAGAGAGAGAGAGAGAGAGAGAGAGAGAGTTTTTGTCCCAGCACGTGAGACATGTATTTACTTGGCCTAATGTCCTGTCTTGTTGTGTGTTTGCGTGAGTGCACCTTTAAGTCTTATTTTTGTAACGTCTACTGCCATTGTTAACGACCAAGACAAATTTCTCCCTGCGAGATGAATAAAGATTGTCATTGTCATCATTTCTCTAGATCTAGACAAATTTGTAAATTGATCAACGCGCAGATTTTCCAGCTGCGACAACAATCCGAAGATAGACGGAATGAGCGAATGATAGAAAGGAGGAAATTGGCCCAAAAAGTTTGCCAGATTTTGATCAATCCACAGATAAAAATGTACTGCCGACAAGCCCGCAATGAATGCATGGGGCATAGCGGAATAATGGCCGATTGTAGGAAATAGCAATCTGGCAGGTTTCTATAACATTAACTTATTAACGAGAGAATTACCGAAAATATCCGTAACTTATACTAGTACTAGACGACACGAAGGCGAGTACGCATCTTTTGTTACGGAATTTCGGTAGTCCTACGCTGTCGCAGCTTTTTTACGGAGGGAATTGATAACGATGGAGGAACAAGTACGGAACTGGCAGAAAGTATGGATTTCCGTAAAAATATGGAAGAGTGGAAGCACTGCTTTTCTTGCAAAAACTTGGGAAAAATTGTTAACCCTCCTTGAATAGCTGTTGCAGTTAATTCTCCTGGGCAAAAACCTCTGATAATTGATCATCCTCAAAAGTAAGAGGGAATCAATGTTGCACAAATGACTACAACGAGATTTTTGCTGAAGTATGTGTGTCAGCAAGCAGTGAAAATGAGTTTAATTTCAAAACAGAATAAGCCATTTATCACAAAATGCATGTTGGTGAGGATGAAAACAAGCTCTTAAATTTGAAACACCATAATATCTCTTTAACAGAGTGAATTTTTGCAAGAGGGTGAAAATGGAATTTTAAATTGGAAGACTCAGTCTATGGCAAACACTTTTATCGACTATTCAGCACGGTTCAGATGAACACTTAAGATTGGTATCAACTCAAAATGGCATGGTAAAAAGACTTACACGAGCCAGTATTCCAGGATCTGCTTCCACCACCGCTGTAAGGCATTTCATGGCTTTAGTTCTCACCGCAACAGCTGTTTCGCTCAAAACTTTCAGAATCTGTAGGAAACAATAAGCTATAATTAAAATCAGGAACACAAAGCGACACAAAAAAATGGGTTTCACTGCACTTGCAACACAATCAGGTTATATAGTGCCTAAGACTAGAGTCGGTAATAGAGAATAACAAACACAAAAAAAGGAGGAGAGATCAGGACAACATGCTTTATAGGAAAAAAGGAGCAAACCACATCAGAGCATCTGCCAACCATCCACTTTTATCATTTAAATAATGTCTTAACAAACTACAATTAAACAATTCTAACTAGTTTGGACCTGTGAACCTAGTCTATGCCCAAGAAAACAGTTCAATGACTTGGTCTGAACATAATATGATTAATATTAAATAATTTTAGTTCTTGACCAGGGTGTTTGTTGTTTCAAAGATATACGAATACAATATATTTTGTTCAAACATGTTAAAAAAGACCCAAAAAATTTCATGGTAACAGTGATACCATGGGTTCTAATATCTAATGTGTTGCTTTTAAAAAATGCCCAAGACATGTTGGAATCCACAAACAAAATACACCCTGAAAAAAACCCCAGAACCACTAACCTTGAAAAAACCTGGCTTAACCAGTTCACAAATATCAAAAACAAACTTTCTGCTTGAGTGCGAAACTATATCCTGAACACCCTGTTCAAACTACCCTCATTAATATGAAAGTTTTATGTAAAGGTCTACCAACCTGAGTCAAGTAGATATCAAAGCTTTGAGCAAATGGGCGTTTTGACGACAGGTACCTGGCAACAAGGCAAGCACTATCATAGTCAAGCATCGCCCCTGCATGCCTGTTGAAGAGAAAAAATATCCGGGAGTTAACATTTGTAAAGAGCATTCTGTAAAAAAAAGACAAGAAACTGTTAAATTGACAATCTTTTTTCAATATATTTACGTCAATAAAATGGAACTGGTTAACAGTTTTGGAAAACCATATTATACCTCATTAAGCCTATTTAGATGAATTTCAACACAGTATAATGACTGGAAGACATTCTGAAATTATAATCCACTATCCTAAATTTGGGACAAAAAGAAACAGGCAAGAAAAATTTCATTATGGCTGAAACTAAGCAGACCCTTCATTAATCATGCTGTAAGAGATTTTTTTTTTTCCAAACAAGTAAAGAATGCAATAGTTTCACTGTGAAAAAAAAAGCACATGGATAGCACATTGTAAACATACTTCATGTTTGATCTTTTGGAACAGGAAATCTGAGAGCACAGAAAAGCCTTTCTTTTCTCAGCATTCTGCATTAGCTCAGTTGAAGTCTCTTCTTTCTTCTCATTGAAATCTTCATCCTGATCATCACCAGAGTTGTTGTGTTGAGCTTTCAGCGTTTTCTCTGCTTCTACAGTAGTATCCCGGAACCATTGTGCGATGTAGAATTGACGAGCAAACTGAAATAAACATTCACAATTTGTATTTCAATGTTCTATAATCTACACAAGACATATGCAATTCCCTGCCCCACCACTGGCATTCACTCGGTAATGGGAGGATGGTTTATTCAAAACAGCCTATATGACCAAGACTGCACCTTTTTCCTATTCTTTAATTTCAGTTCCGCTTTTCTTTATCTTGATCGGTCAACAAGACGTTGTGTTGCGAAAATAAGTACAAAAGACAAAGACTTGGTTCATGACAATTGTTATCACTCTAATGCTAATTTATTAATCTCTTAGGATGTTTTTTTCTCAGACTGCATGAAAGTTTTCTGTGAATGGCTACATTTAACCCGCAGGCCATAAATGCTTCGCCTCTGTTATTAGAAAAAGGTGACCAGCACAGATAGGCAAAGGAACCAAGTGACAGCATTACTTAATAATAATAATAATAATAAATAGCATTTGTATAGCACTTGTTCCAACTTGAATGCAAGCTCTTTGCGCTTTACACTATATATTTACTCCAGCAAACCATAGTACACTCAGATACATTCTCAGCTTCCCGAGAAGCAAGCAGTGCAAGCAGCTGGTTAAGCGCTAAAAAAAACCCCAAAAAACTGACAAGATCTTTCACTGTCTATAGCTGGGTAACCATTCCCACCTGGGTGAACTGGGGAAAATTCGTGTGAAGTGTCTTTCCCAAGGACACAACGTGGGGCCTGCGGCTCGAACCCCAAACCCGCAACCTCAGGGTTACGAGTCCGGTAGCCTAACCACTAGGCCACCGACGCCAAATGAAAGAGCAATGGTGATTAAAGCAAATTAAATCACAACACTTACAAATAATGCTGATTCACTTTGAGCGTTGTAGGCGAGATATTCCAGCATTGCTTGCTGCAGTCTCTCGGTAACATCTGGAGAACTTTTCTGTGAGAGAAAAAAGTTTCAATTTAGTATGTGTAACCACTCGCTTGTGGTATACAGTCGAACCTACCTTAACGGAAACCTGTGTAAAATGGAAACCTGTTTTAAGGGGAGACGTACACTCCCGAAAAAAATTTCTAAACGAAGGACTTTTATTCCCTTTTATATAATTATGCAAGAAGTTCATAGGTAAAGAGGATTTACTAAGGGTGAATTTGTTGATTTCTCCTAAAAAATGGGTCTCTGTGGCGGCCATCTTGGATTATCAAACCCGTTTCTTAGTGCGGAAGAATTTCATAGAAAATATTGAAACTACAGCCTGAAATTTGGCACACAAGACCAAACCTATATGGACTGTGGATCTATGTGAGGATTTTGACCTAGCTTTAAAATAAAAAAGTGAGCCCAAAGTCAGTGGATCCCGAGAGTCAGTTGACGAAACTTTGGGGTATATGTTACAAAAAATTTGAATATTTCCACAAGTTACCAATATTTCCCCAATACCCTCGCATAGATCCCCAGAATAGATCTTAGTTCTTTTTATCCTGGCTGTACCCCCGCAGACTCTGTCCCCTTCCTGGGGCTGCCGCGTCATACGAGCTGGAATACAGGATGTATATTTCAAAGTGCTCTATTTCTTACGTTTACTCTTAGGTCTTAAGGAAATTTGGCAGTTATGTTAGAAATTGAATGTAGTTTTTGTAAATGTATGTGGTTTGGATTTACACCAATTGCAGAATGTAGATTTTGAGGTGTCTTCCACCCTCCAACTTGACCCTGATTGCTGCGCACACGTCTCATTGGATTTATAGATCTAGCCCTTCCCATCGATACAGCACAAATTCCAGTACTGACCCCTTCACCATGATCTGAATCGCTATTAGATGAGTTCTGTTTGTTATCATCCACAACGGAATTTACGGCACTTGATTCAGAGTCACATTCATTAAATTAGTCTCATTCCCCCTCACAACCCAACACCACTTCAAAAAGTACTTCGTTGTCGTGAATGTGCGTTTTCGAGACATCTTCAGTCAAATTTTGTTATCCTCATATCAAAGTCAGACAAATTTTTATGCAAAAAGAAGGTTTTTAATTTAAGCATGCGTTGAAGCACAGTATAACAGCACAGAGTGATAATAGTACAATAGAAATGAGATGTATCACATTTTTATGTTTTTACCTTTTTAATTAAAAAACCCATAGCATTGCGACAGAAATGTTACATTATTCATATTTCAATGCTCTCTGCAATTTAGAGAGATAAGATATAATACAGAGAATATTATAATAATCTCCGATACTTGTAAGTTGAAACCAAGGTCATGCATTATCTAAGGAAAGAGACACTTCACTCCAATGATATTTTCTTACCTCAGTCTTTTTGCTCCTGGTAGATGCACTTTCTTCCTCCTCATTTTCACTAACCTGTAAAAAATTTGAAATATTCAGCTAACATTGGCGCAGGCGTTATCGAAATTCATTCAGATGACCAAGTTCCGGAGCTTTTTATGGCAGATTTCACGGTAAGGGTGTGAGAGACAACATGGGACCAATTTTTAAAATAAAATTCTCCTGTTGTACTGTTTGGGGTTCAATTTGTGCTGTTTTGTTTGTTTCTGAGCTCAATAAACACAAGAATAAAAAGCAAGTTTTGACTTTTTTTTATTTTGTTTGATTTTTTTTTGCGTAACTGTGTCACTGACGTGAAGATTTAGACTTGCGGCATTTCCTGATGTTCGTGAGTCTTGACAATTTTCATTTTTAAGAGGCATATTATGCTAATTTTCTTTTTTAAAATTGCTAGAACATGCAAGGAATGTTTTTCTCATGTGATAAGAAAAAAAAAATAATCTCGCATCCGTTTGAAACGACAATGGACAGAGCAAAATGGTGGTCGAAAATTGCGCGTGCAAGTCTGACAGTTTGACCCAACCTGAAGTGTCAAATTTACTTCCAAAAGCAAAATTAATAAGTTTTTAAACTCAGACTACGTGATTCTCATTTCTACACCGGTCTTAGCCGTAATTTACGAAAATTGAAAAAATTTTTTAGTAGAAAGAGCCGTTTCTGACCCACCCGTCCCTGTGTGCCTCCGACATCTTGCAGTCGAACTCGGACCCCGAGGACTTTCCGCAAAGCCGAGGCTAAAAACTACTTCTGTTTCGGGCCATTCCGTCATTCTTTAGCGTCTTTTTTTATGAAGTGGATGTTTTGTGGTGTTTATTAAGTTGTTCTGTCGGAAGTCTCTTACGTCCCAAGCACACCAACTTCAAATCCAATCCAAGTACAAGCGTTTATTTGTCATTTCTATTATGTTTTTATTAATGTTCATTTGTCATTTCTATTATGTTTTTATTGATTGAAGGACTGCTACACAAAGTGTAACACATGTAGGAAGTAAACAAACGACATAAGGAACAAAAAGAGCACATTCTTTTGTGATTGTCTTGTATGCAGATGAATGTTAAAAGTCATTCAGATCTGTGCTGACGATGATTTCGTGGTCTTATAGGCTGTTCAGACGTTAGGAGACATTTTTTCAACTGATTTGTTTTTCTTTCTATTGTTTACTTTTATTTCTATTATTTTCATTTATTGAGTACATAATGATTTTTGTGGCCAGTGATTTCGATAAAATGGATTATCAAACCAAATTTTGTGATAGTCAGGGATTGTGTTGTTTGCACCAAGGTATGGTTACATTTTATTAAATAAGTCTTTGCTGTCTCTGTAACATTTTTTAATTCCTCTTTAAAAGACCTTTCTAATTATATAAAATACATAACCTTTTGGAAAAGATCAAAATCTAGAAGAAAAAAATGGGAAAGTGGGAAACCTGAAGGTCCTCACCGTGAAATCCGCCTTAAAGAAACACAAATCTTAACTCACATAAAAAATTTCCATAGACAATACCCATAACAAAATCATGACACAAATATTGCTCTATACAGTCAACTAAACTATTATTACTCACCTTTTGAACTATGTCATTGATAACTTCTTGGTTGAGCTGACTGGTTACAGCATCTTTGCGCAATCTGGCAGCGACAATGCCCAAGTATTCTAAAGAAGCCACACGAAGTGACATGTCGGTGGACTTGCTGCTGAACTGTTGAACCTATGGAAAAGAAAAGGAAATAAAAAACCTCAATAAATCACCTCAGGTGGCTTTAGGAAATGCATGAAAAAGGAAACACAATACAGGGGCTGTCACACTTATACTATTTATTCACAATAGTCGTAAAGTTTGCTCCCATATCAACAATAATTTTCAACAACATGAGAATATAGAGACATTTAATCCCAACATCAAAAGTGCATATGAAAGGACGTGAAAGTATGCACTCTAACGTTTGCATCAATCATTTACGAAGAATGGCTTTCCAGCAAAAAAAAAGTCCATTAACAATGTGAAAACTTTAAAAGAGCATGGTACCAATTAAAGGCGTCTTCAGGCAAACATGTTTTATCAATACCACAGCAAGTCATCTACCTAAATATTACCTGTGGGTATATAATACCCCTTTTCACAGGAAACAAAGAACAGGATAAGAAAAGCAAGACATATTTACCAATATTCTTCCCAGTAAACTAAGAAGCAGCTCAGATGCTGGCCACTCTGGTTTGTTGACAGTGGTGAGCAAATCTTGAACAAAGTTTTCAAACAGCGGCCTGTAGTCTTCCTCTCCTTTTGTTGTGCACCTGAAACAGCATACACTTCCAGTTAGTTTTAGTTATAGTAAGTTATACGGCACTTGCAATACATTAAGGCCATGTAAGTAACGAAGATTAGGTCTTACAATAGAGAGTAAAAGACCAAAAAAAAAAAGGAGAGATCAGTATGAAAAAATTTTGATAGGAAAGAAGCCCACACTAGAGCATCTGCCAACTATTAGCACACTTTCAGTGAGAGACCAGACTAAAAAAGCAACCAAACCCCCCCCCCCCCAAAAAAAAACAACAACAAACAAACAACCTAACACCACTTTATCACATACATGTAAAACAAGATATGAAATCACTGAATTGTCGAACAGAACAGTACACAAAAATAAACGTCAAATGTTAAGATATTACGACTAAACCGTGGCCATATGGCCATAATAATTTGCCTTTAAATTTATTGTTCTGAAAAGTTTATCTACTCTCCTCTACTACTCAGTAAAATAATAATAAATGAGTTAACCCACAGTGGACAACTGTAGAAACACCAGCACAAAAAGAATCATGAGAAAAACAGTACAATACTTACTTCTTCAAAAACACAGACAAGAAGTTGTAACCCGTTCTCATCGCAGTTTCATATGACGTCACAATGACAACATCATTGTCACCGCCAAGCGCAACATTCTGAAATGTTTTTCGAATGAAAATATCTTTCATGACAAATCATAGCATTTAACAGCACCATTTCTTTATTACACACATAACTAAGAACGAACCTTAAAAAAACCCCAACCCAATATAATAACAGAGAAGACCCTCCAATACTTTAGAAACCGGTCATCCCATGGTTTGCTGGTACATCAATATGGACCATAGCTGTTAATTATACTTTCTAATAAATAGCACTCCTATTGCAAAGCAAAGAATGACCAGTTCAAATGTATGAAAAAAAAGAACAAAATCAGGCTTACTTCTGAATAGCAAATGTTTGGAAACAAATGATAAAACAAAGAAAGTCTGACATGTTTTAAAGCAGTCTTAAAAGCAAACGTTTTCAACACACCTGAAGGGAGTGCTACTGGATGAATGCAATCATAACTAATCATTTATATGTTGTAGAATACCATACCCTCATCTTTACTGGATTCATGAGAATCTGAAAGGTTACCTCTTCAGTGTTTGATCCTTTGCTCTTTTTGTTTTTATCCTCCTTGTCTGGACTGTCTTCTGCGTCAGGGTCTGGTAACTTCACCACACACTGAATGAGCTGCAGAGCCAGAGCTGTAACCATCTGTATTGATTCATCTGAATTCAATCTGAAATGAAAACAAAACCACCATGTGACTTAATCAACCATAACCACAAAACAGAACCGTATCTTGTGGTATCTTTTATGAAACAGAAAATAAGAGGTACATGTAGCACTAAGTCCAAGTGCATGTGTCAATGTTTAGTGACAAACAGGCCCAGATAAAACCTCCCAAGTCTCACTCAAGAAAGAAGGTAATGGATATATAATCTAGTTTTTGAAAGAAAAATACACTGAAGTACAGTCGAGCATGCCTTAACCGAAACATGCCGTAACGGAATCTCCCCGCTCCCCCCTTGATATGTTCCTCTATAACTACCTGTATAAAACGGAAACCTGTCCAAGGTGGATCCAGCGATCAAATGATAAATCGTCAGGTGTAACCACAAAATTGTACAAAATTTGGACGATTGAACGATGGTTTGGAGACTCGGTCGAGAAATACGCACTGTGACGTAGATTCACTTTGAAATCTGCCGCAGTGCAGAATTAAACTCAGGGCTCAATTTTTAAAAAATAATTATCGTAGGTAAAAACTGATTTCATATTCGGAATCAGCGTCTCAAAGTAAGCAGAGTTGCTCGCGTAGAACCTGATTTGGTGCGTTATTATTTATATTTTAGCAATTTTATTATTTAGTAGATCGTCAATGGTGAAGCTGTGCATCAAGGTCACTCGGTGCGTTGCACATCTGCAGTCATGTCATAGCTTCCGGTTCTGCACACAACACTGTAGGCCTACAGTATGGCCACCCTTCTCTAAAGACACTGTTCTGCTATATGAAAATGTACAGGGGAGGGGGGAAAGGCAGGTTTCTGTGATCTAGAGGTAGTGTTCGCCTTTCATTCATTAGGTCCAGAGCTCAAAACCTTCACATAGAGAGCAGTCAAATAGCTGTCGTCGCAAAGAGACATGGTGGCTTTTTGATGAGGAGTCCACTCAATCGACAGAAAACTGGACGATATCAAAGATAGTAAATAACAAGATGGGCTACTCAGCCAAAAAAGTGTCCGCAGGAAGTATGCTCTTTGCTTCAGATGGCGCTGCAGTCTGTTTTGAAGCTCTCTTTCGTTTTTCCAGAAGAAGAATAGTCAGTAGTTCGGGTTCGTTCAGTGCGGAGTTTTAGGTTATTTATATTTTAATGACCTCTCGCCTTTCATTCTTAAGTCAAATTAAACGAAGAAAACAATCACCCTTTCCTCCGGAAGAGGTTTTTTGTCAGCGTAACCATTTTAAAAAAGCGTTCTTCCGAAATTCATTCGAAAACTTGCTAGTTTCACTTTGATTTTTTAAAACTCAAGTAGGATAACTCTGTTCGCAAAAGGTGCGCTTTTGCGAAGAGGGCGCCACCGAATTTTGAGGACACTTTTTTAATTGGCTCAAAGAGAGAAGTGGCCCCTCTTGTTATGTAAACTCATTGACGATATATTGGAACGTGTAAACAGACAACACAGTTCGATAAAACAGAGTTCTCCCATACGACGAATCTGATACTATTTATCGCTGCGTGTAACCAGGGCTTAAGACGGAAAATGTCTGGAATTTTTTTCTGGCTCCCTTACGATTCCGTCTTACACAGGTTCGACTGCACTTTGTTTTGTCAGAGAAAAGTAAAATTCTTACCTGTAGTTCCTCAAATTTCTCTTACTGGAAGGAAGCCTGGCTAAACTAGCAAAGATGTCTTCCAAAATCAGCTGCCTGTGTTTTGAATACCGGGAAAATACCTAAAAGCAAAAACAAATGTTTACATGAGTACAAACAAACTCCAAGTCAGTTGTGCGGTACACGGTGGAACCTTTTAAAAGGAAAGTACATTTTACAGGAGATGCTAGCAAATGACAACAATGATCAAATTAACAATACAATAAACTAGAAAAAGGATCAAACCTGTCCAGTATATGTATGACCACCCATTGTCAAGTCAAAAAGAGATCAACTTAGGTGGCCCGCTTAGACACTGTCATTGCGATTTAGAAAAAAAAAGACAAGCGGGGAAATGGGAAATGTTCGTTTGTACGAGTGAATATCTTGAACAGGTGGTCATTAGATTAACTGTATATATGGTAGAGGATAAAATCAAAGCACCAGAACCACTAAAAAGCCTCTATATCTCAATTTTTATTAAAGAAGAAGAAAGGCCTGGGATACTTACTGTTGTAACCAGCTTCATTGTTGTAAGCTGAAGTTCGCTTATATTCTCAACAAAGAAAGCCGACACACCAAGAGAGGAGACCTGTGATGGGGGGAGGAATCAATGTGTCAATAATTTGAAAATTACAGTATCACAAAAAACATTCCAGGAAACACTGAGACAAGTTTGCATGTACTTCATGCAAAAAGCAAAAGTCCAACATACAGTTTCAAACATCCTCTATCTGCTCTACTATATCTGTTTTCTTTACCCCATGTTTGACAAGTGAATTACACATTATACATCTCATAAGACAAATTCCTGTCAATATATTTCTGCCGTTGCTTTGAAGTTATGACACTCCAAAATGATAAAAAGGTAAACTTAAATATAATCGTTTGTTTTTTTAATTCACTCAATTGATATAAAAAAAACTTTAGTGCAAATGCTCAAGAAGCAACTGAAAATATGCAAATATGCTCTTACCTGCAGTATAATGGTATCTGTCAACTCTTGAATTTCCAGTAAGTTTGCAAGAGCACTGACAAGCTCACACATTTTGTTGTAAAGGGTGATGGTTGATTTGTGCTTGACAGATCCAGCACGTGCCCTCTTGGCTTTCAAACTTCCATGGTAGCCGTCTGAAGAAAGGTTCAACACAATTTATTGAACATAAAATTTCAGAATATTTTTCCACATCTTTCCCAGAAATATATAAGGTAGGAAAATTCCTAATGAATTCAGAATTTTTTAAAATGTGTCCACTGGTGAAAAAAATTGGGGACTACAATGGAAACAAAAGATATACTTGATATGTCTGAAGAAAACCTTAAACACAAAGCAAACAAAAACAAGAGCGACTTCAATATCTTCTTTCAGAACTTGATAAGTTTGGATAGTGTTCCAAAAAAGTAAACCTAAAATAAAGCCATTCGCAGGGCTTGAATTAGGTGTTCAGGAGGGCAGGCAAAAATTGCCTCAGTGGGGCCTAAAAATCAGAGGGCACTGAGGCAATTTTCTAGGGGCACCAAGACAAAAATTATAGGTGATCATTTTGTTGATTAAAGTTGGTAATACTGGATCGTGCATCACAACGTTTATATAAATAACAATGCAATTTATTCTTGCTCTCAACAAAAGTATAGAGTTATCGGAAAATTTGTAAAATCATGAATGAAAACTAAGTTAATCACTAGATGATCAGAATATTGAAAATACGTTGGCACACACAAGATAGAAAAAGACTGGCTTACTGTTTGTCCCTTATGGGAAAACACAAGTGATTTTTAAAAGTATCACAAGAGAAGATGATTTCAGGGAATAGTGCTGTATTATCAGGACGTCTAATTGTGAGACACATCTCTTGCCACTTGGCAATGCAGGGTTCTGGGTTGAATTCTTTTGTCTCAAGACCATTGGGACATATAAGCATGATCTTTTCAAGCATATCTCTGGAAAGCAAATGCCTTCAGTCACCAAGGATGCGTCTCTTCAAAGAAAACAGGGATTATATGAGCTAAATGAGACAGATTGGGAAATTTCCTTGCTTTTTTCAAGACTGAACTTGTCTTGTTCTCACTCAGAGGTAATAAGCCCTGACTTTCGGAGAGAAACATGAGCCACTCATTCTTTATTTTCAGTGTTGAGCATCCTTGGTGTTGAAGCACAGTCTCATAATGAGCTATCAAGTCATCCATCTGTGTCTCACCATATTCTTTCAACTCATCCATTTTGTCAGTTTCAGGCACATTTGTCCTGTCAAATATCCCTGCACTTTTCAAAACTTTATCTTCTGATGTGCCAGAAAATCTTTCTTCCAAGCACAGCACCAGCTTATCCAACACATCATTCATGTTTGTAATCATCACACTTGCACTTTCTCTCACATCTGCAGTCTTCTTTTTCATCCAAATCTTTTTTCAGACACTGCTGAGGTTTGTAATGTGAGGTGTTTGCACTTGCCATGACAAAACAGACACAATGGTCAAGCTGAGCAGTGTCTGACTGAAGCTTTGAAAAGATTTCAAACAAGTCTAACAGGATGTCTTCATGACCCCCCCCTCTCTCTTCCACGAGTGTATCTTAAAAATTAAAAATAATCAATAATGGCCCCCCTCCCCCAATTCCGGAGTCCCATACTTCGCGGCCTTCAGACTTTGAATGATGACCCACCGGTGCTCACACAATGCGGTACCTTGTGACTGAGGCTCACCGACCTGCCACTGCGGCTAACCCGACAAGATGCTTGTATAACTTTTTTTTTTTTTTTCTTCCAAAAGTGACAGCACAGGACAAATATCAATTTATTTTCATGGCGGTACATTTAAAAAAACAAAAAAAACAAACAAACAAACAAACGGCAATTTAATTTTAAGGGCATTACGGCAAATTGCAAAGGCACCAAGGCAAAGTGCCGCGGTCTATTTCAAGCCCTGCATTCGTGTATCATTAATAATGCTGAATGCTCAAAAGGAAGAATTCTATAAAGTCTCACCTTTAGCCTTTGGGTCAATTTTGTAGACAGGGTCAAACTCAGGGTATATGGTATTGTGTAGTTGAAACTTTGCAAAGTGAATGACCCTCTCTATGACATCTTCCAGGTACACTTGCTTCGGCATATTGCGCCCTGTCATGACAGCCATTCCAGTGAGAGACGCATCCATGCTCCTCATAACACGATCCATGGTCAGTTCTCTCCACAATTTTGACTCCTCTTCATCCTCTTCCTGCATAGATTTAAAAGAACAAGACCGGGTTGCCACCAGCTGTAAGGATTTTTAAAACCCCAGATCCCATTAGCAATAACAATGCTGTCTAACATAAAGTGGCAAAATCTCAGAGAGGCATAATCTAATTTACAGAGAAAAAAAATTGCCCTATTCAGTCACCTTACCAACAGTTTAGAATCATATGTACTGTACTTGAACATCAAAAGCAACTTTTTCCACCATGCCATTTAATGTACCATTAGCAGTCAAGTGGCAAATTATATTTTTCTTAAAAACAAAAAAAATCACACACACACAGCAAAACAAAAAAAAACAACCACATTTACTCTGGGGTACTGCATGTGCTATACCATGACAAGAATAATAATAAAAACATGCCAGTGACTGAACAAACAGAAAAAAATAATTTTTAATTGTTCATAACTTGCAAACTAGAATCTAACCAAAAAGTTCTTAGAGCAATTTGTACCACCAGCACAAAGTATCTCAAAACACTTATCTTCTTTACAATCGTGATTCATCAAAGAAGAACAGAAAGTATAAGTACACTAACCTGATTTATGTTTGGTGTAACTTTACAGCCATCTCGGACGTTCCACAGCAAGATTGTCAACAACTTCACCAAACGATCTGGAGGAATCTACAAAATAAAAAATAAAAAATAAAGGCTAAGACTTAGAACATACCTATATCAATGCACGAAAAGGAGATGTGATTTTTTAAAAACACCTGCAATATTTTCCAGCAAACACAAGGTTCTTTCTGAATACTTTAACCCCATACATTCTGAATGAAAAAAAAACAACAACTCATGGTGACAGAACAAATGTTGCTTTATCTTCCCTTATTTGTTCATTTGTCCTATACTCCAGGTAATTTGCAACCAACAATTCTTATCAAAACACAAATGACTTTAGGTGGTCCAAGTCATTCTCCACACACAAAACTTATGGCAATTTCACAAACTTGGAAATACCTGACTGAGAGCATTCATGGCCTTTAGTTTTGCTGCTTCTCCGCACAGGTCTGTAAGGATCCGTCTTGCTATGAGAGACTCGGGAGGGCATTCGACATCCTCATTGTCTACCACAAATAGAATGGACACACCAAATGGTTATTTCACTTGTCACATACACACGGAAGCATTAACTGGTATATGCATGCAAACTGGAAAATTGTCAAATAGATGTCTATTTTGATCACAAAAAGACCCCCCCAAAAAACCCATTTTCTTAGTTCTAAAGAAAAAAACCTTTTATTAACATTCTAACCACCACATTCAGTGTCCGTCTCTTTCTCATTAAAATAAAACAATCTAAATATTTATTAGAACCACTGCTGTACAGTCCTCCAAATTGTCCCAATAAGGACACAACAGACACTGCTAAACATGAATATCAAGAATTGACAATATCCCCAAGTCACCTTTGTCAATGCTTGCAAAATTTGCATCCTCTGCACTGTCAAAGATATGATCCACACAGCTATTGAATTTCTTGAAAATCGGACTGTCAAGTAAATCCTCCAAGCTGACCACTGGCTGCAACAGACGCTTCTTGTTCTGCTTTTCTTTCTTTTTCATTCTTGCTTCTGTGAGACAAAATAGAAGATTAACAGCAATATTTTTTAAAAGACAAATAACTACGATTTATCCAAGATTGCTAAAATATAAATACAGAAGCCACTAAATACACAAACCTGCTATTCTTCCACAATATTTTCCAAAAATCTATGCTGAAGAAACTTTCGTGAACTAACATTTTTAAAGCCTTTTCAAGGAAAGGACCCCTCTTAATCTTAAATTATCTTTTTAAAACTTAATAGTATTTTTTTTAAAAACTTACTGTAAGCCTCTTCATCTTCCTCGACCTCCACAAACTCTGACAAAGATGATGCATCATCACTCTCAACAGAATGACGCCTCCTCTTTGCTGAAAGTTTACCAAAAAAAAGAAAAAATCATAAAAAAATGTTATGCTGGAAGACCAAAACAAAATGCTGGGGCCAGATCTCATACCTGTAACAGGATGACTGCCAAACACATTTCAAAATATTCCAGCAGCAGACATTCAAGGATACATAACAGCTAAAAAACAGACAAATCAATGCTAGTAAAAGCACAAACACACATAAAATAAACATTTTGAGATTTTGTTTGGCTTCAACCCTTATTCTTACAGCTTGACCCCCCCCCATATCTAGCAACAAACTATTATGTTCTTTATTAATGCACTTTAGACAAAATGTCTTTCTTCACAGCTGTACACTCTATTTTGCATTCCATTTGTAACAAAGTGCAGTAATTTCTCTTTACAAAAATCTGAAAGAATTTTTTTCAAAATCATGTACTGAAGCATGCTGCACACTCAAGAAATAAAAATTTGAACATTTTAATAAACTGCTAATTTTATACAATGCAAACCCCTCTAAACAAGACAGACCTACCAAAACATGAAAGAATAAACAGTGGACTCACCTGCCCTATTTTTGTAAGTGTCATCAGACTTTCGGCTACGGAAAGCTTGAAAAGAAATGTCACCCTGACCTGCTGCCCTTGATATATTGTAGCTTGTTTCTTCTCTTTTCCGCTTTCGAGAGTCATTATCACAGTCAGTTTTCACTACAAAATGATAAAAATACAAATAAATAAAACAATCATCAACTCAGAACCTCCAAACAACTGCACTAAAATTATTTTGAGAAGTAAACAAAAACAATAGATCTACTGGTAACAATGAAGGTATTTTCGATATTCCAAACTCAACATTTATGTTCGTTCTTGCCATTACATTAACATATAAGTTTACATCAGAGCTTCCAGCAGCTGACGTTATTTATCGAGGATTTTTGGGTCCAGGGCGGAGCCCTGGCAGGGGGTTGAAAGGGACGTTTGAGATTTTTAAAATTCAAGGCATCCTAAGTATGCCATTTCTGGCTATTCAAGCCTAAATTTAACAAGAAAATAAGTGAGAAAAAAACATACCTTGCATACATAACTTTCTGCTTGTGTTAATCCATATAAATCCAGTCATGCTTTCTCCCTTGTACCGATACTGTACATCGACAACAGCAGTATAACAGCTAGATCTATAAAACTTGACAGTTAATGCTCAACTTTTTTTCTGCATGTGCTGGTAATAGTATAACAGCTAGAATCTAGATCTAAATAGCTTGACAGCTTATATTCAACTTAAATCCACAACAATAAGTACAAATAAACAAGTCTGAAGAAAAAATCAAGCTCTCTTCAGAGTTTTCTTTTCTTGGCAGGCCCAAAATCTATTGAACCACAATCGTCATGTCTTCCTCTTGTTTACTGTGCTAGTGCTCTGCTTTGTGCTTTAGAAAGTGGAAGTACAAGACACTGTCTACACTTTCAAATAAAAGAGCACTTCCGGTATGGGTAGGCTTTTGCTGACCATTATAAGTAATTACAGAAATTTTTTATTTCGCATTTTTGAAAATAATTTTTTTTTAAAAACATTTTTTGCACGAATTTTCACGAAAATTTTTCCATTTGCGAAATTGTACTAATTTGCGGAAACCCGCAAAACTGCAGAAGACTGGAAGCACTGATACATGTAGCTGGGGCAGACCCTATTCACAATAAAAGCCCTGTTCCCCAAAAATGAAATGTTGACAAAGCAAAAAAAAGTTACCTGAACCTCCTTTGCTGATGGTCTTCAGCATCTGGGGGGAGAAAAAAACAACAGAACAGGGAGTAGGATTAAATTTTCATTATCACACATAACAATAGGAAGTAAGAACAGGCAAAATGTTCACAAGCTCAAACAGGAGTCTTTTACCCCAATAGAAGACCTTGTAAACATGCTACATTAGTAATGCAAATCATCATCCATCATCTTAGCACTTAACCATCATATTTTGGGGAAAATCCAAAAGAAACTTGGAGGTAAACATCGCCAATCAGCGAGATGAGGCGACAAAGTGTTAAGGTTAAAAATTCTTTTTTAAAATCCTTCTTTATAACTTTCTCTGACTCAACCAATGACGATTTTAAGAGAAACCGCTTGATTTTCGACTAAATTTTACACAAGCTATCAAATAGCACTCTGGCTGTATTATATGGTCAAGCGCTAATACCATGACTAATATAACACAATAAGATCATATAAGAACCCAAGATGAGGTGTTACAAGTAACAAACACAAAAAATTAAGGAAAGAAAAGAGGATGATAGTTGCTTGAAACGAAAGGAGCAAATCGCACTAAAGCATCCATCAACAACCCATTTATATCATATGATAGACACTTGCAAAACATAAGATTGAATAAAGTCAGACAGACTGAACTTTGGGATAATAAGTATTATGTTTCATTCCTCCCAACAGCAAAAAAATCAACAGCTCAACATTCAACACGCAAACGCAAAGAAAAGGAACTATAGAACAAACTCACTCACCAAATTTATCACCCATCTGCAAATGTGGACCACATATCTGTATACAAACACTTTTAGGAATATAAATCTCCTGTTTTCTCAAAAGTAGAAGTAGGAAATTGTTCAAATCACGGATTCCCAACTAAAATCCTCAAAGCCCACTATTCATCTCCCTGTCCACCAAAAAAAATATACATATATATATATATAGAGAGAGAGAGGGGAGGGAACGGGAGAAAAAAACCCCCCACATGCATACAAATGAAACAGGAACTTACTGAAGGATCCAACATTTCCAACATAACAACAGGTTCGTTTTTCTTTTTGGTGTCTGCGCTCTTTGATTTCTCGCTGGGAGAATGTGCAGATTTGACAGAACTACCAGCAAGGTGAGGAGGCAATGGCAGTCTACTGATGCTAGTGTTCAATTGATCACCAATATCATCTAACACAATCACAGGGTCAGCACGTGCTGGTGCTCCTTGAATACAAGTCCTGTTTGGCAATTTGTCTGATATGTTGTGAACAGGTTCCTGAGATTTCATGCCATGTTGAAACTGCTGGTCGACACTGTTGTTTGCGGACACTGAAGGTGGATTTCGCGTCCGCCTGTTGTGTCTGGCTAAGGGGTCGGGGGAGTTGTGAGTGGAGACAGGGGAGGCATTCTGTGCGTATGGAAGAGGAAGAACTCTCTCTGCTGCAGTTGCTTGGGCTGGACTTGACACTGGGAGGTTAAACGAAATACATCCTTAGTTACAATATCAGCCTAAACATCACCATAAAGACATCCTACACTCTAATTTAGCAGTATACATAAGACAGGTGGTGAAATCAGGTGCTCGTCAAAATACAGAAATCGGAGAAACAGGCATTTTTCCCGTCAGATTGGAAATTTTAATTGAACTTTTATTTTTTTAGCTCAACCTCTTTTATGTCCATACAAAAAAACATTCATGTAAATTTTATTGAAATACATTGATTAAAGGCAAAAATGTCCTATTTCTGTTTTGAAGGATTCTTCACTAAATTTTGGCGGCCATTTTCTCGCTTATTTCAGCACTGAAACCAGGCGACCTCACTTCCTTCAATCGCAAATATCTTCAGTTACATCCAAGACAGATGGATATTTATGTCATTGGAAGCAAGGCAAATAAATCAGCTTTCAGACGATACAAATAACTCCACATGCCCAAAAATTGATGAGCGCCTGACTCCACCATGTCGTGAGACATGTAACTTTTATAAATAGGAAGCATCTCTCTTTAATATTTACATGGTTAGTGAACAGGAAGCAGCTTTATCTATCAAAAGGTTGCTATAGAAGAGGTGTTTATGGCTAATAATCAAACATATTATTTATTTAAAGTGAATGGTTATCACTGTTGGATTACATTTCGAACCCGCACCATCAACTCTGCCCTTCCTTTCATTGCCATTCATGGTTTTATTCTCGGACAGACACAAAACTTTTTTATCTAGTCATGATCCAGGGAGCCATTATAACCTTGCCCTTAATGTGCAAGTAACACTTACTCTAGAATTCTTTAGCCATCTTTCTAATATCAGTTCCTTATCCTCACAGTCTTACTCAATGCCAAAGAGCCCCAAGTGACAGAAATAAAGTATTCACATAAGAATAAAAGAAACAGAAACGTAGCATGAGCTTATAAGAGACAACCCTATTCATAAAATAAAATCATGATGGTCATCAAGGCCTAAGCTTTCAACTGTCACCCTACTACCATATCAATAGAAAAGAACAAACCTGCATTAGGTTGGTGGTTGTGGGATACCACCGAGTTTGAAGAGTGGCCCATTCCAGCACCAGATGCTTGAAAAGGACTGCTGCTTGGGGATGCATAAGCATTGTTTTGATACCTTTGGGGCTGGTTCTGGTTATACCTGATTGGGTGGGTGGGGAGAAAAAAACAAATATGTCATTCCTTTCACACTGAACAAAGTATCTTTTAAAAAAAAGAGGGGGGGGGGGAGAACGGACCTTCACATTCATGACACATAAAAAATAGACCATCATGATCAGCTCAACCCTTAGAGCGCTGACTTCTTTCCCCTTATATTTTCCCTCTGTGCTGAATTTATTTTGGAAAAACGCCAGATTTGCACATACGCTTCTTTTTTGGCTAATAACTTTTTTATTTGTCAAAATTTCTAATGAAGGTAAGAATAAAAGTTGTAGAATATTGAAAGTTCTTTGTGAATATGTGAAGCAAAAAGTATTTTGTGAAGTTATTGTTGTAGTAATGGGATTGGAAATGACTGAATAAAAACTGCCGGTTCATAGATCTCTAGATCTAGACCAGAGTCAAGATGCTTCGTAGGCCTACGTTATATTCCACAAAGCGTTAGCTCTAGCATCAAAACCCTCTTCCGATTCAAGGAAAAATACGCAAAACATCTTCATCTGAATTTAATGCGAATTTTCCGACTTCACTGTCATTCGACTTCAACATGAAACAAAAAAACTCACAGCGCCTCGATCGAACCCAGTGACAACAAAAATGGCGGGCAAAATCAATTCTGCGTAGCCCACCAGTCCGCAGTATGAAAATTAGTACTTCGTTCTTTTCGTATATCGCGTTATACTATGCCAATGTCTATCTCGACCGCCGGTCGCGATAAGCACTTTACGGAAGTTCGGGCCGTCGGTCTCGATCAGCACTCTAAGGGTCAAGATGCTGCCAACGAGGGCGTGTGCAATTTCCAATACGATATGATTTTCAAACTGAAGTTTTTGAAGTTTCTATCTGTTGTGGGCACTACCAAACATCCACAAAGTGGACCATCTGTCCCCTCCATTTTTGAAAAGACAAACAACTTTCTCATGTACACATAAAAACAGAACAAAACTTGCAAAAAAACTTACCTGGGCGATGTACCAGGCTGATTGTATCCTCGAGGAGAGCCATGATGTTGGGACTGGGAGATTCTGTGGCCTTGAGGAACAAAATTGCTGAACTGATTGTGGCTGAGGTGACCTGGACCAAATAAGAGAAAGACGTCGTTTCATGGAGGGCAGTTTTTTTTTTTAATTTCCATGCAAGTTCCCCTCTTGTACAGATACTAAGGTCAACAAATTAAATAACCCTCAAACTAGAGAGCCCAGATATCGTCGCAAAAAGACATTTCACCTTCCCAACACCCTTAAAAAAAAACCCCAAAGAAACAGTATTTTGCCAACATACATTACACATGACTTTTTTTGTCTAAATATGGATCAGTGAAAAAAAAAAGCCAAGACACAGCAATATTCTACATAAGGTAATATAAACAACCTGTTTGAAAAAATATGCATGCAATAAAAATGCAAAAAATATATACAATTTACCATCAATCCGTGCATTCCCTTGAAAGATCTGAGGATCTTTACGCATTACAGCCTGAAGCAAACTCGGGATTTCACCTTCCACTGCATTGGGAATGAGGTTGTCTTTCAGTTCTCTGAGAAATGACAAGACATAATGTTAATAATCTTACAGACTACGTTTATTTTTAGATCAATAGCAATTTCAATTCGAAAACACTTCTAAAGTAATTTAAAATATGTGAAACAACAAAAGATAGTCAACATAACAAAGAACAGACATAATAATATTTTTATCATAATATACTATCAAACATGGCTATTTCAAATGAATTGTCCCTTGGGCTCACTTTGGCAAATTTATTACAGAATAAGCATACTAGTTATAATTACCTCAATAGATGAAACATACAGCATAAAACTCTTCAGCTTTTTCAAAACCAAGAACAGATTTCCATGCAACATGCTGTTAGAAGATTCATGTACTTGGTGAGATTATAAAAAAAAAAAAAAAAAAAGCAAACATAACTTGTAGTTGCTTTAACACTCACAGTACCACAGGGTCATAAAGTGAAAAACCCTTGAGTACCGCACCGATTCAGAAGCCAACAAAATAATTAGGGTACATTACAAAAAAATTCATTGAAACAGAAGTCATTGACAGAATTACATGAAATTTTCAAGATATATTCAAAAATAAATGTACTTTATAGAAAAACCTCTTTTGCGACATATAGACACCATGATAAAACTCCTATTCTGTTTGGAGAGGGTAGGCACGCCCACCTGAATTTCTAGATCTAGAATAGAGATCTGAGAACGCTGAAGCCATGGCAGAACAAAAAATGTTAAAAAAAACAAAAAACCTTCACAGCTAAGAAACGCACTTAAAAAATTTGAATCGCCACATTAACGATTCAGTTATCGCATAGAGTTATTTCCCTTGACATTTACTTCCGTGGAGAAGTTCCGTTTGTTGTTTAGTGTGCCAGGTCGAGTCGGCGACTAACGTTTGCGAGTGGTACTGAGCGGAAATTACGTTCGCCAACGGTACAGCAAGTGTTAAGGTCAACCAAAATTGTGATACATACATTTGACTGGTTGTGGTTTGTCGCAATGCATGGGAGAGTTGTGCTCCAAGCACATCATCTGATGAAGCCAGTAACCTCCTAGCATCTTCTGCGATATTTGGACTGTACAGTAATGTTTTGTTCTGGACTGTCTGTGGCAATGGAGTGGGCAAAGGTAACTGTGACAGCACTGGGGAAGAAGAAAGTCAAAATTATTTTACATGAAATGGAAATCACATTATGCCATAAAATAAAATGTCCATATTAAGTTCACGGTGTGAGAGTAATAAATAAATTATTGAGATCTTACGCAAATCCATATATTCTAGCAACTGAATGAAAACTGATTAGATTTTTTAATTACCATCATCATTGCCTTTCTCACCCTGGATCAGGATACAGGCCACGAACATACTTTCCACTTTTCCCTGTCCTAAGTTTGCCTCTTGATGTTATTCCATGTCTTCACTCATTTCTGTTAATCAATTTCTGTGACTCTTCTCCAGGTTCCACGTGATCTTCCCCTTGAAGATTTTAAAATGACAGAACCGAAAGTAAATAACTTTGTACTTACGCTCTGTTAAACTGGCCACCCCAGCCAATGTAGTGATGGGTACACTAGGAGTTTCGCCGTTCATAATGTTTCTGCTACATCTCTTTTCTGGTTCTGAAAAAAATAAAAATAAATAATAGGAACATTTAAAGGTTGATAAACTTCTATATCACACCCCTAAATTATCCTCCACGTCAAAATAGAAAGAAGAAAACAAAATAATTTTGACAAAGTAAACCCTCCACCAAACCAAAAGAAAAATTTCCTTTCAATCACATTCTTATGATTTAGACATTACATATATGCACATATATATATATATATATGTCTTTCCATGAATCAGTTCAAACAGAGCAGCTACCTGTCGTGTACCAATAGATTTGAGACTTGCTAGAAAACCAGGCTTGTTTTAACTCAATGTCCTCCTTCACTTCTTCCTTTGTGCTCCCCCCCCCCCTCCCCAAGTGACTAAACCTCAATTTGGGTAAAGCCAAAACTATTCAAATTTCAAAAGACTAAAGCTGTGCAATTGAATAAAAACTACATAATCTACATAACCCCAATTCCTTAATGGCAAGCAGGCCTGAATTAAAACTAAAGGATATAATAATAAAATCTTTGCTTTCATTTCAAGTGAGGCAAGTGTGTCAAAGCTGGAGTCAGCAGCCAGCCCTGGTCTTTATAAGGTTGTAGTGTGCATAGGAAGCTGAACAAAAGGGTGATCTTTATGGGCGAAGAACGAAAACAAGGGTTGAAAAAAAAAAAAAGTGTTCAAGAGAAAGACGAAGATCTTTATCGCCCTTTCTTCTAAGATTTGAACCACACCAATGATTCTCTAAAGTAAAAAAAATACAAAGCAATGTTGCTCCTGAAAAATGTTTATATAACTGCACCAGTGGTTTGGTGGCTCACGGGAGCTACTAAGGTAATGCAAAGGTAAACAAGAGTTCAGTTACATAATAATTTATAAAATGTGTCACAGCGCAGTGGAACCAGGAGTTCGTCAACTTTTGGGCATAAAGAGTTATCAAAATCATCTTAAAGTATATTCATCTGCCCTGCATTTGGTGAAAAAATACCCAACTATCTCGAATAGAGGTCGAGATATTTGCGAATGAAGGAGGCAGGGGCCGCCTGACAGAGATAAAAACAGCGAGAAAAGGCCCGCCAAAGTTTGGAGACTTCCAAAGCTTGAGTGTCCTTGGAAACTGTACATCTATATTTTTCGTGCCTTTCATGAACGAACGTTTTTCAGTAACATCCACACAAAAATATGTTTTCATAAGGACATAAAAGGTGTTGAAATAAAATAAAATTCTAAAAAATTGCCCTACGTTCAGAAAAATGGCGGTTTCTTTGATTTCATCGTTCTTGAAAAGAGCCTGATTTCACCACGCATTTAGACTAGTCAGTGGCGTTATACAATTGCAGCAATTGGGCAAGTGGATTTCTTCCTGTTGTCATTTACGTTAAAGAATTTTTCAGAGGTAAACGTCATGATTGAACAGCAAGTCGCAACAGCAAGTGAACTATTTTCATAAGTCTCTCAGCCCCCCTTCCCCCTCAACTTCACCCACTCTCCAATGACAAACAACAAAACCCCAAAACATTTAATAATAATATATAACAATTATATAGCCAATCACAGTCTTAACCCTATATAAACATAAAGGGAAAATGAATACTGATCAATCATAATGTCACAAACCCAAAGCCTGTCTCAACTGGCAGACCATAAAATGAACATGTACATGTATCAGAACGGTCCCATTGCAGACCTTCAACTAAACCACAAATATCGTGGTAGATTTTCAACTAAACCGGTACTGTATAATTTTTATGGTTTCAGATAATAATAAACTGCTATTTTATCATCCCAAGACCTGATGTAAGGTTCTGAGTTATCACTTAAGATTATAGACCATTAAAAGTAGCCCGAACTATTTTCAGTCAGAATCACTCTTTTCATGATGAAAAATTGCTTTTATTTCTTAGTTTTAGTTTTAGTAGAGGTTTTACGGCGCTCGCAACAGCTAAAGGTCGTATGAACGCCAAGGGGGGGGTCAAGTGGATGTCAACAGAGAAGTCCTTACAGGGAATCAGACTTACTCTGCTCACCTCTCTACACTAGCTTCAACAGCACAAAGTCTGCTTTAACTATCAAGGCACCCCGGAAATAGCGGGTCACAAGAGTGTGACAAACAAAAGAAGTAGAGAAAAATGATGATAGTAAGGATTAGGAAAGAAAAAGCAGCAGTTCCCTGTTGTAGTTCAGGCACAGTTATGAGCATGATATTGTTGGATCAGCCCATCTACTGTGCATTAGAACAATAAATATCCCCTCTTTGGGAAAGGCCCAAAGACACTTCGGTCAGTAGTACCGCCCCGAGGGGTTGCTTTTATTTCTTTATGAGTTAATTTTATATAATAATAAATAATGAATGACATTTATATAGCAGTGCTCAGTCCCGATTAAAGTATACACAGGCTCTGAGTGCTTTACAATACAACAGTAACATAAAACATGTACTGGCCAAAAGCAAATCTCTCTAAATATTCATCTTCTTAATTTAAAAACAAAAATGACTTCAGCTGCCATATGAATTAATCAAACTGACTTACGGTAAGCGAGACCCCATGGACCAGCACCAGTATCTGACTGGCACATATCTAGTGATTTAGCTAAGCTTTTTAGATTAAAAAAATATTGGTGCCATTTAACAAAACTTTGCGCCTCTTCAAACAGCAGACTGCAACTGGAAACTGAAAAACGGAACCAAGGCAGCCTCCCTCAAATATCCCACTTTACGTAGAATTAGGGTCAATTTTAGGTATTTTGGCAAAAAATCAGGAAAGACAAAGAAGAGAAGGGGTAAAACAATGATTACCCCCAGTACAAATAGTTGCGTTTGAGCAGAGCTTGCTTCTATTAATACTAATATATATACGAGGCAGCTTGGTGAAATCAAGCGCTCGTCAAAATCATGAAAGTGAAGAAACAGTCATTTTCCCGCAGGATAGGCAGTTTTTATTGGATTTTTTTTTTTTGGCTCAACACCTTTCAAGTAAATTAAAGAACACATTTCTGTGTGGATTTTACTGAAAAACATTGATTAAATGCACAAAACATGTAAATTTTCAGTTTCCATGGACACTCAAGATATGGAAATAACTAAACATTTGTTTTTTTAGTAGTTGTGTTTTACAGCACTTGCAACACAATAAGGTCATATAAGTGCCAAATATTAGGTGTTACAAGAGAGTAACAAACACAACAAAGAAGGAGAGATTTAACAATAGAAGTTTGATAGGAAAGAAGAAGCACACCACACCAGAGCACCCGCCAACTACCCACAACTTAACTTTGGCGACAATTTTTTCGCTAATATTAACTATGAAACCAGTCTTCACTTGTATCCAAGACAAATGGATATATTTTTCATCAAAAGCAAGGCAAATGGACAGACTTTAAGATGATACCAATAACTCCATTTGAGGCTTCACATTTTAGAATGCTTTTAGTACGACGATATCTTTGAAACTTTCAGTATTTCTCAAAAAATCATTTTGACAAGACTGCTACGCAAAGTGTGCGAATCGGAATAACGGGTAAATTTCCTCTTTGGAAAGTGGTGGCACAGAGTTCCCCACGTCGTATGGATACGATAGTAAAACACAACCAACGGATAGGGTTAACTGTATTTGTGTATCAATGCATGTGTTTTTGTTTGAGCAAGGAGGAGTGTACATAATGGTCATTTAGTTCGTTTTAGTAAGGTTTTACGGTGCTCGCAACTGCATAAAGGTCATACGAGCGCCGAGGGGTCGATGTCAACAGAAAAGTCCAAACGGGGAATCAGGCTTACTTAGTCACCTCTCTAGCCTCAACAGTACAAAGTCTGCTTCGACTATCAAGGCACCCTGAAAAAAGCAGTTCCCAAGAGAGTGACAAACATAGGAGTAGAGGAAAAGGACGATAGTAAGCAAGAGGAAAGAAAAAACGTTTAGTGCTGGAAAAAGGTAAGACAAACAGAAACAACAGAGGTAAAGTAAAAAAGCAGGACCGACCAGTCACACCCTCCAACCACTTCCTTGTGTTTGTGTGTGCATATATGCGGCACCATGATGAAATCAGGCCCTCTTCAAAATAGTGAAATCACAAAGAATCGCATTTAATTGGGCATTTAACTTTTTGGGGGGACTATTTTAGCTCAACGCTTTTTACGTCCATATATAATTTTTACCAAAACATATTTCTATGTCGATTTTTCTGGGGGAAAAAATTATTAAAGACACGAAAAAAATTTTTAATCTATAGTCTCCAAAGGCCGAAGCTTTGGAAGTCACAAAACTTACGTGGCCACTTTCTTGCTAATTTTACCTCCGAAACCAGGCAACCCTTACCTCCTTCAATCGCAAATATTTCAACTGCTATTCAAGACAGATGAGTATTTTAAAAATTGAAAGCTAGACAAATGAAACAGCTCTAAGATTCCACCCAAAACTCTACATGTCAAAAATAGACAAACTCCCGATTCTACTGTGTTGTGGCACATTTATATATACTATATAAGTGAAGAAATCATTGTTGAAACAGGATTGTGTTTTTTAACAATAAAAACAGTTATGGACTGCCATTGAAAACACATATCAATTAATACATTTGAAATGTGGATTTGTGCGCAGGATGACTGCTAAAATCACTTCCAAACCCATAGCCCATACCAACAGACTTATCTATTAAAGCAACATTGTCTCACAATGACATTCCAACAGGGCACTTGCGAGTCCTGTACGACTAAGGTATGCCACACACAATTTTGACTAGTTTTCTCTTTTTATTTAAATTAAATTTTAATTTGGGGCCGTGGAAAGGACAGAATATCAAGCGATAAAACCATTTCTCTAGGTTTCAGCCTTCATGCATTCAAGAAACCATTCAGGAGACAAAACATTGACAGTGGAAAAGAGTATTATGTACGGAGTGCTGGAGTTGGTAGGACTGAGGGAGAGCAGAAAATCTGGCAGTCACTGTATCACGGACAGCGTAAATATACTGCATTTTAAAAATACTAAATCACAGATCCAATTTTAATCGACAGTAGTGTCATACGGAATACGGCACAATGCTTTAATCCTAGAATTTTTATTCCAAATCTTATCCTCTCGTATCATGTCAAGCTCTTCAAGTACATCGAAAATGTTTTTTCTCCTTACCTTCTCCCCCAAACCCCTGAAGCATTTTCCTTTGCTGTTGATAAGTGTCAAAAGACACTTCAGCGCACATAAAACCCACATTAGAAGTCAAGAAGTGGGAATGATTTTCCGTGATCCCAATAACCATTTATCACCGACACATGTGACACTCACTCAAAGTCATAACATGTAACCTGTACTCACGGTCGAATTAAATTTCATTGACCAGTCTTGAAGATGGGGGAACACCCATTCATCATCATCAAGAGTATGAGGTTACACGAGCCCACCTGACTCACCCCTGCATGGTAGTGCTTTGAGGTACCGGCAAAACCCAGTGTCGGTACTTTCTGCGAGAATCGCCAGTACCGGTAATGTGACGTCACAGACTTCGCATCTTGCGTCTAACACCGCTATCAGCACCGCCCGCACCCCCCCACAAGTCAGAATTGGAGAGGCGAACTGTGACGCAAAATATCTTTGAAGTTTGCTGTCGCACGGGATTAAACTTTGCATGCAGAATTTTTTAAATAATTATCACCGCTAAAAATTGATTTCATTTTCGGAGTCAGGGTATCGAAGTAAGCAAAGTAGCTAGCGCAGAACCTGATTTGAAGCCACGTTTAAATTCAAGCAAACTTCATTTTTGATTATCAATTTTGAATCTGAAGTCCATGTATCATGGTTACCCGCTGCCTTGTGCATCTGACGTCACAGCTACTAGGCCTTAGCTTAGGCCTACACACTGCACACTTCCCGTGGCCCGGTAAAAAAACAACAACTATGTCTGCTCCTTCCCAGAGCCAACATTGACACCGCCTTCGGTAGAACTGGGAGTTTCGGTACAGTAACGGTATCTGCCCACCCCTACCGCATGATACGATAAAATGCTATTATAAAGGTGCACCCTCCCTTATTACTTGTAGTGTATGGTGCAAGAACTTCCTTGAATCTACTCATGTGAGGGTGGGTGATGGGTAAAGGGGTGTAATCAAAGACAGGCAGTGTAGTACAGCACTGGGATGTTATGAGAATTAGAATTGTTTGTGAGCATGTGTGTGTATGGTTGTTTGAACATTCCATTGCATTGATGTTTTATTGTAACTCAGGTTGAGACTGTCTTGAAAAACTATTGATTTGAAAATTTTACTGGTCATATGTATGTTGTGTTTGGCAGCCAGAAAGTTGATTTGGCCACTAAATGTATACTGCATCTACCCGCATTTGGTTCCGGTGTCGTCAAACTTCCAGTCAACTGGTCACAACTAAGCAAAGCAATAACAAAACACTAATATTTTGAGTAAGTTAAAAAAATATTCAAAATATGATAGCTTCATGGTGAAAAAATGAAGGCACTAGGAGAGCAAAATAACAAACGAAACAACAGCAAAACAAAAAAATCCAAAAAGGCAGTAGAAGATATAACTTCACCAGTCGAAGGCAAAGACAGGCTGATGAAAAATACATATGTGCATGATGAGCTTTTTCAACTTTATAATCATTCTTCATGTGGGTTTTTAAAACGAAGGGACTGTTTCTCTGTGAACGCTCGGGAAAATAAACTTGACCTCTATTTCTACAAACGGTTTCCACTCTCGAGACTGTTTGGTTATTTGAGTATTTTGGCATCATCTTTTATTCTGCGATTCTGCAAGGACAGGGAGGAAGCATTTTTTGCATCAAATTCACTTTCTAGAGCTAGAGATCTTTAAATGTCTGAATGTTCAGATAATTCAATTGTGGCTAGGGCAACGTTCACGGACTAAACTTCGTTTGAAAATGCCTTCAAAAGGAACTGCGAGAAAACAAGACGGTTCGATTTTGGCAGTAATCTATTTTGCATTTCACCATCATCAGTGCCTTTCACCCCTGGCAGGGTAAAGGCCACATACAAGCTCCTTCCATTTATCTCTGTCCTGGGCCATCCTTCCAAGCTCGTTCCAATGAGCTTTATTTCTCTTATGTCCCTTTCCACCCATCTCCTCCATGTTTCCCGTGGCCTACCCCTGCCTCGTGCTCCTTGTGGGTTCCACTGCAGTGACTGTCTTGTGATGTTTCCGCTGGGCTTTCTTAAGGTGTCCCATCCATCACCACTTGACTTTCTTGGTCCTACTTCTACTCCTATATCCTTTTGTCCTGTCCTTTCCCACAGCTCTTCATTTCTTATTCTATCCTGCCACTTAATTCTTAGAATACTCCTCATACATCTGTTGATGAAAGTCTGGATTTTATCCAGTATTGTCTTCGTTGTCTTCCAAGTTTCACAGCCGTAGAGGAGCACAGACTTGACGTTTCAGTTAAAGAGTCGAATCTTGGTGCGCAGTGAATTTTGCATTTAGTCACCCCTAAAGCAAAAAACTAAAATCCTTCATGTAAACAAAAAATCCCCCCCCCCCACATTCACACTGTGGGTGGTTGGCGAGTGCTCGGCGGGTGCTCAGGTGTGGCAAAGTCAAGTCTACCCTGAGCCAAGAGGGTGCTGAAACTTTCCAAAATCACAACAAATTTCCCCTACCAGGTCTGTATCCTTCTTGACTTTGTTCATGGTTGTTTTTGTTTTAGTAGAGGTTTTATGGTGCTCGCAACTGCATAAAGTCATATGAGCGCTAACGGGTGGATGTCAACAGAGAAGTCGTTACAGGGAATCAGACTTACTCTGCTCACCTCTCTAGCTTCAACAGCACAAAGTCTGCTTTGACTGTCAAGACCACATGAGTGTGATTAACATACAAAAGAAGTAGAGGAAAATGAGGACAGATCTAGACCTAGATCTAGTAAGGATTAAGAAAGAAAAAGCAGTAGTTCCCTGTTGTAGTTCAGGCACAGCTAAGAGCATGACGCTGGATCAGCCCAATTACAATTCGAAGTGGTTAGCCGTACTTAGATCTAGGTTCAGCCCTATCGACTCAAACCTGTTGAGTACACAGGTCCAATTAGATCTAGATCTAGTAATTATTCAGATTTAAAATACATGAAAGTCAGTAAGGCACCTTTTGGTTTTGTCTGAAATACAAGTACTTTACGCATTGCAAATTAAAAATTTCATTTACAATTCAGCCATCAATAATAAGTACGGCTAGCCTGATTGTCTAGCCGTCCTTAAGTACGGCTAGCCTGCCAGTCTAGCCATACTCATCTTAGGCCCTACTAGCATTAGAAAACAAGTCTCAGTAGTAATTATTCAGGTTTTAAATTCAGTGGAACTTGGATTCAACGAGATGAGATAGATTCCGTTTTCTTCCTCTTTAAAATCAATAAAAATAACCCGGATTCAACGAGCACTTAAATCAGCGAGCTCGGATTCAACGAGGTCGCTTCCAGAGTGAACAGTTCCCGTAGACGTGGCTTCGCTCATTTTTCTCCCAGAACGGGGGCACCAGCAGTCCGGGTGTTGAACGTCGCAGATACAAACATATCAGTCTTTTTTCCCATTCGGTTACTGATCATTATTACAATGATAAGCTAGTGCTAGTCTTCACGTAGATCTACGTAATGAATTGTGAGCTGGTCTCTGGAATCAAAAGTTGCTGTATGCTAGGCTCTACACAGTAACACCACTTTTTGGTAAACATTCGAGATGACACAGGCGTGTGCATTTGAACGAATCGCTCTTTTTTTTTTTTTACACAGCTCATAATACACAGGCATTTCAGGCACTACTTGTGACTTCTCTTTACACATTATGTGCTCAGTGCCTGTAATAATTTACACAAAACCTCATGTTTGCTATAACGAACACGGATTCAATGAGATTTTAAGTCAGGCCCGGCGACCTCGTTGAATCCGAGTTCCACTGTACATGCACTGACATTAAGACACCTGGTTTCGTCTCAAATACAAATACTTTAGGTACTGCAAACTAAAAATTTATTTACAATTCAGTAGGCCTTTTTTTGGGGTCAGTCTAGCCATTATATCACAAATAAGTACAAGTACGGCTAGCCAGCCAGTCTAGCCTTAAGAGCACGGCTAGTCAAGCCGTCATCAAGTACGGCTAGCCTCTTCCTTTACAATTCTACTGTGCATTAGAACGAGAAATGCACCCCCCCCCCCTTTGGGAATGGCCTAAAGACACTTCAGTCAGCGGCACCCCCCCCCTCCCAGGGGGATTTACCGGGTCTATGTGCGCACACTCCCTTACTAAAATGCTAATAAAAGTAGAAAATCATATTTTATATTTCCAGACGTTTTCACATTTTCATATGTAGGCTAGATCTAATGGGAGTGTATACAGACCCGGTAACCAGGAACCAAGTCACAAAGTATACAGACCCGGTAGGGGAACTCTTTTGTGATTTCGGAGAGTTTCAGCTCCCTCTTGGCTCAGGGTAGACCACAGAATTCTACACTTAGTGTAGAATTCTGTGGGGTAGACCTAGATCTAGGTTCTTCAAGATCTATGGCCTAGGTCTAGATCTAGACTAGATCGAGGCAGACAGACATAAATCTTTGATCTAGTTTCCCGGCTCGCCTAGATCTAGATCTAAAAGAAGATTGCGGATGTCTTTTCGATAAGCGATCGTTTTTTCCTCCATTTTGGAGTTGGAGGAATCGCAATTTGAAGAAAGGCCATCTCTATTCTCACCCGGGGTGAGAATAGTGCAGGCGAGTCTTTTGGCTATTCTCACCCGGTGCGCGTTCACTTCCGTCTATCGGTGTGGATGATCAAATTGATAAAAGCCAAGAAAAAATTACGTTATAGCACAAAAGTAAGCTAATTTGATTGTCTTCAAAGATGCTATGGCTATTTCACTGTTTGAATCGAGCCGAACTACGCGGGTCGCCATTTTGTTTTGACCGGAAGTTCTCGCAAGATCTACTCCTCCCCTCTCTCTCTTTCTGAATACTGTCTATCGGTGTGGACGATCAAATTGACCAAAACAAAGTTAAAAAATGATGTTAAAATACAAAAGTAAATTAATTTGGTTGTCTACAAAAAAGATGCTATGGCTATTTAACTTTTCGAATCGAGCCGAACTACGCGGGTCGCCATTTTGTTTTGACCGGAAGTTCTCGCAAGATCTACTCCTCCCCTCTCTCTCTTTCTGAATACTGTCTATCGGTGTGGACGATCAAATTGACCAAAACAAAGTTAAAAAATGATGTTAAAATACAAAAGTAAATTAATTTGGTTGTCTACAAAAAAGATGCTATGGCTATTTAACTTTTCGAATCGAGCCGAACTACGCGGGTCGCCATTTTGTTTTGACCGGAAGTTCTCGCGCTACTCCTCTCTCTTTCTCTCTCTCCACTGCCCACAGACAAAATTGTACGCTTTTAGTAGGCTACTGTTGTAATGGAACATTTGTTCACGGCACAGAATTCTACAATTTTTCTGTTATCACAGTGTAGAATTCTGTGGTTTAGGGTGGACGCAAAATTTGTTGGCCTAGATCTAGGCTATAACGGTGAACGCGCACCGGGTGAGAATAGCCAAAAGACTCGCCTGCACTATTCTCATCCCGGGTGAGAATAGAGGTGGCCCCGATAGACAGTATGTACTTAATGACGGCTAGACTGGCAGTCTAGCCGTACTTAAGTACGGCTAGACTCGCAGTCTAGCCGTACTTATTCTTAATATGATGGCTAGACTCACCATTTACAAAAAATAGGCCTACTGAATTGTAAATATACATTTTTAGTGAAAATTAGTGTGCAGTACCTAAAGTATTTGTATTTGAGACGAAACCAGGTGCCTTAATGACAGTACATGCATTTTAAACCTCCTGTTTTCTAATGTTAATAGGGCCTAAGATAAGTACGGCTAGACTTCTTGTCTAGCCGTACTTAAGTACGGGTAGACAGCCAGGCTAGCCGTACTTAATATTGATGGCTGAATTGTAAATGAAATTTTTAGTTTGCAATGCCTAAAGTATTTGTATTTCAGACAAAACCAAAAGGTGCCTTACTGACTTGCATGTATTTGAACCTTAATAATTACTAGATCTAGATCTGAGACCTGTGTACTTAACAGGCTTGAGTCGATAGGGCCAAACCTAGATCTAAGTACGGCTAGACAGGCAGTCTAGCCGTACTTAACTCTCGGTCTAGCCGTACTTAAGTACGGCTAGCCACTTCGATTCCAAAATGAGGAAAAGCAGGTCTTGTTTCGCACCGGGTGAGAATAGCCTACGCTGGCAAGTCTCACCCGCGGTGAGAGGTAGATCGTTTTTCTATTCTCACCCCGGATGAGAATAGCCACTTCCTTGAAGAAAAGAACATAATTTCAATCGAGTGGTCATCCTCTCTCTCTCTCTCCTCTGTGTATCGCTCGCCTTCTCTTTTTCTTTGTTTGTCTCTGTCTTTCTTTGTCCCCACCTATTTCCCACTCTATCTTTCCTTCCTGCTAACCGGGGCATCTCTCTCTCTCTCTCTCACACACACACTAGATTTCTACCGGGTCTGGGCGCTGAAACTTCCCGAAATCACAAAAGAGTTCCCCTACCGGGTCTGTATACTTCGTGACTTTGTTCCCGGTTACTGGGTCTGTATACACTTCGAGATCTAATACATGGACAGAAAAAAAAGAGAAACTAGATTCTAGATCTAGATCTAGATGATACTAGATCTAGATCTAGATCAACATCCAGATCTCTAGAAATCTAGATTCTCTTGATGGAGCCTGCAGGTGTGTGGATCTAGATTAAATTCTAGATCTAGATCTAGCAGCAAAGTGTGCACACCTAAACAAAAGACAATGTCACACCAGATCTAGATCAGATCTAGATTCTAGATATTAGATCTAGATATCTAGATCTAGCCTACACTACAACTACACTACACCGACACACTGCAGTCAGCACACAAAATTGGGAACACCATGACCATGGACAGGCACAATGAGGATTTGCTTTCTTATTGCTCCCCTGTGGCATGCATCTCTCAAACATATTATCTATGGGAATCAGGAAAGGAACCACACTAGCAAATAATATCAATTAACAAACCACTAGGCCTACCCAATCATTGCATGACTTCAAATCGGTAGCAGTAGGCCTAGCGTCGTTTTGACCACACAGCGTCAGCCAGAATGGTGATCTACACAGCAAAACATGCCGGGGGGGCTGAGGGTGATTTTGCAAACAAAAGAGAGCGTGATCACATTCATCAGCTACTTAGGCAGTAATATTACATAAATTACGTCGAGTACGCTGTGAAAATGCTGTACAAGTAGAAGTTTCTCTGCATTTCAACTTTCTAAATTCAAACGGGTACCAAAATGATAAAATTGACGAGCTAAGCGCAACCGTGTTGCAGCTGTTATGCCGCACGACACGGCGGATGAATACAAAGAAAAATGTAATCAAAACATTCACAGCAAATCATTAAAACCATAACATATTCGGACCTCAGAGCAACAAAAAAACATTTTTTATGTCATAATTTGTTACAGAATCTATTTAAATATTCTAAACAACACCGAGAAGTTCAAATAAACACAGACTGCTCTGATTGATCTGCTAGATATCTCTAGCTTTCAACAAATTTCGTCCATTGTTGCATGGAGGACCTCTGATCAGTTAGCACTTACCCGATTTATACAGTCCTCCCTGGGCGATGGCAGGCAAAGTTCAACACAAAATGTACATTAAACAATACAAGATAATTTACAAATTAATAATTACATCCATCCATGGTTCGACATTTGTTGAATACACGATAAATTTGCAATAACTTCCGAGAATCCGTCAGTACCCCGCGCCAAAAATTAGCACAACCTAACAACACATCAAGCTGTAACATCCACTGTAAAATAGTTCACTGGTTGAGAGAAAATATCCTTATTATCGTTTAATATTTAATTATACCGAAGTAAAAAGATCTTAATCATAAAATAAGACCATTTTTCTTGTAAAAACTTTGCTTTTTACAATGCCTTGCTCAGTTGGTTTACTAGCGCATGAATCGGTGTACCTTTTTTGATCGTCGAAAATAGTACTTACATACAGTGTGTACAATCAAGCAAGCAGGTCATTTGAACGTCATTGAAAGTGCCGTGTAGTTTGAGGCCACCAAGAGGGTAAAGTGCACTCGGGGCCGAGGAAGGCCTGCTCTCTGTTTATCAGGCTCAGCCAGCAGTCAGCAGCATCGCAGAACAGTTTATCTTAATCTTGGGAGCTTGGACTTCGGTGGAACCCTCTGTTTACGGTCTTGTACTAACGCAAAAAGATGGCTCGTAGAGTTTTTGTTGTTGGTGTGGGAATGACCAAGGTGAATCATTTGTATTTTTCTTTGGTTGTTATCACATGACATGTATTCTGCAGTTTCTTTTAAGTTTACTAATTCTAAAAAAGTCAGTGTCAGTCAAAGTCTTCCATAAGTTGTTATAACGAGTTGACGAGAAAGCAAAGTCGGTCAAAACATTGTACCTTGCCCTCATGCCTTCTTTTGTCGTAAAAACTAAGGTTGTTAAAGACTAGAATCTAGATCTCAACAGGAAGTTTTCATGTAATTTAATCGACTTTTTAGTTGATTCATAGAATGAACAACAAAGGGAACTGGTACTGTTTTTATGTTAGGGGAGGGGTGTAATAATTTAACCAATGATTGTTGTTTCCATTGTTTTGGTTTTTTTTCCTAATGTGGTGGTTGGCGATAGTCACTGTCCCACTACAAGAACAAGGCTACAACAATAGAGCTAACTAAACCAGGCCAAGGTCAAAACAAGCAGTCAGATGAATCTAAATTCAACAGTCAAATAATTTACGAAGTGATATATGCGTACGTCTCGTGGCTATGCGTATGCCCTCCCGTATACATAGCCTCGAGGCTATGTGTACAGCTCTCCACTTCACATAACAAGCTAGGCTTTGAAGGCAGCACACACAGAATTTTACTTTAGACTCTAATAAAATTCTGTGGCGGCACATAAACTAAACTATCAAACCGGACACTACAATTAAGTGGACAAACTGAAACCCTGGAAGCGTGCAGGCCCTTTTTAAAAGGTGTGAGCCGGGCTACCCGGGAAGCGTGCAGGCCCTATATATATATATATATAGGGCTGACCTACTTGGATTGGGAAGCGCACAGCTATATATAAAGGCATAGACGATTATCTTTTTTCAATGGAAAATTTCTGTATTCCTTATATAGGGAATTAATGACGTAGTAAATTACAGGTCAAAGTTATAAATAGTAACTAGTGACTTTGCAAGTTATCTTGACCTCGTAAAGCGTCTCTTGTCCAAAAAGATTGTACATAACAATATAGTTCACTCAACCAAAAAAGATGACGCTGCAGTTTTTGTTTTGAAGCTCTCTTTCGTTTTTCCAGCAGAAAAATTTATAGCACAGTTTGTTAGTTTCACTTTTATTATAAATAATTTTCACCCAAGTAGGGTAACTGATGGCACAACCGCACTTTTTCGAAGAGGGCGCCACCCAATTTTGAGGACACTTTTTTAATTGGCTCAAATAGGGTTGTGAACTATCTTGTTTGCACACAATAAAGTGACGCGGTCCAGCTGAGCAATTATCAAGGAAATCTAAGTCTGTACTTTAGAGAGCTGTATGCATAGCCACAGGCAATAATTTTTTGCATCTCGTTATTCAGGTTTTCTTTTTAGAAAATAAGAATTAGCCTGCCTACACTCATTGGATTCATTCTAACTTCTAATAGATCCAATGGCCCACTCTGAAACTAGACTGATTTTTACTGACAGTTTGGATTTTATTTAATGTGGAAGAAAATTGGACAAGCAATACTAGTCTGTCTCACGTAAAAAAAAAAATTCTAGCTCATCATCATTTTCATCATTGCCTTTCTCACCCTGGATCAGGATATATAGGCCACGAACAAACCTTTTTCACCTTTCTCTATTCTGGGCGAGTCGCTTGATGTCACTCCATATCTTCCCACTTTCCTGCACATCCATTTCCGTGACTCTTCTCCAGGTTCCATGGGGTTTTCCCCTTGATCTTTTACCCTGTGGGTTCCAATCTAACAGTGTGTCTAATCCATCGCCAACGCCTTCTTCCCACCTCATCTCTGACTGGGCTCTGTCTCCTTCTTCTTAGTGCTTCCACGTTGGTGATCCTGTCTGTCCATCTGATCCTCGTAGCTTCCTCAGACACTGGTTCAAGAAAACCTGGATCCTCTTTATGCACGTCTGAGATGCATTCCATGTCTCACATCCATACAACAGGACGGACTTCACATTTGAGTTGAAAATATCCTGTTCAAAGAAATAAATGCAGTCTGTGCCTTTCCAATACGGGACTTTATTTCAGCGCCTGTTCCTCCCTCTCTGTCAATTATACTCCCAAGATAGCAGAAGGATTCGACGTCTTCTAGTTCATTTCCCTCTACTGTGACTTGCTTTTTTCGAAGTGCATCTCTATCCCTAGGACTTTTGACTTTCCGGGGTGGATCCCCATTCAAACAGACTCTAGGCTTATAATCATTTAATTAATTAACCTGTGCCCATGAAACTTTGCGTGGCACTTTTGCAAATCAGCAACCAAACTAATTTTTTTTGTTTTTGGATCCAGTAATTAAAAAGTTTCTCTTTTTGGGCCCTATATTAAAAACTGTTATTTGGATCAGTATCACAGGGTCAGTAAAATTTTTAGTAAACTTGTCTCCGAAAAGCTCATTTAGAGACAGCGACACCACCCATTACTTTAATTTTTTTGTTTGTTTTAATAATTTATTTTTAGATTTTCAGTTGCATCAAGATTGATATTCAAGCTTCCTACTTAAAGCGCGAAAAACTGTTTTGTCCTTTTGTCATGTTATTGATTGTCTTTTGCGGGGTGGTTCTTCTTTCATGTTTTTTCTTCTTTTAACATTGATTAATGTTTTGTAGAATTATGCAATCGAACAGAGGTACACTGATTTCAATAGTGTGAAGTTTAAATTTTTCAAATCTAATTGTGCGGAGCCTAAGCCTAGATTCTTGCATATCATTTTATTTCAGTTTGAAAAGCCTGGTCGCCGACCTAACTTTGATTATCCTGACATGGCCAAAGAATCAGGTAACGTGATTTAATTTAAATATTCTGGTGACATTTTTTAACAAAAGTAAATTATATATCTAATTATGGGCCCTATTAGCAGCTTGTGTGTGTCATTGTTAATTTTGTTGTATGCTGCTCAACATTTTGATTCGTGTTTAATACCTTGCATTATCAAAATCATGTTTAAATTTATAGTTTGATTAATGGGATAAGGATTCATTTATACTATACCTGGTTTCAGTTGTGTACATAGTGCTAAGGCGCTTTATAATACTTTATTGTCGGATGCAGGAGACCAAAGTCCAATCCTCGAGTGGAGAGGAATTGTTGTCAAGCATCTCCACCTTTCTGCAGGGATGGTGTACCCTTCTCAGCCCTATTAGGCCCTTATCATTGGGTGCCCTCCTCCTTTGTGATCTAAATTGTGTAGATGAGGGCTATTAAGACTGCATTAAAATGTTTGTTGATACCATTTTGACGGTACTTTTTATATATATATGTCAAACTTTTGTAGAATGTACATGCTTGTTTTTGTATGCTAAAATCTTTGTAAATGATTCCTTCTTGCTGAGACACATGTTCATAATTATTGAGTAATGATTGTGATGAACAGTCATGATCTGGTATTTTTTTATGACAGAATCTGTCATTTTATCTGTAGTAAAACAATGTGTGTAATGTAAATTATTGTTATTATCTGTTTTTATTGTATTTTTCAATAGGAACAAAAGCTTTGCAAGATGCAGGAATTCGATATGATCAAGTTGAACAAGCTTGCTGTGGCTATGTGTATGGTAAGCAGCTACGTATAAGGTTTCATTTTTAATTGATGCCATTTATATTGATCGTCTTATGGCTTATACTGCCAGAAACAAAATATATAATTGTAACAGAGCAACGTATAAGTATCAGGCGTTCAGTATGCTGCTTAGAGTATAGTATAGCTACCAAATCATAATTCTTTAGTTTAAGAATTCATTTTCTTCTGCTCAGTGCAATTAAAAAGTTCATTGTATTTATTTCCCCTTTTGAAAATAACTTTTTATTGGGTAAAGAAGGTCTTGCAAGAAGTTCCTAACGATTTTGCACAACAAGAGATGGTTATCACATGTGTTATCTTTGTGTTAATGTTATCATTTTATTATCTCCCTTTAATTCATGTTTTATGAAGATAATTTTTTATTGATAAGTGTATATATGCGTCACAATGTAAGGTCTTCTTATACAGGTGATACAACTTGTGGACAGAGAGCGCTCTACCAATTGGGATTTACAGGCATTCCAATCTACAACGTGAGTCCTCTGTCATTTGGCATATAATTCGTATAGATCTAGTGATGGCTCTGAATTCTATTTTGAAAAACAAAAAAATGATTATGATATGTTTTCGAAATAAAGAAAGTTTCAGAGAGGCATGTTCCTTAATCTCAGTAAGTATTGTGCCTGTGAATTTGATAGATTTTTATAGTACTCCCTCAAGCAGGTCTTCTGATTATGAATCCTTTTTTTGTGTTAAGATTATACAAAACTCTGGTCTAAATACGAAGATGTATTGGTTGTGAACCTTTGACATTTCATGATTCATATAGAAATTGCCAAGGGGGCTCTCGTGGCCTAAAGGTTAAGGTGTTGGCCTCTCATTCAAAAGGTCCCGGGTTCGAATCGGGGTAGCGACCGAAAAATTTTCTTCTCTAAATTTGTCTCCTTTCACCTCCTTTCCTACTCTCTAGCAATGTTCTGTCGTCTGCTTTCGTCTCCTTTTTCTGCCCCTACGCCTTCACCTCCTTTGCCCCCTCCTCTGGGCTCCTGATTCTTTCTGCAGCCTTTCTACTGCTACTCATTGGCTTCTTCTTATTGCTGTCTTTCAGCCACACCCCTGATCTTCTGGTAGGAAAGATCTACACCTAGCGTTCTCGGACAAGGGCGAAAAATCTCGGAGGTCCCGTGTGCACGTTAAAGATCCCTTGGTGGTCTAAAATCGATAAGAGTAGGCTTCAGCCGCCACCCGGGCAAAATTCTAAATTTCCTACCAACTGAAAAAGTTTAGTGTGTCCCGCGCGCTCATATGACCTTATGCAGTTGCGAGCGCCGTAAAACACTTACAAAAACAAAACAAGAAATTGCCAGTTCTGTCAGCTCATTTTTGCTTCTTTTTCTTCTTGTTCAGTTACTGAGCTTTGGTTTTTATACTTACTTTTCAGGTGAACAATGCCTGTTCAACAGGATCAACAGCTCTTTTTATGGCACGTAACCTTGTTGCAGGAGGTAAGAACTATTTTTTATATAATCATTGCCCAGTGATGATAATTTACTGAAGTTCCACCTTTTATTTCCGTGTATAAACCATATCTGTGTGAATTTTACTGAAAAACCAGTATTATGATATTTGCACAAAAATATGAATTACCAATTTCCAATTATACGAGGGCTGTCCCACGGAAAACCGGAAAAAGTCCATAAAAGCAACAATCTTTGTCCTATTATAATAAAAATGTAACACATCATACCTCAACGTGTGCTTTATTTCTCAATGTAATCACCATCCCGCTGGACGCATTTTTTCCATCGCTGGATCAGAGAGAAGATACCGTCCCTGAAGAATTTTTCATCAAGGGATTTCAACCAATCTTTCATGGCTTCCACGAGGTCTTCGTCGTCGGTGAATCGCTGTCCAGAAATATGGCGTTTCATTGGTCCAAAAAGGTGATAATCTGACGGGGTCAAGTCAGGACTGTGAGGTGGGTGTGGCAGCACTTCCCAGCCGAACCTTTGGATCCAGTCTTTCGTAGCGTTTGCGGTGTGTGGCGTTGCGTTGTCATGCTGCAAAATGATCCCGCTGGACAACCAGCCTGGTCTTTTTCGGCGCACAACCTCTCTTAACTTATCAAGAGTCTGGCAGTATCTGTTAGCATTGACAGTTTGTCCTGGTTCCAGAATGTCAAGAAGCAGAACACCCTTAGCATCCCAGAAAACCGTGACCATGAGTTTCTTCACCGATGGCTGAACTCTAAACTTTTTCGGGGGAGGTGAAGACGTGTGCTTCCAAACCATTGAATCCCTCTTCGTCTCAGGGGTCATGTGGTCTCATCACCTGTAATAATGCTTCTCAGAAATGCTTCATCGTATTGTTGGAGGTCTCCAGATGCGTTCATGACTCCTGTGACAGCTTGGCGACAACGATTCAACAAAGTCTGAGACACTTCAACACGACGCGTCTTGTGGTCAGCTGTCAGCTCTTTTGGGACCCATCGAGCAGAGACCTTTCGATAGTGCAGCTCATCAAACACTATCCTATGGACAGTTGACTTTGAAATGTTTAGCGACTCGGAAATTTCGCGAATTTTTAGGCGCCTGTCTGTTTGAATGAGTTCGTTAACGCGACTCTTGTTGTCCTCAGTCTTGGCAGAAGAACAAAGTCCTGGGTGGACTATGTCATTGATATCCGTATGCCCGGCTTTGAACTTACTACTCCACTCATATACCTGTGACTTTGCCATTACTTTCTCCCCGTAAACTGACTTTATTTCAGCGTGTATTTCTATAGGTTTGAGACCTTTTGCGGTCAGAAACCGAATGACAGATCTCACTTCTATCCTTGACCAATTTTCCAAGTGGGTAGCCATCTTTGGAGAACTGCTGTGTTCGTTTGGTTTGTGCGATGCTCATGGTGTTCAATCGGGAAATTCCAATATGATTGTTTTACAAGTGTGCGTTTACAGAATGTGAAAATATTGAATAGTTTTCAAATTACAGCAAAATTCCGGTTTTCCGTGGGCCAGCCCTCGTATTTGGCTTTGGAAGTCGTCAAAAATTTGGTGGCCATTTTCTCGCTAATTTTATCTCTGAAACTAGTTAGATGAGTATTTTTTCATCAAAAGCAAGATAAATTGACAAACTTTAAAACAATACCAATAGCTCCCTATGCCCAAAGATTGACGAGCACCTGATTCCATTGCATCATGACACATGTAGAGATTAACTTTTAAAACGATTTATAGGTAGGTGGGGGTTTTCAGCCTCCAGAATTCTGAAATATACACAAATGCCAATGTGTTACTTTTTTTGATAATCCAGATATACACTGAGTTTTCATCTGTATGCAGGACAGTGTGTCTCTGATCCAGGGCTTATATACTGAGGCTCAAGTATCCAAACACCTTTATTTTATTTTTTTTTGCAAAGATTTTAATTTGGCTTTTTTCCCCCCTTCCCAGTATAGCAGCATTTGAAGGGCTGCTAACAAACATGGTCTTTATTTTACTTTGTAAATTGCTGATGTGGGAATGTTGATCTCTTCCTCTTGAACATAACACATCATCATTGATTTACTAATGATGTGTTTTGTGACTTAGGACTGGCTGACTGTGTCATGGCTATGGGATTTGAAAAAATGGAAAAAGGATCTTTGACCATGAAGGTATGTTCTACATTTTCATGACGACATCTCACACTGTTAGTCCACAAGGCTATTGAGTGGTTTTTATCCTTGTGAAAGGAGAACAGCATCAAATGCTCATGGAATGTGAATAACATGAGTGAGTGAAATCTTTCTTTCTATAGAATATTAAGGGCAGAGCACTTTTTACTGCTTATATATTGAAATTGAATCTGATGAAAATGGCTGTATTTGAGCTTGCTTTAGTAAATTTTCTTTCAGTAGAATTAAACAAACGAATTGTCAATTTTTGTAATAGGTCAGGATCATTACAATGCAATCACTAGTACCATGACTTCTTAATGTTTAAGGAACTCAGTTTGTTGGTTTTTGTTCAGTTCTTATTATCTGCTACTCACCATGTCTTGAGGACTGCTGATGGATAGTGATAATGTAAAATGATTTATGTTCTGTTTTAGATTTGAAGTAAAGTAAATGAGCATACTCTGATTTCTCTTCTCTAGTATACAGACAGAACAAATCCTATGGACAAGCACGTAGAGGTGATGTTAGAAGGACACGGCTATTCAAAGGCTCCCTTTGCCCCACAAATGTTTGGAAATGCTGGGAGAGAGCACATGGAGAAATATGGTAATTTTTCAGCATTATTTCCATTTGTTCTTTTTTAGTGATCATAACTTGATTTATATTTGGAGTCAGAGAAGAGCAAGTGACATATGTGGTCAAACCATGTTTGTAGTGTTCTAGTACCATTATTGTGTCTACCTCTCAAAACACTGTTATTACATAAAAGTAACAAAGAGGCCTACCTGCCATATTTTATAGAGATTAAACAGTGAAACTTGTGGCTGCTGCCTCTGAAATGACTCTATAGTGCAAATGAATATTTTTAAAGTCAAAGGATTGTCCTTTAAGATAATAAAAAAAAGATTGTGTTTCTCTTTTTTAAGGTACAAAGCCTGAAACATTTGCCAAAATTGCCTGGAAAAACCACAAGCATTCCACAAATAATCCGTAAGTAGTGTGTTTGTTGTTTTTTAAAAATCTCTTTCCAGTATTATGATATTTGTACATACTTTTCCTATACTTTAATTTGTTGACTGTTTGTCTCAAAGTCAAACTCTTTATTCTTCCTCTTCCACATTTCTTTTGTCAACCTGACAAGTATCTTGAAAAGCAAAGAAACTCGCATTCTCTGAGCCCTTTAAGTTCTTTCATAAGAATGCATAACATTAGGATTGGATTTGATACATGTATCATTTATTGGATATTGAAAATGACACGTTTCCTCTTCAAGAAGCCTTAATCGAATATGTGCATACACAATTAAACATACTGAGACATTTTATGTCCCATATGAGCACGCTGGACACATTATCATGAAACATTTTCAGTTGGTAGGAAATTTTGAATATTGCCCGGGTGGCGGTCGAAGCCTACTCTTATCAATTTTAGACCACCAAGTGATCTTTAACATGCGCAACTAGCACACGAGACCTCCTAGATTTTTCACCCTTGTCCGAGAAGGCTAAGTGTAGATCTTTCCTACCAGAAGATCTGGGGTGTGACTGAAAGACAGCAGTAAGAAGGAGCCAAGGAGCAGCAGTAGAAAGGCTGCAGAAAGAGTCAGGAGCCCAGAGGAAGGGGCAAAGGAGATGTGGGAATGGGGACAGAAAGTGGAGACGAAAGCAGACGACAGAACATTGCTAGACAGCACGAAAGGAAGTGAAAGGAGACAATTTTAGAGAAGAACATTTTTTCCGTCGCTACCCAGATTTGTACCCGTGACCTTTGAGAGAGAGTCGAACACCTTAACCTCTAGGCAAGGAGAGCCACCTTCCAGTTTCTTTACGTATATCGTGCCTGTTCATGATCTCCACTACTTCTCATTTAAAGCTAAGTTCTTTAAAATATTACAGGAATAAACTAGTAAATTATCTGTAGAAAAGGTCTCTAAATATGTGCTGTTGAGAAAGTTGTTTAAATTGATTAAATGATGAATTCTTTAATACATTTCAAGTAAGGATGACTTTTTTAAAGCAATTTTTTTTTTGTCTTCAGGTACTCTCAATTTCAGACAGAGTACAGCCTTGAGGATATCATGAAGTCTCCTGAAGTTCACTCTCCTCTGACCAAGCTGCAGTGCTGGTAAGTCTGTCTAAAGTGCTGCGGTACGCAGAATCCCATTTGCAGTTTCGACCCCTATCTTTGTAAGTAAATAGGAAAACAAACAGAAAAGTGCTCCAAATGGCAGGTCATGAAAGATCTGTAATCGGAACCGTCAGAAAAAGACAACTGGAATCCTGTGGCCATGTAAATAGATCAAATGGACTAGAGAAACTGCTGCTGTGTGGAAAGATAGAGGGAAAGAAGAGCAGAGGCTGAACAACTTTGCAACAAATAAAGCAAAGAGAAAAACCGAGCTGATCAAGAAGACAGACAACAGGAAAGAATGGGGTACCATGATCATCAATGTCTGCTCCAGACCAGACACCTGAAGAAGATCTTTGAAAGTAGTTATGATTAAAATTAAAGGATCTATGATCTCTCGTGCTCCCGTTGTATTTGACAGATTGCCCCAAGCAAAGGGCTAATTTGTCTTCCTCTGTTTCTTTTCAAGTTGAGTCTAGTTATTACCGAAAGGTTGAGTTGTATCATCTCACAAAATTAGCAGATAATCTGGTCCAATATATAGGGTAAAAGTATATACTGGTAGGTAGTCCTTCGTTGCCAAAGATGACGATGAATCCTGCAGCTCCTGTGGACGCGTATGTGGCTGTGCAATCCGATCTTGGATGTACAATGTCTGTTGCAGTGGGGACACTGGAATGTCGTGGTTGTGGTGGTTGGCTTATGTCTCCTCTCTCTTCTGGTAGTCAGCCTCTCCCTGTAGTTTATATCACAGTTTCTGATGGCAATACGGACGGCCCTGCGCCAGGCGTTTCTTTCGGTGGCAGTTCTTTTGAGTTCTTTGGGGGTTACCTGTTCGAGCTGAAGGTTTTCCTTTATAATGTCTTTGAACCGCTTTTTTGGCCTCCCGAGATTTCTTTTGCCACTTGCGAGTTCGTCGTACAGCAGCTGTTTGGGCATTCGGTGGTCTTCCATGCTGATGACATGGCCGACCCATCTCAGATGGGCTTTGACGAGCATGCTTTCTATGCTTTGTGAGCTTGATCGGTTGAGGACCTCAATATAGTATATACTAATGTGTTCATAAATGGTTTAAAGTGCACAAGACTGATTTTCCATGAGCTTCAGGTACCAAGTAAAGGTATTATATCCTAAAATGTCATTAATCATCTTTTATTATATTTGTTATAAAGTGCTTGTCTCTGCAGTTTAATTAAGTCATTGTCACAGGACTTTCATTAGCAAATGTAAATGATAGTGCTCAAAAGTTAGGGTTCTTCTTTTCTAGAGAGTTGTGGGTACCAGGTGTTCAAGCCGCTCTTTAAGTAGAGTGCTAAATGTCATCATTTGAAATATGTGACCTGTATTTGCATAATGTCTAACATGCTGAGGATCCTTTATGCTCTCAAGCGCAAAATAGCTGAGTAAGGTCATTCTTCAGCTTGGCCCAGTCTAACTTACAATTACTTCCTTGGATATTTTTTGTCCTTGTAAAATTAAACTTCATAAGAAATTCAATTATTTTCTATTTTCTTGTTCTGTTAGAAGATATAATAGTATTGATACTTTGTTTTTAGTTTTGCATTCATTTTGTTCATTTGTTTGGGTTTTTTAAAACAAAGTTTTGATTTATAACCAACTTTAATATGCTCTCATTTTGTACAACTTTAGCAATCAGTCTGCTATAAACTTTCACATGTTTTTTGGGCTATGTGAATTTCAGAAAATAGAAAGTACTTTTTTTTTTTAATTAGGAAATTAAAACTATATTAACTAACTTTTTTTTCCTTTAAATACAATGCATTTTTTAATGTGTTCCTGATATATTTATTGCAGAAATAACAGTTGCAGTTTTGTATGGGTTTTGTTTGAGTTGTGCCCTGGAAGTTTTGAAATTTCAAAAGCTGAAGTTTTTCAGTTACTCTGGAAAATGTTAAGATTAGGGGCTTTGCTTACTGTTGTCAGAATGAGGTGATCCTCGTTTTTGTCTAATAGAACATTTCTAGCTCAAAATTAAAATCTCTAGAAAAGGATACTGAAGAAAAATAAAGCTTAAATTCTTTTGTCCTGGTTTTTGTTTTATTTTTCAGCCCTACTTCTGATGGGTCTGCCTGTGCTATCCTGGCCAGCGAAGACTTTGTGAAAAAAAATAACCTGATTAGTCAGGCTGTAGAGATTGTTGCCATGGGCCTTGGAACTGATTTGCCCAGTGTATTTAAAGACAGAAACTGCATAAAAATGGTATGAGGTTCCCACGTTCTTATTTTGGTTCATTAACCCTTTCGTTGCCAGGGGGTATATGTTCCCTTTTTACTGTCAACACTGATGTCTCAGTATTAATGGACGCGCTGTATAGATCTAGCGCACTCGTGACATATTTCGGACACTAGTTTTCAATTGTCACTTTTCTTATACCCCATTTCCTCCCATCTTACTCATAACTTTGAATAACGTGCAAATCTAAGTCGAAGGTGAATTTATTTGCCTTTTTAAAGTCATTTCGATGTTTCCATTTTACGAGAGCATGCGGCTGCCCGCGGACCTAGATCTGTGTTCATCAATCGCTTGCAGGCCTAGCAGTTATGTAATAGGGCACTGGCAAATTTGGTACCGATATGCGCATCGTTTATTCCGGAATACGAATCTACGCAGTGTTTGTGGCTAAAAATTTGTTCAGAAGAATTAGTGCCAAGTTATTAGCGCGTAACATACATATATAACATAACATCATATAGGCAACCAAGAGCGGCAGATTATGCCAACTTCTGTGACGTACTCACACATTTTCATGACATACCAGGAACGTCATAAGGCATCGAAGGAGTTAAAGAAGATTGACTTCTGACCATTTTCTTTGTGATGGCACTAAACAACAAAAAAGTTTTTACAGATTAACTAAGGTCGATGGAAATTTGCTTTTATTGTGCTTGATTTCACCCACTTTGCTGCTGAATTCAGGAAATAATCATAGGGTACGTTTACAGTTGGTCTGATTTTGCTTCTATTATCTATTTGAGGTGGCAGAATTTGGCTCTATTCAAAAGGCTTTTTAATGGCTTCATCAATCGACATGCGGTTTTTGTCAAAAGATTCTTTAAAATATTCTCCAGATCATGACGCCCTTCGTTTTTTCAGTTTTGAGACAGTTTTGCTGCAAAAAGCTAAATTTCTTTATTTCGCCGATCACTTTTGTAGGCTGACTCTTCTGTCTCTGTAATTTTAGAAAATCCGCCAGGTTTGTTTATTTCAAGTCGTATTTCCGTTCGATACTATCGCGCATTGTCGCGCAATACTGAGCACTATTTTAAGTGCACGACCCGTATAGATCTAGCCTCATGTTGTTTTTTTTACTTGGTGCTAGATGCATCGATCATTCCTTTCATTGAAAGGGTGCCCAGCTAGTAGGCTACTTTTTAAAACAAATTATATTTCAGAGAGAGGCAGTAATCTTCAAGGAGATGAAACGAAACTTTCCTCCCGTATTTGCTTACATGTGTTATGTTTCTGTTTTCAATCTTTGTTCTTTTGTGATGGGGGGGGGGGTTAATTGATGTTTTAGAATTTTTCAGCAACTTGAAAGCTAAAAGTTAAAACCTGGGGTTGATTGCAGTATTGTTTAGCATTTCTCAAGATGTTAATTTTTGAAAGGGATATTTGTATTATTATTAAAGCCTCTTCACATTATGCACAGCAATGAATTGGTTGCTGTCCGTGTGGATTGATAGGTCGAGTAGTGTTACACTTTCGCTGTGTTGGTTCATTTCCAATGAAGATAGTAATTTATGATAAAGGTCCCCCTTGTTGACCTGTGAAATGAGGTCAAACTGATATGTATATGTATAGAATGATTTCTATCGATACTTCTTGTGAGGTGATAACCAGCTTCATAATATCAAACTGTTATCATAGTGTTATCATCACGCTTATATCAACTCATGCTCAAGCTATATTTAGGTCCTTTTGCAAGTTGCCTAAAATCTAAAAGCATGAAACAAAAAATAAGTGAATTATTTCTATACAAGGCTAAGAGCTCAAGATAGATTTCCTCTGTTTAAAATTGCTGATTCAGTTAATGGGTATGGGTGGTTGGCGGGTGCTCTGGTATGGTTGACTCCTTCTTTCCTATCCGATATGATGTGTTTTCCTTATCTCTCTTCCTTCTTTTTTTTGTTTTTTTTTGGTTACTCTTTTGTAACACATATAATCTTTGGCACTTATATGACCTCATTGTGTTGCAAGTGCCATAAAATGCTCACTAAAACAAAAAGTTAATGGATTAGTCAGTGGTTGTCCTCTACCTTTATTGTTTGTATTGATTGATTATTTGATTTTTCCACCATCTATCTTTATGGGAATAGGGAGCCAACATCTGTTTTTCTGTTCTGTTGATCTCGTACCGATTTTCCTTTTCTTGAATTACATTTCAGATCGGCTTCGACATGGCAAAAAATACTGCACAAAGAGTTTTCAAGGATGCAGGTATGGTTCAGTTACTCTGCTCTGATCCATTTTGGGCTGTTTTTCATTTGATAAACTGGTTTAAATGGTTTTAGCCTTAATCTCTAGATGCTGTGCTGTGTTTCGCTGTCACCAAAAGGATAAGCGGGTAGGCCTACTGTGGTCTCCACCTAAGAACCCAGTCACCAGGTGACAGAAAAAGCCAGTTCTTACATAGAGCAGGTTTATCTAAGGCAGATTTCAAGGGATACCACTCGGCTCCCAGTTGTTATCTGCCTGGTTCCCACCTATTTTTGTTTTAAGTTGAAATATTTTGTATGAGCTGTGCGGGATCCTGATACTGAAATGAAAATAGAAGCCGGTGGTGGGGTGGGGTGTGACCATGAGACCATATGAGAAGAACAGATACCTGAGTCAATGGAAAACTACTTAATGACTGATGCACTTCAGCAGAGGTCAATGTAAGTTGAAAGGCAATGTTGAAGCCATTCTTCTAAGTGATTTAAATTGTGTCTATGAGGGCCAAAAACTTCTGCAATCACAATTTTGATTTTGAGTCGGAAGTATTGTGAAGCTTTTTCTACAGCATTCATAGTGGTTTCTTGTTTCTTAGTTCTTGTGACTCATTGAAATTTTTTTTTTTTTTAAATGTTTTGTTGAAAATTATGAAAATCACAGTTGTAACTGCTCTGTGTTATATTTCTGTCTTCCCAGCTCTATATCAGTCGTAAGATGCACTGTACTATTATCAGCTACGAGGCTCGAAAGGCAAACTCAGTTTTGAAATTTCCTTCATATGACTGATATTGACCTCCAGGGACACATTTATAAGGTTGAGAAGAGTTATGAGGTTGATATTCAACTTTTTTTTCTGTTGCTAGGCCTTACACCAGATGATGTTCCACTCTTTTGTTCTGTTGCTATGTCTCTTACCAAATGATTCTCAACTTTTTTCCTTTTCCTAAATCTTGCATGAGATTATCTTTTTTTTTTGTTGTTGCTAGGTCTTACTCCAGATGATGTTTAACTTTTTAGTTCCTGTTCTTAAGTCTTTACTGTAGATGATGTTTAACTTTTTTTTCTGTTGCAGGTCTTACTCCAGATGATGTCCAAGTTGTGGAACTGCATGACTGTTTCTCTGCCAATGAGCTTCTCACTTATGAAGCCCTGGGACTGTGTGGACCAGGTAAGCATTCATCACACTTTGTTAAATCCCAACTAAATGGTCGAAGGTGGTTCTGGGCAGTCAAACTTTGAAAAAGAAGTGGGTGAGAAATTGTCCGTTGAAAAAACCTGGATTTATTTTTTTTGGAACAGTTGATGCAAGACAATGTGTCGTAAGAACAAATCAAATTTGACTTTCTAAGCTGATATGAGTATCGTTACCAGGATTCGGAGCCTCATTTTGATACGTTACGAGGTCTGTCTCCGAAGTAAGTTTCCCTGCTCTGTTAAATCAAAAATTTTTATTAAACAGACATGAAATTTTATACATACCCACAGAAACATGGGGGTTTTTTTTCAACATAGCGAATGTTGATCTGAATGCACTTTGTTAAAAAATCTTTCATCTGATGAAGCCAGTGGTTAAACTTAGGACTCTGGCTGGAGCGGACATGGTCCCTACGTTTGACCACTGGCTACATCACATGAAAAAGTGTATTGAGATCTACAGTTGTAATGTTGGAAAGAAACATGTTTCTGTAGATATGAACAAAGTTCTTCGTTTTACATAACAAGGGAACATACTTCTGAAACAGACCTTGTATAACTTATAATAATCTTCTATTTTGGATTAGTATTTGCATCTATAGGTCAGGAAGAAGCTTTTTGTACTGGTTTTATGGATATATACACTTGTCTACTTTTATATATGTATATAGACTAGTTAGCCTTTAAAATTCACATGCACGCATTCTCCCTCTAGTTAAACACACACTCACATAAAAACTCACAGATGCACAATTTGTATCGTTGTGTATTAGAATTGATCCATTTTGTAAAAGAAGTAAATGGAAGTAATGCAATGGGTCTATCAGACTGTTATGTATAGGTTTAAAGTAATTTTGTTTTTCAAAATCCTTTTCTCAGGTGAGGCAGAGACGTTCGTCAACAAGGGAGACAATACATATGGAGGGAAATATGTTGTCAACCCAAGCGGTGGCCTCATCTCTAAGGGACACCCACTGGGAGCCACAGGTAAGACATGAATCCTTCTTTGTAGGTTGGTTTTTTGTTGTTGTTGTTTTTGTGGGGGGGGGGTTGTTTGTTTTTGGGGTGATTTTTTTTTTTTTTTGCTCTTTGCTTTTCTGTCAGGCTACTGGAATGCTTCAGTAAGCTGTGCTGTACCTTTAAGGAAAACATTTTCAATGCGCGTGCTGGACTGCCATTGTTTCAGTTGCAATGACTGAGTTCCTTACTAGCATGTTTCGGATATTTCCGGTCAGAGGGCTGCCCCATATATCGAATGTATACCTGAAAAATTAGTTCTCTTAGTAGCATCTTGACAGTGTCATCATGATATAGAAATAATGCGGGGGGGAGGGGGGGCATTTGTACAGCTGATTGTCTTGAACAGGTGGTTTTTAGAACAGAATGGACTAGCTGTAGCAGTATTTCAGACACACCATCCAGCAGGTCTACCACTCAGACAAGTACTGCCACTACTACTAGACCAACAGCTACACCAACTGTAAATAGTACAAATACATTAACACATTGGATACTGTGGATGTTGTAAAAATATTCTTAAAAACCTGTTTGTGTGTATTTCCTTCAAATAAAGAGGTGCAGCCGGCTTGCAATAGGAATACCTTTTCAAATTAATGAATTATAACATTGCTGACAGGAGGCAAAGCTGAGGAAACTAGGTCTGTGTAATTACTTTTTGTTTTTAATAACAAACTTTACTTACCACTGTTTAAACTGAAAAAGTGTGGCTTTTGAATTTTACAATGTTTTTTTTAACCCATATTTTTAAATTTTACATTCCTATTTGGTGTACAACTTTTCGTTTAACTGTTGATATTACTTTTCTAGGGCCTTTTTCCTGAACATGGTCGTCCGAAAAATGGGGTAAAAATTTATTCAGTCAAAACCCCACATAAAAATTACATCCTTAAAGAGTTCAGATGTTGTTGTGTATGTAAATGGTGATTTAAGGATGGTGGAGGCTTTATATGTCCTTGTGTCACTATTTTTCTATCTCTTGATTGATGCTTTTAAGAAGATTATTCCAATTTTGACCTTGGCAAAGGCTTTTGTAGACTGTACATTGTGAGATGGCAGTGGAGTTGCATGCTGTCATATTTATAGGTTTTCTAAGAATAAAAGAACTGGTAGAGTTTGAGCCACGCACAATAAATCAAAGAACTTCTGCCAAGCTATTGCTGACCAAAGACTGGTCTTTTCTTCTATTTCTTGTTTATTTAACTTGGAGGACATGTGGCAAATCTGCTTCAGTAATAGTTGGCCTATGTACCGAAATTTAAAGAATTCAATATAGTTTGTAACAGGGAAAGTGTGAAGTTTACATTCTCACCCTGACCATGTTCTCCAGTTTCCTTATAAAATGAGAACTAAGTAATGCGTCTAAACGACATGTGGGGCTCTTCAGGGGAAGGTAAGGAGCTTTCTCTTGTCAAAGTGTCTGGTTCCTGTCCCAGTTGATGCTGGCATTGTTTGCAGATAATTTGAGTTTATTTGTCATGTTCCCACTCCGGTTATCCCAGGGTTGAGGGAATCAAGCACCATTCATCTCCTTAAAGATAGAAAATTCACAGGTCTATGGTTACATTGCTCACGTTAAAGACATCCTAGCTGTCAAAAGATAAAGAAGAACAATCCTACAGGGCAAACCACAGTAGTAAAATTCCATTATCAGTATCTTCACAAAACTGAAGCAACTTTTTGTTAACTTTTGACATGAGTTTATTGCTGCTTGGAAAATGAAAGGCATCATACTATGGAGCAAACAATTTCTGCAGGTTGAATTTATTTTTTTATTTTAAAAAATATATATATACAGTTGGCTGCCCTTGTGATCCCATATGGGGGAATGGCAGGAAAAGAATTAGAGGATAATCTTTTTTGTACTGAAGTTATATAGTAGAGCACTGAGAAATGTTTTCTGTCTTGAGAATGGAGAGAAAAAAGAACAATGTTTACAATTGGCACTGACTGCCTATGTAGATTTTTTTTCAGAATTCATGAGCTCTTTGATGAAATGGCTTGATTTTATTGGAGTTTTCCAATACTTGTCACCACTTATTTAACAGGAAAAAAGGAGCACATCATTGTATCCTTTTTACTTTTGTCACTGGTCTTTTAGCTGTGTGGGGCAAATATTCCCCCAACATTTAAGGGCCTTTGCTGTAGAGATGTCTGTCCTGTTTATCTTTCTTCAATTGTGTCTAATTTTAAGTTTTGTCCAGTTTCTAGAGATCGGTCACAGCCTTTTTCCTACCATGTTATTCTAGGTCTTCCTCTATATGTTCCTGTGATCCTTATTGTTACGTTTGTCACTGATTGTGAGTGAACTCAGGCTATGAAAAGTACTATGTTAATGTCAAATTTGTGCCGATGGCCAACTAACATGTACATATTATTGATAAAGTGAAATATCATATTCTAATAATCCATTTTGTTAACCCTATCTGTATGTCATGTTTTATTATCGTATCCGTACGACCTGGGGAACTCGACTGTGCCACCACTTTCGAAGAGGAAATATTTACTCGTAAATCCGATCCGTACGCTTTGCATAGCAGTCTGTCAAAATGATTTTTTGAGAAATACTGAAAGTTTCAAAGAGATCTTCATACTAGAAGTATTCTTAACTGTGAAGGATACTATCCCTGGGGTACAAAATGACCGGATAGGGTTAACCCCTCTTGCTATTGCATGTACAGTCGAACCTGCCATGACAGCCACCTGTATAAATGGCCACTTATTTCCATATCCCCCCTTGCGTTTTTTCTATAATTTAACTGTAAAACGGGCACCTGTCCAACGCGGCCACAGCCACCATATTTTATTAACCCTCAGCCAAATCTACCTGCCTATAAAGGCGGCCAGGCTGTGTAAAAAATTATGCATTTTCTCCGTCATAATTCATTCACCTGTTGTTGTTGTCAGTCCCTCCAATAGATGAAACAGTCATGTATGTTGCTTAGGTCACTCCCAATGTTTGCCCAAGTTGACCAATGGGTAACAATAAAATTTCAGCTGCTGGTAAGGAAAGCGTGTGATCCGTCATAACCTATAAGGCCCACCCCAACTCAGTCTGTAAACCAAGTCCATAACAATGGAAGTCAACACAAACCCGCAACAGAAGTGTTGTTCGTTCGCCGAGTGGTGGCGACCCATTTATTTATTTTACTATGACACTTGGCTTTATCCTCGTCTGAAACATTTTGTTTTGTTTTGACCTTTCCCTGTAATTTTATTATAAAAGAAAATTAAAACTAACAGCAGAAAATCCCACAAAAACCGTCCCATCCTCTCCCCCCTTTCAAAAGAAATAAAACAACAACAACACATTTTAATCAGCCCTAGGGCAGTCCTAGGCATGCAACCACCTCCAGTTGGGGCCTCAGAAATAAATTGGTTTTTTTTATCAGTCCTGCCTAAGACGGCCACCTGTCTTATATAGCCACTTTTCCCCTCTACAATGCGTGGCCGTCTTAGACAGGTTCGCCTGTATTTGGTTAGTCTCTTTTTTATCAACTTCTGATATCTATCATCAACTCATCTTTTTCGTATTTAAGCTATCTCCTCTTGAAATTATTATAATTTTTATTGGGAACTGTTAAGTGATTTTTTTTTGTACCCTGAGATTTGTGTAGTCCAGTTATTTTATTCTCCTTCTGAGCACGCAGTGAGGGTCGTAGCTCTGACTCTGTTGTGGTAGTGGTAATTGCTCCTTCCTTCCCATCAAACATATTATCGTCCTTATCTCTCCTTGTTTTTTGTGTTTGGCATTTGTATGACCTTGTTGTGTTGCAAGTGCCGAAAAACTCTCACTGAAACTGGACGAGCTCGTAGTGACGTAGTGTGTGCGCTGCGCAGTTATTTTTTTCGCCATGTCTTATTCGCCAAGTTTCGGTAAATAGGCGATAGCATGTTGGGCGTCACCAGTTCTTTCGAATAGAGTAGTGTCCCTTCCCTAACTATACTGAGCTGTTTACTGTCGGTCGGCCAGTTAGAGGAATAATACTAATCGTTGCTACTGTTAGTATCGTGTGTGGTGGAAGACTGGAAGACAACTTCAGGTTTGCATAACGTTATCATTGGTTTTATTTTATTTTAAATTTCTTGTTCTGTGGCAGCTAGATTGTAGCATCGAGGATAGCCTTTTGACTTTTCCTGCCTATACAGTATTAGGCTTAGCTTTTCCAGTTCCAGCTCATTACTCGATCGATCTGGGCCCAGGCCCTAGCAGAGGAAGTTGAATCAATGATAGTACATAACGTTGAATGAAGGGTCGCATGATTGAAGTTGACATGGTTGGACAAATCGGAAGACTTTGACCACCGGCGGACACTGATACTATCAGTCAGTTTTCTTTCTTGACCTTTGGACTGTTCTGCTTTGTTTTATACCAGAGGTGGATATTCAATAGAATTTTTATTTTACTTTTTAGCGCTTTCATTTCTGCGCCTTGCCTTACATTACATTGACATTGAGAGTGAGAAGCCAATTTCAGTTTCAGTGCTGCAAATGCTAAGCCCTAGTGTAGGACATTAACTAGACTACTAAACAGGCCTTACATTCCAAACAAGTCAGTTTCTGTATATTGTATAAGAATAATAAGATATTGTGTTGTGCGTTCTAAGTGGAATCTTGGACTTGGACAGTGAACTTAAGCTATTATTTAAAAGTATAGGTTACTGTGATTTATTAGATCTAAGTAGGCTAGATCTAGATTAGATCTAGATCTAGATCTATATTATAACTTGAAACGTTATAGATCTAGATCTAATTACACGTGTAACGAGAATGTGAAAATGATGGATAACATTATAAATGGCAATTATCATCATGTATGATGAGAAGTTTTGTTAGGCTTGACTTTGACTTAGAGTCGACTGACTTTTTTTCTGTAAGTTTTTACTTTTAGACACGCCCACAGATGCACTGTTTTTGGGGCTTAACTGCCATATTTTTGCTGCAAAACGCACGACTAAAACCTTTGCAAATCGACTTTTCAAGAAAATACCATTACCAAAACATAAAATTATAGTGAAATAGAGTACAGGGGACATGCCCCCTGGAGCCCCTGACATTCTTTTTTAAGTCAGAGCTGAAAACCCTGATGTTGTTAAAAACAAGTCAAATATTACTACACCATTGATCCTGTTGTGATATAGTTCATATAAAATATGTCTCATGCTAATAATTTGCGATGGATATAAAGTCAAAATTTGTGTAAAGCAGATAAAAATGAACAAGAGATGTTTTTAAAATAGAATGTTAACCCTGAGACGGGTCGAAGAGTAAAAAAAATGACCTTTTTTTCTCTGTTTGAGAGCAATGTTGTATAGCTCAGCGTGCTGAAGTTTTTTGATCCCGGATTGTTAACTTTGGAGTATATGCTTTATTAATAATGCTCCTGTTGTGTTTTCAAAAAAATGGGGTAAAAATAGAATAAATCTGTCTTGGAAAAAGAAAACCATGAAGCTTCAATGTCTACTTGTATTTTAGCTTGGTTAAGATGCTGTGAATATATTTTTTTTCTCTTTTTAAAAAATGAAATAAACTAACGTTAGAAATAGAATTGCCCATATTTGTTGGAGGTGGGGGATAAGGAAGCATTGCAAGTCTTTAAAAATCATAGCTTTACTTCTGTTCTTTCCTCTGTTTCTGTTTTGATTTTCCCTTGCACTATATGGCCGATGTTTTGTAGATGTGTGCTTTTCTCTACACACACACACGACAATAAAATCTAGACGGAGAACGAGTTCCATAATCAAAAAGGAACTTTGACTTATGACTGAAGAGAAAAGTCAAGAGTTAATTGAGAACAAACAGCAGTAACAATGAGACATGAATATGAGCAGCTGTAAGTTAATTGTAGGTCACTTGCTGGCCATTATTGAAAATAGAGATTAGTTTGAAAGTAAATTTGCAGCCCTCTGAAGTATTTAGAATGGAGTAAAGTCTTCACGAATCTCTTTGGAAAAAGATATTATAAGTGGAATGACCCCACCTTGAGAAAGAGTTCTGTGGACATTAGACCTGTGGGATTGGATGCTATCTGGAATACCCAAAACTTGCTGAGATCACACAGTAGAAAAGGAATGGAGAAATGTGAATTCATGTTCTGATACAAACTTTTCAGCTATGTTGTGGCACTGATGGAAGGTCAAAAGCTGTGAAATGTTTCATAAACTGAGAGGCAGCAAAATAATATTTGTCTTTATTTTTTTTATTTTGCAATTCCTTGTTTTTTTTCCTTACTTTAGGTTTGGCCCAGTGTGCAGAGCTTTGTTGGCAGTTGAGAGGAATGGCTGGTAAAAGACAGGTACCAAAGGCTAAGGTAGCCCTGCAGCACAACCTGGGCTTGGGTGGAGCTTGTGTCATTTCTCTGTACAGACATGGCTTCCCAGAGGAGGCAGGGTAAGGATATGTGTCGTTGGAAATCTATTTCGCTAGCTACTATCAGTATGGTATAAAAAATTTATTACTCTCGTCATAGTGGTAGACCTACCCCCGGGGCGGTGCCTCTGACTGAAGTGTCTTTAGGCCTTTCCGAAAGGGGGGACATTTCTTGTTCTAATGCACAGTAGAATAAGTGGGCTGATCCAACAATGTCTTGCTCATAACTGTGCCTGAACTACAACAGGGAACTGCTGCTTTTTCGTTTCTAATCCTTACTATCGTCATTTTCCTCTGCTTCTTTTGTATGTTCGTCACAGTCTTATGGCCCGCTATTTCTGGGGTGCCTTGGTAGCCGAAGCAGACTTTGTGCTGTTGAAGCTAGAGAGGTGAGCAGAGTAAGTCTGATTCCCTGTAAGGGCTTCTCTGTTGACATTCACACCTTGGCGCTCATATGACCTTATGTAGTTGGGAGCGCCACAAAACCTCTACTAAAACAAACAATAGTGGTTGACCATGATTTATTGTACTTGTGAAATTGCCAGTTGTAATCACGAGTTTCACTCGTAGGATAAATTATGATATAACACTATAACTCATGTAATAAATTATTTGTCATCTCTGTGTTTAAAAATGTGGTTCATTTTCATCGCTCTTTAATAAAGAAACATTTTTTGGGGGGGGGGGGATATTTCAAGTTAATGCGAGGCTCCTGGGCTTTGATGGTTCCCAATCCCTGCACAGCTGGAAGGTTGATGGTTGTTTACCCCATGTGCACCAACCTAACAGGATGCTGAGAAAAATATGCCCCAGGCTCGTTTACTCTGGCCCTTGTGGTTCAAAGGGTTTAGCACACAGGCTGTTGGGTGAAAATTAACTGCTTTTTTCTTTTTGTAGTCAGCAGATCCAAGCCGCTGCTGCAAGTTCTTCTACGGAGAAAGACTTCAAGTCATCAGCAGTTTTTACAGAAGTCAAGAAGGCGCTTGACCAGGTAGCACAAGTTTAAAATTGCCATATTATCTTTCATGAAGCTTTGAAAAGTACTTTGGAGTCAAATGCTCTTGTTTTAATGTTTTTTTACTTTCAACATCAGAGAGTTGGTTGGTGCTGTGTTACTAATACTAGCCAAAATCTGTTTTTGATGAGTTGAGATTATAATCTCGTGTTTAAATTTTGTGAACTGCAATTTAGTTTCGTCCCGGAATTGAGACTACAGAACATACAGCTGTCCAACTGACTGTCTCTGCATAAACATTGCATGATTTGTAAAAGTTATAATTATTCTACATCACACTTTCTCTTCTTGGTGGCCCAGTTTGATCTCATGAGTAGTTACCAGGTTCCTTAACCTCCCATTCCAATTTTTGCATACATGTGACTGTTTTCCCCGAATTTAGTGGATTAAAATTATTTTTTTTAGCATGTTTTTTCTGCTTTTGAATGTATTCTATTTATTTATACCGACAGATTTTCTTTTATATAAATTGGGATTAATTTAGGATTCACTCTCAGGTGTTTTTGTGTGTATGTTGTGTGGGTTTTGTTTTTTGTTCCTTTGGGGGTTTTTTCTCTTGTCTTTCAGCTGTTAAGGTGTCTTTAATGTGCAACATAGGCTTGACTTCTGGGGAAGGGGTGTCTTTTATTTGAAAAGACAAGTTGCTTCCTGCTTGCCCAGGGAACTTAAAAAGCCTTGTAGTTACATCTAGTAATTGAGCATATGAGGCAAGCACCTTTCCTGTAACTTTAAGGAGCACCCTTGCAAGATCTTACTGTTTTTCATTCTTCATTTCAGGATGGTGCAAACCTTGTGAAAAAGATCAAAGGTGTCTATTGTTTCAAGGTCAAGGGAGCTGATGGAAAAGAGGGTGTTTGGGTTGTTGACGTCAAGAATGGCAACGGTGCTGTCAAATTTGATGCTACAGGTTTGTGCTTTGTTGGGGGGTTGTTGTTTTTTCACTTTTAAGCGAGCTCACTTTTGCTTAGGTTTGTCTTTTGTTTGTTTCTTGTTTAGAGAGAAAGAAAGAAACAGAAGAGACTGTTTTTTTGGTCATTTGACTCTTTCCGGACGTATCGCCGATATATTGGCACGAGTCCACATCCCTTGCGGACATATCGCCGATATATCGGCTGTGATGGGGTGCCTCAGTTTTGTTTCATTTTAACATGATCCATTATTTATAAGTACTCCCTTTTACTATTATTATTGAAAACTTGGAAAGGATTTAGGAAATGAAAACATGAATTTTCACTTTGTCAAAGCGTCAATCTGAAACGGGTGAATTAGTTCTTGCGGTCTTGCGTCAACAAAACAATGTAACCGGACTCAGTATAAATATCATCAAACAAAAATTGGAATACTGCATTCAAATAAAAAGCTGCATGTTCAGAAATTTATGGAATCTGCTCTTGGCCTGTATATAATATAACAAGATAGCAATGCTGATTTGCTTTCACATGTTTAGTGTGGGGAATTTTGTCCATCAAAATTTATTTTTCTCATCGCCATTTCTAACCCTGTAATACATACTTATGTTCAAAATAATCCTTGTTTCATGTTGGAATGTATTCTTTATTCAATTACCTTCTATTTGATATATCATAATATGTTACGTTTTGGATGATGGTTATGCTTATATAAAGTTATTTTGTACATCACCCGAGTAGCGAAATCGAGCCGCAAGTTAATTACATCTAGACCCCAAATCAAGTACGTCCAGAAAGAGTTAAAAAACTGGATTTCATTTTATGACTCGTAAGAACATAAACAACAATCACTGTTTTGAAAAATAATTTCTTAAAGCTAGCATTATTCCCTCTATTCTTTTGTCACTGCTTTAAATATGTTTTAAGCTTGTGATATTATGTATGGCTGTCTCATTTTTTAAAAGTGAAACATGCTATTCTAATTCATTGTTTTTCCTTTTGTTTAGCATTCATGGCTTGGTGTAATGTGAAATCAGTTTGTGATACACTATTCCTCCTGATTTTTGTGTCAAAGCCTTCAATGAACTGGCTGAAAATTTGAATGCTTTTTCTTCTATATGTGTCTATGCCTTATTTTGTTTCACAGACAACACTACTGAAAAGTAATGTCTAGCCACCAACGATTTTTTTACAATTTTGTGTGGCGCAGTTTGATATGATAAATATTTGGCAGATAACATTATCTTTACATTAGAAGCATTTTCACTTGCCAGAACTTGGGCTGTATCAAGCCAAAAACTTCCTTACATATGTAATTTTGATACTCTTGCAAGAGAGGTCTTTACGATTTTTTATTTTACTTGCGCTGAAGACAGTAACAGGATTAATGGAGGAGCTGAGGGTTGTTTTGAGTAGGTGGTGCTTTTCACAGCAGCATAACATACCAGTTGCTCTAGTGACATTGATGTACAGTCCATGCCGGCTTTAAGCACGGTAGTCGGGAGAAAGCTTAAGCATGCTTAAAGCCGAAGCGTGCTTGAGTGCGAAGTAGACATAATCCAGAGATTTTCTTGTTGAAAATTTCCTGTGTTATTTCCCTTTGTCTGTAAGTAGGCCTATAGTGGTCCCGCAAAAGTGTGCACTGTTATTTAGACACCCACAATGGTAGTTTTTGTTCGCTTGTTTGTTTTTGTTTTGTGGTCGAATGGGAAATGAAAACTTAATTTAGACAGCCAGTCACGATACAGCACACTAGGCCTACACACTGCCTGTGCGTACCACTGCCCGCTGTGCCACTCATACCACCGCCTTCATCCCACCTCGCGCGTGATACACAATCAGGATTAATGGATAGCGAGGGTCAAAGGTGAAATCGCAGCCAGCCTCCCTTTCTCGTCTCCCCGACTCTCTTTGTATTTTTTTTTTTTGGTTGTGTGTAGCTTTGCCCTTGGCCTAGGCTAGATCTTACGTCCGCGCGCGCGGCTGTGTGCATCTGCCTTCCTCCCCGCCCATGTGAGTGTGTGTGTGTCCATCACTTGCGTTCTTTGTGTTTCTTTTGACACACTCCACTGCTGCGGTGTAGACTGTGTTCGAACTTCGATGGGTCATCATGAAAATATTGACTGTCTTGTAAATGAAGCGTGCTTGAAGCCGAAGTTGCCGTGCTTAAAGGCATGTAATTTATATAGCAAAAATTCTGTAAGAGCCGTTTAGCGTGCCAAAGTCCGAAACGTGCTTAAGGCCGGCATGCTTAAAGCCGGCACGGACTGTATATTTTTTACTGAATCGTCTTTTTGATTGAACTCTTGTTGGTGGTCTGTACTCAGGCTCAGGGTGGTGATGATATTATGATGATAATATTTTTGATTAACATGGTATGGGTCTGGACAGTCAAGGCCTGTAGTCCCCTTTGACTACTGGGTGATGAAAATGTCAATCTTATTCTTCAGATAAAGCTGACACCACTATCATCATGAAAGATGATGACCTTGTGCAACTGATGACTGGAAAACTGAACCCCCAAAACGTGAGTACACTTTGACAGATCTGTCCGTCACCTTCTTCAAATCTTTGACCATAACCTCAAGATGCGAAGTACTCATGCTAGACTATTTGATGGGAAACATGATGAGATTTTTGAAAATCAGAACCGGAAAAAAAAAAATTGCATCGTATATTTTTTTCTTTTTCCAAGCTGAGCAAAACTAGTATTATGGGGAGACAAAGCAAAGTTGTGTATTTCAAAGAATTTTAAACCGAAAAGAAAGGGGCCAAGTTCCATCTCCATTATAAAGTCTGTTTTGTATTTTTAATATTTACTTGTTACTTCCGTCACTGGTATTTTAGTTCCCTCGGGCAAATATTCCATCAACATTTACTCTGTAAAGATATCTGTCCTGTTCATCTTTCTTCAATTGTGTCCAAGTTTTGTCCAGTTTCTGGACATCTGCTACCACCTTTTCCTGCCATGTTATTCGTGGTCTACCCCTGTTCCTGTGATCGTGGGGATTCAGTGCCTTTATGGTTACGTTTGTTACATATTATGAGTATATCAAAATGTCGAGGTAATAAAAATAATTTTATGAATGTGAAGTGACTACTTTGTGAAAGTATTTATATGTACAAGGAATCCTACTGAAAGTTTTGCATATGATTTGTCTTACAAACTTAGGAATCCTGCTGAAATTTTTGCGTATATGATTTATCTTAGAAACTTAGCTAAGTTGGACCTCATTCACTCCTTCCCTCCCCTATCTTTTGATTGTTATTACAAACAGGCAGAATGTTTAGTTAACAGTTAATTATCATTTTTTCTTCTTTTCTTTCTTTTTTTTTTTTTAAGGCTTTCTTCCAAGGAAAGCTGAAGATCACAGGCAACATGGCTCTGGCAATGAAGTTGAAAGACATCCAGCCCAAGTCTTCGGCAAGATTGTAAAAGAGATTGACTGTTTTCCTGTTCAATGGTTTGGCTGTGTTTGAGGAGGGGGTTGGGCGGTTGGTGATATTATTTTGGATCAAGTGATTTTATGATTTTCTTCAGTATTTTTAAAACAAGAGAAATTAAGTTATGCAGGTTTTTTCCAGGAAAACAAGAAGTCGCTCACTCGTCATTGTGTCGGACTGAGCAGATGTTTTGTTTGTGCTTTGTGAACTTTTACCATTATGATATGTTTGTATTGTTTCATTGATATTCTACACTTGAAAATGAATAAATTGTAACTCAGGGTCCTTGATTTTGTTTGACTCATGCACCATTTCTGATAAAACTCAAGCTGTCTCTCACGGGCGGCACCACAAACAAGCTACTGCAAATTTTTACTTTTGTCTGTTATGATTTCAAAATGTTACAGCGCTGGGTTTCGACCATTTTTTCAATTCAAAGGGTATTCGGTCACCAATAGCTGAGCTATCTTTGAATGAAAATTGTCAGGATGACATAAAAATAAATAGAAGAAAATGAATTCTTTTCTTTGTCATGTGACTATGTACATAACATCACTTGTCAATAGATTTGTTCCTCAGAATTATTGTAATCCTCATCAGAGCAACAGATTTATTATTCTAGATTTTTCAAGCAAGTGATTTTTATTTTATTTGAGTAGGTAATGGTTTCTGCATTATATGCTCTCGTAGCATAATGCCCATGCTGTCAATGTACAATCATAAATGCCTGATAAGTATTAAATATAAAGTGTAGAAGTAGAAAAAAACATGGGCAGCATATTTTCATTTATAGATTTTTCGTTGCTCATGTTCCAATAATAGCCCACTAATTATTATTGCTATTATTATTATAGGTGCTTGCCTTTCTTTGCTTGGGTGATCTGATATTTCTCTTTCGCTTTTGTCAGAATGGAAAAAGAACAAGATTCTAACACATGTGTACACATAGGTTCTGTCGAACCCTTTGATGAATTCAGTTTCTGCTGAATTTGCCAAAAAATTTGTCTACAAATCAAGAAGTGACAGCTCAATTATTCCTTGCCTTTTTCGCCTTCTTTACAATTTTGAGCCAACATTTCCATGATAGATTTTAAAGCGCTATACTTGCATATTCGTGCAATGAGATTGATTAATTAATGTCAACAATTTTGAATTCTTTCTTGTACTTGTACTCAGAAAAGCATAAAATTAAATTTTTTAATGTAATTTTCGTTTTCTTTTTCTTGGTGTTTTATAGTCTATGTTGACTTCTCTTTTTTTTTAAAAGTCTGTTGCCATTCCTAATCCATTTCTATCCATGGGCTAGTCTTACCAGGAAAATGGTCATGTCATTATCTTAGCTTAGAAAACATTTGACTTTCATATGAACAGCCATTAGGCTGAGGGGCACACACTCAAAAGCTACTTGATTAACACAACATATGGACGACCCAGACTGGAACTAAATCTGCGCTGCCATTTAGAATATGCGCACGCTTTTTGTTTTACGGACAATTTGATATGTTAGATTTACTGCGTTCACCTGCAAAAATAAAAAAAGAACTATCAGCATTTTTTTAAAAGTTGTGTTTTGACACAACAAAGCTCATTTAGTGCTGAGGGCAAAAGCATGACTGATACGTGATACTGACAAACAGAAGCGACAGCGGAAGGAAAAGAAGTGGTGGAGATTGCTGCTGAAAGTTAGTTTGAACTCACATTTTCAAAATAAAAATGATGACCCTCTTCATATGTTCAGAATCCTGCCTTACCAGCATTTGTTGTGTAGTGGAAGGCGCCGAGTGGGGAGAATTTTTATAGAGTAACTTGGTCTTTCTGCTGGGATGTTGTATCCCTTTCAGCCCAGTTTGGCCTAGACAGTCAAGGTTGGAAGCCTGCCTCCAAAATGATCTAAATTGTGTCGATGGAGGCGTGCAAACGCTTGGGGGAAAAAAATCCCACCTCAAATGTTTAATAAGGAAAGCTCAGGTTCAGAGAGGTGAGGGTCTCCTTAAGTTAAAAAGAGGAGACGGTTCTCAAAACTCAAAACAATGTAAATACAAGACCTTCAGGAATAAAGAATAAAAAATATTTATTTTCACATTCACAGATGGAGTAAATAAGACTATACAAAACTTTTCATGAATACAATAATGGGAATGAAATTACATGGAATGTAGGAGTGATTTTTTTACATGTCATAAAAATGGCACTGGGCACATCTTGCTTTCTCCATATATTGCTCTTACGCCTGTCTTTCCAATTTCCCATAATAAACAACTGTTCGCGGTTTCTTTAACGTACAACCATAAACAGGAAACATCATGTACAAAAAGTAGACATACCAGTACCGGTAAGTGTTTCATTTGAGTTGATAAGAAAATCATACATAAAAGTAAAAAGAGTAACGTGTAAAACTAAATAATGCTACAATAATCAGCAGAAATAGCAATAAGCCACATCATCACACTGCAAAACACACATTATAATGGAACACTGATGTGAACAGGGAAACTATATATTTCATTCACAAAAAAATGTCTTTTTCATAAAATGAAATATTTGTAATACCACGACTGGGGTCAAAGACATAAATTTCAACCCAATAGCAGTAGCCAGATTGTGATTCTTCAAAGGCTCTCTGAAGAGTAAAGTGAAATTGGTCAATTTGAAAATTAATTTAGCTCTTTTTTACAATCTGTCAACAGGTTTTTAAAGGCAATTTACACAACTTTGTTACTTGTTGTGTTCAAGTACCAGTAAGTAAGACGAACAGAAAAGGTTTCCAAGAATCGGACCACATACTTAGGGATGAGCACAGACTTGGAAAAAGAATAAAGAGATCTTATTCAGAGAGGCACTGAATGACAAATGTGAGAACAGAAAGGAGTCTCTTGACAGTACAGATATATTAGCTCCAGGTAACACTAAAACCATAACCCCTGAAATGTTGGAAACAACTGAAAAATATAGACATGCAATAAGAATTAGGCCCATATATAATGTATTTCTCAACTTACCAAAATATAATTGGCTGGCACATGTGTGCAGACCTGATACACAGTAAGCCCAACAGCTAAGAATTATCATCAAGAACTTGAAGTATGCACATTGAAAGGTATTGTTCATTAACATTCTGGAATGCTGGACAAGAACATATGACCTGACCCTCCATGATGACAAATTATCACATCTAATTCATTGGGCTTATTCGCTAAGCAAAAAATAGTCACTTGGCCACTTGCGGCCATGAGAGAAGCTTCCTCTATATTCACGACACTATCATATTGTGCAAGGTTGTTTTTGGCCGCAGCTTGGACATGTGAACGTACTAAGTCCAAAGTGTCGCGAAGCTTTTGCTGCTGTTTTATGGCAAAAATGACTAACATACAATTAGTGAAAAGTCGGCTATGGTGCGGCCACCCAGCCAAGATACGGTCGCCGGTCAGCCATTGGTGCGGCCACCTGTCCTAGGTGCAGCTGAAAGCATAGCCTAAGAGCAGCCATATAATAAATGTACAAACAAAAACACAAGACAAACCCAACTCTCAGCGTCTGATCAACCGACAAGGGGATAAATTAAGGGGATCATTCATGCTGTTGTAATACTTATTCATAGATCGCATCAATTCGCTGTAAAAGATGAGGCATGTTTTTCATTGTTCTGTCACTTTTGACTCCCACGGCACTTTCACCTGACCCCTATCTGACCTCGACGCCGCGTGTAACTGGGTCATCGATCGATATGAACGCTCTTCCGGTTAACTACCGGTACCTCTCTTTCCATACATCTAGGCACATCATTTCATTCTCAACATTGTCTTCCTCTACCCGCTTTCCATCTTCCAATGCTCTCAACTCCTTCTCACACTCAAACGTATATATCCTACAAGTCATCTATCATACCCGCATCAATATCTTCATCAGACCAATCGTCCAGTACCATTTCACTTACATACTGAACTGTCGCTTGAAATATTTGAGTCTCTTCTTGCTTTCCTTTTCTTTCCCTTTACAAGCTTTTCTCATCTCCATCTCAATCCTCTTTTCTTCTTTTTTTCTAAGTCTGTCTTCCTTCCGTTTTTTCAACTCCTGTTCCTTCTTTTTTTTAAACTCCTCTCTCTTTTTCTCTCTCTCTTCTTTCATACGCTTCTTTTCTTCATGTTTCTGTGCTTTCTCCACCTTCTTTTTCTCCGTTTCCGCTTTCCTTTTCATCTTTCTTTCTTCTTCTTCTTTTTCAATCAAAATGTCAATAAATTGCTGGTCACTGATAAGAGAGGGCGGTTGCTATGATGTCAGATGCAGACTATAACTAAAAAACTTTCTATCCTAGGTGCAGCCAGTCTGGCCGCATCTGGCCCAACATGAAATATAGCATGGTTTACATGCGGCCACCCCCATTTCTCTTCAGTTTGCCTTAAAACCAACTTTTTCTACCTACCAATTTCATTACCAAGTATTTTAAAACATATCCATACCAAAATACAAGTAAACAAATATTCATATTTACAAAAAAAAAGAAAAATTCAACATACCCGAAATTTTCAATAGACTATGTTTTCTGATATGTCAACTTTGACCTGTCGTGACGGCTCGCCGTAACCCAAGAGACGTGCCGTCTAAACACGACGCACGCGTTGTTAAACCACAGGAAACTGCTCTGATAATTTCGAGTGTAAATTGGCCGCGAGGTGAACGCGAGACTCTATTCCATTTGCAAGTCAGTCATACCATTTGAATGATGGAAGAATTATTTAATATTAGCCACAGAAACACATTTTTGCTAAATCAGGCTTTCACATATATATATGAATGTATACACAACACACTTATCAAAACTGTAGCTTAAGTAATATGACACACTAACAGCCAAAACATGAACAAAATGTTGTAGTCGTGGCATACATGGTACATACATAATATATTCAAAATATCCACAAATACCAAAACAAGTTATTTCTAAAGGAATGTAGCACGTGTACTACAGCATAGACTGAACCTTGCTGTATACACTGTATACACTGTATACAGTTAGTATACACTGTATACAGTTAGTATACACTGTATACAGTTACAGTGCTGTCCACTTATCATCAACCCACAGGAGAGCAACCTCCTCCAAACAGCGACTTAGTTTGTATAACAGAATTTTTCAATAAACAATACCCTTTAACAACAACTTTTTACTCTAACAGTAACCTTTGTTGCAATTAATTGTCTCCTCACCAATCCCCCCCCCCCCCCCCAAAAAAAAACCCAAACCCTTAACTTTTGACAATTTGTAGTAAACAGTGTGAACACCGAGATTGGCCTAAATTCCTAGAATGTTTGCATCCCTCCTCTCTTGTTTATCACCTGACAGCTCACAACAACTGACTGCTTGGGCGGAAAATACACAATGCTGAGTACAGGAGCTCTCAGTTGACACCATGTTGCAAAGAGCAACCTTCCCTCAAAGTCTCTGCAGGCTGGAAGGAAAAGTCTCAGCAAATGTGTATAACACTACCGCCCAGCGATCGAGCATCAGTTTAATCCGTTATATATCATCATCATCCCATCATTCGATTGGGACTCATATTTGCATGTGTTTGTGTGTGTGTGTGTGTGTAAATTCAGTTAACAACAATCTCTGCCTAAAAGGAACCAAAGCTTGCTTCCCAAGGGGGTTGCTGTTCGCAGAAACTGCTGTATATTCTATAATAAACATGTATGTAATGAATTGTAATGACAATCACAACCTGGGACATGTACATTTTCTTATACTGTAAAATACTTCTTTCTAGAATGGAAGTGAAAAGCAAAGGGGAAAAAAATGATCATTCCAAGTTCATCATTTTTAAGAAAACATGTGATTTCAAAAACATGTTTTTTGTTGAGAATAAAGGTAAAAGCAGAATCGCTGTTTCAGAAGCTATGAACAATCCCCATTCCTTGGTACAACCATTCTATAATTTATGTTTCACACTTATTTCATCTATCAGACCTTGACGTTTCACATCATCCATTTTAAGAATAAAGGGTCTTTGCTCATTGCTAGTTAATCTGCTTGGGATCTCAACTTTAACCAGTGGAACCATTTCAACCTCCTCCTCTACACTTTCTAGAGTAGTGCAATCATGAAGAGGCTGAACTGCAATTGTGACTCTGTACTTCTCATCCACTATTTTAAAACGGTAGCAGTTGGAACTTGTTGGGGTGACCCTAGCAGTGTTTCGGAACTTCTCTATCTTTTCTGGCAGATTACTTCCTGTTACTTCCACCTCACCTCCAACACCTATGAAGCACCGAATCCCCACAATTTCTTCAAATGAATCGTATTTTGTTGCTCGAAGATAAATGTCCAAGCCTGTACGATAATCTTCTGCTTCCCTATTATTTCGATTGAAAAAGCGGATTCGTCCTTGAATGTAAATTTCCGAAGTAGGAAGGTATTTTGACTTGGTGATGATGTAAACCAAAGGAGACGCAAGAATTATGGCCTCCGTACTCGCCAAAATTGAGTTTTTCTGTCGGTGAAAACCCATTTTGAGCCACATGTCGTGCTTAAACATGACCTCGTCTCTTTTCAACGCAAAATGGTCCAGCTTTGTCCTTGAGTAATACCGGTGTCGATCGAGGTGCAACTGCAGCTCAGGGTGACCCAAGTCAAAGTAAATCTTTTCAAGTGAGAAGCGGTACGCCAGATGCATAATATCCTCATTGATCACCGCGTCACCATCCGCATTCCACACCATCAGACTCGCGCCGGTGTTGTCCGCTAACCACTTCAGTTGTGGCACCGAGTTGTGGGTCAAGGAGAGCCGGGCCTGAAAATATCACAATACAAGGTTTTAAGTTGGTTTGAGAGAGAGAGAGAGAGAGAGAGAGAGAGAGAGAGAGAGAGAGAGAGAGAGAGAGAGAGAGAGAGAGAGAGAGAGAACCAGATCATAGTAAGGGGGGAAAACAAACAAAACAAAGATAAACAAACTTATAAATAGAACAACAACAAAAAAGGACTGCCCAGCAACACCATCAAATTACATATAGTTCAGTATGGGTGAATTTGAAATAAAAGTTACAAATAGAGCTCTATGAAGGTAATGCAACATTTGTAATGAAAGATTGATAATCAAAGGCATGCAAACAAAGTTACCGTTTCAGTCACAGTTCCTGCAATTTGATTTGTATAGTGAATAAAATAGTCTATTATATTCAAAGGCAAATTTTTGCCTTACACAAGAGTAACACATCTTCAAACATAGCATCAAAAGGAATTGGCAAAGTCCAGTAACTAATATTAATAGACTGAGCACATCAACAAACTCACACACTGCCCGAAGTCACAATATATTAACAAGCTCACACCACACATCACGCTGACAACCACAGCAAAAATGATCTCAATCTTTCACTGCCCGGTCAAAAGTTTACCCACTTGGAAAACGAGGAGCTGATTTTCAAAATCCCACTCTTGAACCATGTCCAACATGTCCCACACCATCTCCCAGGTGTAAGCACTTTGGCGCATGTCTGTTTGCGTGGCCGTCGTCCAACCCAGGGAGAGTGTGCATCTGTAAAACATAAACCCACAAATAATTATACAAGGATCACAGCTCAAGAGATCTTCAAAACAACTGAATTGGAAGAAAACTGAACCAGGAATGCGGTATTCTTCCTCAAGGGGCTGAAACTGAGACAATACAATGGGAAGGTGGAAAGAGCGAGTCAGTGAGCAACAAGAGTAACTGAGAAGTTATAAGACCCTTTTATCAGAGAGAGAGAGGGGGTGGGGGGACCATAAAATATCACTCCCCAATAATTCAAAGCTATGCCCCTATATACAAAACTCAGTCCATTATTTGTGGTAGATTTAGTCCAACATCAACTCGAGCAGGAGGAAAGGATACTTGATATTTCAGACAATTAACTAAAAGTAAAACTTTTGTCATTGTCACATTGACATTCCATGACATGACCTAGAAATTCATGTCTCCTTTTAGGACGGAGTAAGGCTATTCCAAAGAAAAATCTACCTAAAGCAACTGTAAACTCAGATAAACAGCATGTATCACAATTAAATCTTAAACTTGAAATGTCAAAACTCAAAGTGTCAGATTCATTCTCAGATAGGGTTGAGTTTTTAACAGCTTCATCTTGACAACTCATGTTCATCGGCAGGGAAAAAGCAATGTCCAATAAGAAATATGTGAGGCATCGTGGTGAAATGAGGCGCTTCTCAAAATAATGAAATCAAACAAAAAGGCATTTTTCACCACTTAGGCAATTTTATGGAATTCTTGTTTTTTGGCTCAACATCTATTATGTTCACATGAAAACACATTCCCATGTTGTTTTTACCGAAAAATGATTAAAGGCACAAAATATATAATTTTTCAGTATTCAAGGACTATCAAGGTATTGAAGTTACCAAACTTTGGCATCCATTTTCTCGCTAATTTTACAACAAAAAAACAGGCGACTCCATCTCTTTCCCTCGCAAATATCTCAACTTCAATTCAAGATGGACGGGTATTTTTACATTGAAAGCAAGGAAAACGAATAAGCTTGCAGATAACACCAATAACTCCACATGCCCAAAAATTGACGAGCACCCGATTCAAACTTGTGACACATATATATAGCTCCATTTCCATAACAGACAGAGCATTTGGAAACCAGCAAACCAATGCGGATGAAAATATCAAGAATGCTGTTGCTTGACTTCTGTCATAGGCTACTTCATTGCATCACATTGATGCAAGCTGCATCCTACGACTGATTTACGACCGACATGACCTCATACTACATTCTGATTACATCAGTTCTCACAAGAAGTCATCATCATACAGATGTTATACACCAATACTGTTGCTTGTCATTTTTACAGACTGAAAGCGATTAACATATATTCAGCCAAGAAATCTCTCTATTTGTAAATTGAGCTCACACCAACGTAAACACAGTGACTCTACATCCTAATCAAAGAATTATCTAAATCTAAAGTCTGTAATGACCAGAAAAACAAAAACAAAATCTCTGGTACTAACCTGGGAAACAGTCTTTTCTGTGTCTTTACAAAGCGCTGAAGATCTATCACTGTTGGTCCTCCATGGGGCCCTTGTAAGACATCAGCATGTATCCAAACAGGATATTTCATAGGGTTCTAAAAAAATACATGCAAGAAAGTTATTTTAAAAAATGACATTGTAGTCAAAAAAGTAATATCAGCTTTGTGAAATTCAACCATTTAGCTAAATGATAGATTTATGTCCTGTTACATAGGGCTCACCTTGAACAAAAGTAAAACCAAATAGAGACAATTTCTAAACACAAAAGCATTTTTGCAAGAGAAAACATTAGCCCTCAATGCATCATTGAAATCTTGAACTGTACTTCACTGAAGAAGTCTCACAAGTCCTGCACAACTGTTGGCCTCCAGATTTTCCCTTCAAACATCAAAGAAAAAAAGTTCTCATATTCGCCCTTTTCCCCTGCTTATAATTCGCTACAAGTAAGGAAACTCAACATCTGCTCCCCAAGCAGTACATTTATGCATTTATCAAACAATTTGAGCCCCCCCCCCCCCCAGAGCAAAGAGTTGGTCCCCTGGGGGATGACCGAGGAACAAGCTCTAAAGTCAGATTGTTAATGACATTAATCTAAATAGCTGCCAACTTTTCAAAAAAAAAATTTTTTTAAATAGATTCCACCTAGGCAGTGGGTGAAGATGATGTGCACTAGCCGAGTAACGCCCTTCACTAACACTTTGCTGCGTTCAATAAAGTTAAGCTATTCAATGGAGAAGTGTAGCAAAAGACCTCGCTGCTGGACTTACGGCTTTGTTCTCACTATTATTCACAGATTCAGTCTTGAAAATTCATAATTTTTCATCATCATCAGCAGCAATAATAGAAAACAAAAAGTACTTATTTTCTAAAACAGAAATGGACTTCCGTACTCAGAACCTCAAATACATACTAAATGTGTTTCTACTTGTCACAAGAGTGACTGTTTGAGTTAACCAAAAAGAAAATTCACTAAATGAGTCTGGTGGAACCGTAAGTACTTACCAATTCATTAAAGTCTTTTAAAATCTGCAGGGATATTTCAACAGATTCAATTGAGTGGAAATGAAGTTTAATGCCTTTGGATCCAAATTTTATTTCTTGTAGCCAGTCACTCAAAGTGATGTCACTGTTGGTCTTTGGTGGTCGTGCCATGACAGGGACAAGTGTCTGAGAGGTGGTACCGTGGCCTCGTAATATCACATCAGCAGCAATCATGTCAACTTTGTCATCTGAAGGACACAAAAGTTAAATCAACAAACCTGTACAATTAAGGGGGAACTGTCTGACTTTAGTGAAGAAAAAAGAAAAGACTAAATTTTGTTCAGAGTACAAAGTAGGTTACGTCTGTTACATTGTCTTAATTGAAATCTTTAAATTAGATATATATATACAAAAACACATTCCATTTACCACGTTCATGAAGAAGGCCAAGACCTTATCATATCACATTTATCAACATTTTAGCGTGATCGGTGTCAGTGTTCCAACGGGAAAGAGTCTCACTCAAATCATTACTCAAAAATAACAAACATAAAGAGAACATTTTGAATTCAACTTTAAAGAGCCCAGTAATGAACTGAACTGTAATATAATTTTGAACATTTTTATTCCATTTTATTAAAATTTAACTCTCCCATCCCCCACCCCACACACACAGTGCGCAAAATGTAAAGCCGTTGTCCCACATACCGGGAAGCAGTTGGCCTACACCAGTAGTTGTACTATATTTGTTTCTCTGCAAAAAAACATTCTGATCATTATGTTATGAAATTTTCAGGACATTGAGAAAATTGACAAGTGGCAATTGCACATGTTCATCAAAATAGGGATCAGAATTGAAAATAAAAATATATGCACATTCATCACCCGAATCCTCATTGTGGCAACACTATAAAGCAGCACTCCCGCTAGGTCTACTCTACTCAACGATTTTAAAAAGTTCTCAGTCCAGCCATTGTAAACAAACATATTTCCACGCTATAAAGGCCACATAAACCAATGAAGAGGAGGGAAGTTAAAACTTTAAAAAGTGTGTATGTTTAAAAAAGTGATCCTTCCCACATTGTTTTTGTTGCCTTGTTAAGTCCAGTGGAACAGCTTACTGTCACCAATTGGCGTCCCGTGAGGGGGGGTTGCATTAAATCTAGTTACTTCAAATCTGAAAAAAAAAACCACTTTAAAGAGCATTTTCTACTCACCTTTCATCGCAGCCTTAACTGCTTCCCTGCTGTTAACTTCTCTGGCCCATCTAACTTTACTGGCATCCCCATCCTTATTAAAGAAGACAAGGCAACCAACATCAGGACCAACATCGAGAAAGGGAAGTCGAGGAACTAAAAACTTCGGAATAAAACCTGGGGAAAAAAAACATGAATTTCAAAACTAATTTGCGATCAAAACCAATGCAAAGTAAGATTAAATTCAATATATTTTTTATGCATTTGGCACACATTGTTAACTAAATGATAGGCAGTCCAAATTGATGAAAAAAACATTGTTGTAATGTTTCATTTTTATGCAACAAACATTTTAAAACATTCACATTTTTTATATAAATATAACACAATAATCAGCCATAAAACAGTTGCATATTGTACACATTGAACAGAGCTGTTATAAATTATAATGTGCAAGGAAGACGGTGCCATTACATTTATAATAATCATATTTAATTCAAAATCATACAGGTTACTACTTATTTACTGCATGATTTAACTGTTACAGAAATTCCAGCGCAAGCTGGCACTTTTAAAAGTTCAAAGTGCATTGTTAGGGCCTTATTTTTTTACTTTTGACTTAATTGACTGATTCATCAGCCAAGTGGTTAAAGATTTCTATACAAATTACAGTCATACGACACTACCTCCAGCCCCAGCACAATCAAAAACCATATAAAATTCACCTCACCTTCATTTACGATATAATACAATTGAACCTGCCATGACGGCCACCTGTACAAACAGGCCACTTTCCATTTCCCCCTTGCATTTTTTATAATTGAACTGTGTAAAACAGTCACCTGTCCAACATGGTCCACCTTATTTTATCAACCCACTGTCAAATTTATCTGCCTCAGGCGGCTAGGCGTGGTCACTCATTGCCCGACGCTTTGCCATAAATGTTGAATCGAGGAAATTGTGGACGGGCCCTCATATTCATTCACCTGTCGTTATTGTTAGTCCCCCCAATGAATATTTACCCAAGTTGACCAATGGGTAGACCTAACAATACATTCTCAACTGCTGGTGAGGAAAGCGTAATCCGTCATAACTGAAAGTCCCGCCCACAACTCATGTACAAATCGTATGTGTGAGGTGGCTGGTCACTGTTTTGTTTACCTTCCACTGTAACAAAGTAACAATGGACGTTGATGTGAACTTGCGATAGAAGCGTCGCTGGTTCTCCAAGTGGTGGCGACCCGTGTGTTTGTTTTACCATGGCACTCAGTCTACATTGTCTTACTTAAACAACATTTCATTTATTGCACAAAATCAGCAACAAAAAGAAAGCTAACCAAAAAACAAAACAGCAACACAAAAAAAAATTCTTACACTACCCTCCCACTTTTAATAAAAAGAAAACAATAACCCATTTGAATCAGCCTTACGGCAGTCTAAAGACTGAGATCAGCCCCTGTTCAGACTTCGGAAGAGAATTATTTGCTTTAGACTTCATTTTGATCAGTCCTGCTATGACAGCCACCTGTGTTATAACGTCACTTTTCTCCTTGATAATGGGTGGCTGTTTTACACAAGTTTGATTGTATGAAGCTCGAGCCCATGATCATAACTATTGACTGATTTATCAGCCAAGTTAAGATTCATAGAATTACAATTAGTCAAACCTGTGTAAGACGGCCACCCATTGTCAAGGAGAAAAGTGGCTGTATAAGACAGGTGGCCGTCTTAGGCAGGACTGATCAAGATGAAGAAAACAAATCCCATTCCCAATCAAAAGTAGCCGCATTATTGTTGTTTTTGTTGTTGGTTTGTATTTTCTTTGTTATTTTTATTTTGTTGCTGATTTTGAGCAAGGGTGACAATAAAATGAAATGTGTCAGACAAGGAGGACCAAGTGCTATTGTAAAACAAACATATGGGTCGCCACCACTCGAAGAACGAGCGACGCTTCTGTCACAAGTCCATGTTGACGTCCATTGTTACTTTGTTACAGACTGGGTAAACAGTGACCACTCATCTCACTTACGATTTGTGTATGAGTTCTTGGCGGGGCTTATGGGTTATGAGGGATCACACGCTTACCTCACCAGCAGCTGGAAATTGGTACCTATTGGTCAACAGTGGGAGGGGCCTATGCAACATGGTTGGTTGGAAGGACTACCTAACAACAACGACAGGTGATTAGATTATGGCGGCTCGCCCATAACGCCAGGGGTCAATGCACAATTAATGACAAAATGTAATGGAGTCACTAAGGTGGCCGTCTAAGACAGGTGTTATTGCTTAGTGTGATAGGGGTTGTGTGTTAAAATATGATGGCCGCTGCCGCGTTGAACAGGTGCCCGTTTTACACAGTTAAATTATATAGAAAAAACGCAAGGGGGGAAATGGAAAGTGGCCGTTTGTACAGGTGGCCGTCAGGGCAGGTTCGACTGTATAACTTATATTCGACACTAGACGATATCTAGATCTAGCTATCTACAGGCTTCAGCACAAATGACAATGTCAATAAACTATCAAAGTGTCTACGTACACGGTGACCGGGCACCTAGTCTCAGTATCTACAAGTCTACACACACGGTAACCGCAATGAAAATAAATCAATATTTGTCCTGTGCTGTCACTTGATGCAAAAAAAAGAAAGTCATATAAAGGCATCTTGTCGGGTTCGCCATCGTGACCAGTCAGTGAACCTGTGTGTTCGCGTCACATAATGAGTACCGGTTGGGGTCACCAAAGTTCATTCAAAGCAAAGTATATGTAGATCTATATGGGCTCCAGAATGGGGGGATTATTGATTTTTTTAAAAGGTACAGTCGGGGGAGGGGTGGGGTTGAAGGCAACACTAGATCTAGATGACAAAAACTGAACTGCCCGGTTACCTTGTACGTGACACTGAGACTACATGCCCGGTTGCCGGTTACCGTGTACATAGATGTTGAGGCTACATATATATATGCCCGGTTACTGTGTACGTGACACTGACTGAGACTAGGCTACATGCCTGGTTGCCGATTACTGTGTACAGACACTGAGGATAGGTGCCCGGTTACCATGTATGTAGACACTCCGATAAACTATTATTTTAAAAAACAATTATAAATATAGCCTATAATATCATCATATAATGATATGAATATGAATGACTATGACAAGTCAAAGCTTACCTCCATTTATGATATACCAAATATATATAATGAGGCTTATGCCCACGATCTGGAAAAGAATATATTTCTTGAAACTTCTTGGAACTGCCGGCATGGGAAATGGCTCTCTTGAATTCCGCATTGTAACAGTTTCAACGACAAGCTGTTTCCCTCGACTCAATGAGCTTGGAACAGTACCTCAACAACAACAGTGTCAACAGGACTCTCTGCTGACAATCAAGGACATAACACTGTACAAAAGACTGCTGTTCTTACACAGAAATCCAAAAACAGTAAGTGTTTCTAAAACTGAAAGATGAAACTGGAGGGGACAAAAATTGGAGTCAGTAAAAGTTAGATTCTCTGGTGTTCAAGTTCACAGTCATTTCCTTTTTGCGTTTCCTTTTTCGCCATAGAGACCGAAAGTTGCGGTACTACAGCGTTTACAAACAACCTTTCCCTTCCGGCTTCCGGTCACAGAATTAGTGTAGAATTCTGTGCTTCCGGTAAAAGTTTTTCCCGAAGTTTGCCAGTTTGCCAGTTGGAGCGGCGCACTGTTTTTGGAGAAACCGTGAACAGATATTGTGTATGTTCGGTAGTTGGTGGAATGGAAGAATCAAAGTTTCCGTATATCGAACTCAAACTTTCCTTCCAAACCCCACCACTCTTTTTGGATCTCTGAAAACGCATTCTTCACGATATGTCTTGTTCTTTCAAGTGAAACCTCCGGGTTCTGGCTGTAGAGCAGCAACAGTCAACATAAAAGCGCCTCCTGTGGCAAGAAAGCACTAAAGTTAAGTAGAAGTAAAAGGGGGGCCCCCCCCCCCCCCCCCCCCCACATCCAAGTACCGAGGGTGCACTTTACCTTGAAATTAAAAGTAATCTGTTGTGTGGTGTATGTGTGAGTGTGTGTGTGTGTGTGCGCGCGCGTGTGTGTGTGTGTGTACACTAGCCACACACACTAGCAAATTTAAAATTGACACAAAATACATTGTACATTTTGTAACGTACCGGTCTGTATACATGAAAAAAGGAAGAGGGGAGGGGGGGGGGGCTAAATACGTATTTTGGGGGTCTAGAAACATGATTCCACATGTGCATGTACTTCGTGTATGGAAGGATGCGTATTGTGTGTGTGTATGTGTGTGCTTGCGTATTTGTGCATGTGTGTCTGTCGTAAAGTATGTGCAGGTGTTTGTATGTGTCTAATAGAGAAAAAGAGAGAAAGATTAAGAGGGAGAGATAAAAAGAGAGGGGGGGGGGGGGTAGAAAGAGAGAGGTGAGTACATGTAATATGCATGGGTGTCCATCGTTTACGTAAGTAAATTAATTTTGATTGCCGGGGAACGAGGAGGGCCGATGAGACTTGTTCAAGGAGGAGGGAAGCTTCCAAGCATCCTTTTGTAATCACTGCCCATTTTTGCCACCCTTATCCCTCCTCCGGTGTCTTGAGTCTTGATTGTTTCTACTACTTCTAGCTATGTTAACTGTTGTTATTCAGCCACACCAGCTTTTAAGATAGATATGATATCGAACACCAAGCCTTCTCGGACGGACAAGACAACAAAATCTCGGAGGTCCTGTGTGTAAACTGTGCATGTAAAAGATCCCGTAGTGGTCCCAAAATCGATAAGAGTAGGCTTCGACCGTTACCCGGGCAAAATTCAAAATTAATTCTAACCAAACTGAAAATACTAATATACTTCTAATGTGTCCCGCACGCTCATAAAATGACCTTAAGCAGTTGCGAGGGCCGTAAAACACTTGCCAAAACAAAAACAAAAACAATCACTGTGACTCTTCTTCAGATTCCAAGTGGCCTTTCCCGTTATAGCTTATTCTGTTGATTCCAATCCAATATTTCTTTTGTCATGCAGTTGCATGGCTTCATGAGAGTAATCCAATTCATCGCCACCGCCTTCTCCAAATGTCGTATCCCTTTATACAAAATAAGAAAAGATGTGCAAATGTATGTCAAAGTTTCTACCAATCATGCCGCGATAGCATGTGTTGCAACAACAGCTGTCGTCTGAAACAGTCAACTCTGCTCTGACCACTTTTATTTCAATCCAGCCTTTTGTACTTTTGGATTACTTTTCCTTTTTGCAATATAATTTGTATGTCTTCCTACACCGCTAGGCCCAGTTGTCGAGAGAAGGTGGAATTATCGGACATAGGCCAACTGTGTTACTGTTTGGATAGTCATGTTGTTCCGTTTGGGGGTTTCTTTGACTCCGTCGATCCATCTTTTTCGTGGCTTTCCTTTTGCGTTGAAGCCGTTGAATCGCATGTTGTAAGTTATAGGCTTTGAAGGCTGACTGCTGTGGTCCCATTCTCGTTATATGTCCAAATCACGATATTTGTTGTCTCTCGATGTGCATGTATTTCATGCTCGATTCGACGCCTTCTTGATGTCCAATGTCTTCGTTTCTTTGTCTGTCCCCTCTTGTTGTGTTTAATGTTTCTCTAAGACATTCCATATTACATGCTGTTACTCTATTCTGTTGCACTTTGTTGAGGGTCCAGTTTGGCACTGGTAACAAAGAGTTGGTATTTGTATAAAGATTGATCTGATGAGTTGGTTCTTTGTATCCATTGGGATGTTTTGATGGGAGAGAATGGGAGCTAGATTTCTATTTGGTATGAGACTGCATTTGTGAGGCAGCGTGGTGGAATCAGGCTCTCGTCAATTTTTGGGCATGTGGAGTTTTTGGTATTATCTTAAAGCTTGTTCACTTGTCTTTTTTGGAATAAAAAATATCCATTTGTCTTGAATACAAGTCGATATATTTTCGAAAGAAGGAGGTAAGGGTCACCTGTTTTCAGAGGTAAAATTAGTCAGAAAATGGCCTCCAAAGATTAGTTATATCCTTGGCTTAAGAGTCCGTGGTAACTGAAAAATTACATTTTTTGTGCCTTTAATCGTTTTTCAGAAAAATAAACACAGAAATGAGTTCTTTGATAGGCATGAAAGGTGTTGATCCAAAAAACAAAAATTTGATAAAAATTCACAAATCTGCGGAAAAATGCAAGTTTCCTCACTTTGATTATTTTGACGAGAGCCTGATTCCACCACGCTGCCTTACATTTGTCTTTAGTACTCATGTTTCAATTTCTCTATCCATTTTTTTCATCTGATGTGAGCATGCTTTCAAGGTATTTAAATTCTTGTAGTTGTTTTAGTTGAGCTTGGGTGACGTGGACAGTGAACGGGTTTTGGTTTCTGGATAACTTCATTACTTATAATCTTAGTTGTACCCATTTTCTTTCCATACTTCTCACATGCCTTGTTCAATTTAGTGATACTTTTATGTTTTTGGAGGCTGTCCTGGTCTTGGTGTATGAGGCTCTGGTCGTCAGTGAAGAGCAGTTTGTTGAGCTCCTCTGAGTTGTCATTTGCGTCATTTGTTATCTTGTCCATGTAGACGATGAAGAGTAATGGTGATAGGACACAGCCGTGTCTGTCACCTGATGTCATTTTGACCCTGTCGGTGTTTCCCGGGCTAGTTCTTACACAAACTCAGACTATTTTCGTACAGTGTTGTGGTGTTAACGGGGAGCAGGTCTTTCAGTTTCACCCCATTTTTTTTTCAAAATCTCGTTTCAACGCCTGCTCCTGCTCATTCGTTCAAATGCCTTCTCCTGATGTTTCTGCAATTTTTTTTAAAAGAAAGAAAACTATCAAGGATGTGATGCTGCATTAAAATAAAGAAGTAATTTTCTGCTGTCACCTGGTGCCTGTTACAAGATAAACATATGTATACCGGTACATGTATTGAACATTACTTATACATGTATGTATTGTAAATTCAATTTTCCTCGTTAACACTACCCTTGTCCTTTGCTTCTTGACATGGGCTAATTTAGGTTGCGGGAAATAATTTTCTTTAGACCATATAGACTACAATGTATTATAGACTGTATCAGGTCAGATCTACGGCACATATCTAGCTTCTGCGTTTGTTGCCATTTTTTTGTCCAAAAGTTGCCACAAAAATGGCACAAAAATGGCAAAAGTTGCCACAAAAATGGCAAAAGTTGCCATAAAAGTTGCCATCAATTTTCAAGCTTTCATCTCTCTGTAACGACGTATATATACAGGCATACGTTGATAGAGGTAACTTAAATTAATCTAAAGAATTTTTCTGTGCTCTGTTTTAAGCATCCAGAATATCATTTGTAACCACAATGAGTGTAAAATCGTGAAAAATAAAGGTTTCACAACAGAATGAAATCAAAATTAAAACAGAACATAAACAACCACAAAAAGTAACAAGTATAAGGGCGTGCATCCATCTATCCGGAGATTGGCGTTTTAACCCTGAACGTGCGTAATTCAAGAAAAAGTACAGGATACTACATGTAAATTGTGGAATAACACATAAGGGGCCTGTGTCAGTACATGTGTTCGGTTTTGGCGGAGACACGCTCTAACATAACACATTTATATATATATATATATATATATATATATATATATATATATATATATATATATATATATATATATATATATATAGGAACAACAAATTAAATTACATTTACGCTATATATACAAACACAAAAAAAGAAAAACAGCACATCGACATCAGAACAATAACAAGAAAAAAATAAATAACACAAAAACATAGTAAAACACAACAAAGAGGGAAAAATAAAAGAGAAAAAGCAATCTATACATAAATATAAAAGGTTGTAATGGAGTAATATTTTTCACATGAAAATAACAAATCAACGTGGTGTCAACTAAGTGAGAAAGTGACGAAGTGAAGTGTAAGTGAAAATAGACTATCTTTCTAAAAGTTCTTTTTTCCCCAGATATTTATTCCCCTTTTTTCGATTTTTTCCCCGGCGGTTTTATTTTTAAATTTTTTTATTTATTTATTTAATTGCCAAAAATCGCGGCCGCGACAAACGCAGATGCTAGATAGATGAACGTCACTTTCTCGCTTCCATTGCTGTCTGTGATAAGTATGGAAAGAACATTTTTCCCTATTTTCCTTCTTGACTTTTTACCTCCACATAATTTGTCTTGGTGGAAAAGAAAATTGTTTTCAGTGTAAATTGCAAAGATCATACAGAGTGCCCGGATATACCGCTATTGTTCTTGTCAGCCGGTATTTGTCGTGGAAAAAAATTCTACGCGCGTTTTCACGACCTGTCGTGGAAAAAAAGGCGTGGCGTGTTTTCACGACATGTCGAAGACATACCGGCTCTTACCGCAGAAGTTTAGCTAAAATACAATTTTTGTTCTGATCTAGATCTAGTTTCCGATTTTGGACCTGTGAAAATGGTATGGGTTTAACGCCCCTATCAATACTATTAGGTTATTTAAGTGGCGGGGCCTCCTAGTTTAACGTCCGTCTCCGATAGGACCGTTGGACCTGTTCTACTGCCATTCCGATAAAGGTATCAAAAGTACCGGATTCGCGAAGGTTGCCCTTGTGAAACCCGAAGCCTACATTATCTCGAAATTCTGTACTTACCGCAACATGTGTTTTTAAAAAACTTTGAAGAGAGAGAGAGAGAGAGAGAGAGAGAGAAAGAAAGAGAGAGAGAGAGAGAGAGAGAGAGAGAGAGAGAGAGAGAGAGAGAGAGAGAGAGAGAGAGAGAGAGAGAGAGAGAGAGAGAGAGCACTTGCCTTTCTAGCTTCTCAGACGGTAGATCTAGAATCTAGCCCTCGGCAGTAATTGTAGACATATTATTTGAGCGCTCTCTACCATTGTCCCTCTGTGCGGCTCGGTCGTGAATTTATTAAATAAAAAAAAAAGAAGTGAAATTGTGCTCTGGTTTTGGCATTCGACAATCGAACGCGTAAAAAAGGGACCCCGTAAAAAAATGGTGGAAAATTAGAGTAGGCCTATATAGGCTTGGTGATCGTACAGTCAGGATTGGTGTTCTCGGGTTTGCGGCTGTCAGCGATGCGATATGACAAATCGAATAGCGGAAATGAAAAAATGCCATTTTCAGCCCCAGGAAACCTTTAAAAATCTGTCATTAAAAGGCCCATTCCGTGCAAGGAGGTTATGCCAATCATTTTTGGTTATACAGTAATTGAGGCTGCTCTGTGGGCGGCAACACACGCCTGATATAATAAAATAGCATAGAAGCCCTCTCTCGCACCCGAATTATGGCAGAGCGTTTGATTATAGTCAACCTGCGCTGGGGGCTGTCCGCGCCCTCGCACTGAAATCTAGATAGGAAAGAAGGTTTTATTCTGAGGCCCTTGAGATTAGGAAACTCAGTAGATTTATTTTATGTTTTAAAAGCCATTTATCTCATTTCTATTACTGATGTCAAAATATAGATGTCCTAGCGGCTCCATATTTTCTTAAAACCCAGTACCTGCTTAATAACAACAACGGCGATCTCAATAACTTTTTTATGTTTATGAAAGATGAAGGAAGGGGGGGGGGGGGTGAAAAGAGTTTGAGTCTTCTTTAATAGTACTGTACCCGGTTTAATCTATCATAGTAGTCTCCACCTGAGATCCCATCGTTTATGATCCCGGTTCACTAAAGATTCCGTTGTTTAAAGAAGAAGAAAAAAGAGAGAAAGAAACAACCCCCCCCCCAAAAAAAAAACAAAAAAAACCCCAACAAGTTTGATTAAAGAAAAGTCACGCCTAAGATCCCACTCTGGGGTCTGAATTTAAGTTCCCACACTATTTAGATCATGTTTTACTGACCAAAAAAAACCAACCTTCATGGATCATCCACACTCATACACATACATACGATCACATCTTCGTTCTAAATTTCTCGACGATTGGTAACAATGTTTGCCTCACTCACAGGGGCCTTACAATGAAAGAATCACACCCAGGTGTGGAATTTTCGACGCCTTTGATTTCTCCAAACATTGAACTACAGCAAGGCGTGATTCGGTAGGCGCAGTGCCTATAAGGCCACATCAGATGTGATCACATCGAACTGTGATTTCATCGGTGCTTTTGTTTCCCTGACCATCTATCAAGTGTGCACCCGAATTTGCTGGACAACTCCATCTTTACCCTTCCCCCAACCCCCAACCCATCACCTTTCTTGATTTTTAAACTACTGGTAGGCCGTATTTCACGACTAGTCAACATAGGGATCAAAACATAAAATTCATAGACAGTCCTTATAAGACAGCCCCCCCCCACCTGTTTTTCTCGTTCTCTCTCTCTCTCTCTCTCTCTCTCTCTCTCTCTCTCTCTCTCTCTCTCTCTCTCTCTCTCTCTCTCTCGTTCGTTTCCCCTATTGTCCTTTTCTTCTTGGCATAATTCAGCCTCTAATCGACCCCCCCCCAAAAAAACAACAACAAAACAACAACCTAACAACAACAAAACAACAAATACAACCCAAAACAAAACAAACAATCCCGATCAGAATTATGTGTGCTTTTGACATTGTAGAAGATATTATTCCGATTGCTGATAACCCGTTATGTTCTTGAGATGTTAAGCACAGCAGAGAGTAATTTGTTTTTTTTCCCACCCATTGAAGATAACTTAAATATTTTTATACCCTACTTTGGGTGCGTGTGTGTGTATGTGTGTGTGTGTGTGTGTGTGTGTGTGTGTGTGTGTGTGTGTGTGTGTGTGTGTGTATGCGTGCGGGAGGGGGGCGTTTATATTATTCCATGTTTGCGTACGACCCGTTATAAAACCATAATTTCCCTTTCAGAGCCAGCTTTCTTGGAACAAACGAGAACTCAACCAGCTATTGTTTTTTAAATCTGATCAACACACTGAAACCAGTTCACTTGGTAATTTATTTCTCTCCTCCATTCTCTTGTACATGTACATGTAGTGGCACAGGCATTAGTCTGGGGCGGGAAATGGGTGATAAGTGCTAGGCTATCTTAGTACTAAGGTAGCCTTGGTGATACACCATATTATCCAAACCAATTTATTAGCAATGTTTCAGGGTCTTTTAGGAACTTCTTCAAGTCAACGTGTTTGGCACCATTTCGAGATTTTCCAACCCACTGATATCAGCAATCTATAATGTGCCATCAGAGGGGAACTCTTGCTTTGAAAAGATCGACAATGGCACATCCATCACAATGTTATTCTATTCTATTGGCCGGCCTGGACAGTGTTGTGTTTGTTTACGCTAGGACCCGCTTGGCCTTCCAAAAGTAGTCCTAGTATTGTGTTGTTGAGTGTCAAGTTTCAGTGATAAGGTCAACAATGTGAGTGCGTTCGCTGAATGCACGCCGAGAAATATGAGCAAAGAGAGAAATCACAAGGTGGGTCTATATATGCGGGCAAGACAATGAATGAATAACATTGAATATAACATTTTTAAAAAAATTCGCGAGAAAGAAAGATGTGTGTGTTGAGTATGAAGAGATCATCTTCTATCGTTGTTTAAATTGTTGGTTAGAGGGTAATTCGGTAAGCCCCGGTAAGGGTAATTAGGCACCGCGTAAGAGTGTAAGGTGAACCTTGCCGTCTTGGCCCGGAGTTGGGTTGTTGGTCCTGAGCCGAGAGTGAGAGTGAGTGAGACTGAACTGAACGTAAAGTTTCCGTGGATGAAGAGACGCAGTTTCTGGTATGAACTGACTTATTTATTTTTATAAAAGAGTTATAAAGTAGGGCGATTGTTAAGATTCCCGCGTTTATTTCCGATGTGCGTTTTTCATACCCTCAGGCATATATTTCGCTTTGGTCCCTAACCCTAACCCTAACCCTAACCCTAACCCTGGCCCTAACCCTAACCCTAACCCTAACCCTAACCCTAACCATAACCTAGGGTTAGGGACCAAAGCGAAATATGCCTGAGGGTATGAAAAACGCACATCGGAATTAAACGCGGGAATCTTAACATCGCCTAAAGTTGGCCTACGATGTGAGTATTCTGCAGTCATTTCGTTACACCCCAATTATGTGTGATGAAATGACTTCGCTTGCCTTCTATCTCTATGCTAGATCTATATCTAGATCTAGAACTAGATTCTAGATCTAGTAGAGTTTTGGAGGATCAGCCTTAGAACCTAACTAAAGCTTTTTTGGTGCTTTTCGGTAGTTCCCACCCCCCTTATTTGAGCCTGATCTGCATCTAGATCTATACGTTTGATGCACAGCAAGCTAAGATCAAACCTAACAACTGTGAAACATTAAATATTGGTAAAATTCAGGGCCCGAAACCCCCCCTACTCTTGGGGCCAAAACCGGCGAATAACAATTGCGGGGTGGGAACTACCGAAAAAGCGCCGCTTTTTTTAAAGCCATAATGTTTAAAATTAAATCTTCTGCAAACTGTTCCATAGTTTAACATTATCTAAATAAGGAGGCGAAAACAGTGTCAAGTAAAGAGTTAAATAAGGATTTATGTTTGAAAGACATGAAGTTACAGTCAGCACCTAGCACACCTCTGTGATTGGGCCAAATATGGATGACGTATTTCCGGCATCTATTTTTGTTGTCTTCCGGGGTTTCCCCCCTCAAGACTCTTGGGTTTCCCTCGCCAGTAACTGTTGACTAGATCTCGCCGTCTTTGTCTTTTTTGTGTGTATTAATTACAAGTATTATCTTTTATAAACAGTCTTAGCAATTCTCGTTCTATTTATTTACCTTCTCCTCAAAGTTGTACACGGGGGCTCTCGTGGCCTAGAGGTTAAGGTGTTGGCCTCTCATTCAAAGGTCCCGGGTTCGAATCCGGGTAGCGACCGAAAAATGTTCTTCTCCAAATTTGTCTCCTTTCAGCTCCTTTCCTGCTCTCTAGCAATGTTCTGTTGTCTACTTTCATTTCCAATTTCTGCCCCCACCCCTTCACCTCCTTTGCCCCCTCCACTGGGCTCCTGACTCTTTCTGCAGCCTTTCTACTGCTACTCCTTGGCTCCTCATTACTGCTGTCTTTCTGCCACACCCCTGATCTTCTGGTAAGAAAGATCTACACCTAGCCTTCTCGGACAAGGGTGAAAAATCTCGAAGGGCCCGTGTGCAAGTTGCGCACGTTAAAGATCCCTTGGTGGTCTAAAATCAATAAGAGTAGACTTCGGCCGCCACCCGGGCAAAATTCAAAATTTCTTTTACCAACTGAAAATATTAGGTGTACTCATATATGACCTTTTATGCAGTTGCGAGCGCCGTAAAACACTTTACTAAAACAAACAAAGTTGTACACACACACACACACACACACGCGCACGCACGCACACCCCGCCCAAGCAGTCGGCGATGAAACCTAGTGACGTAGTCCATGGCACGGGCCCGCCACGGTGAGATCTAGTCAACTGACGAGGGAAGCCCCGGAAGACGACAAATTTAAATAGATGGCGGAAATATGTATCTATATTTGAGCCAATCACAGAGGTGTGCTAGGTGCTCTCTGTAGCTCATGTGTGTTTGAAAGTAAGGATCTAGTTTTTAACAAAATCGCAGTACCTACAGTACACTTCTATTAGCTAATTTATTTTTAACAGAACTAATAATATATGGTCTTGCCAATCACACCTTTCATCAATAATACAGTAGTCTCCGCCTAAGAGCCGACTATATAATATAATAATTTTTGTTCGGTGTGTATCGAAAGAAATGAACGTTTGCGACAACGGGGTCGTTTTTGTTTCAGCCAGGTCTGAATGGTCCAGAAATCGATCATCAAAAGTTGGTGTGGGGGGGGGGGGGGGGGAGGTTGGGGCGGGACTATTGTCTTGCTTTCTTAAAAACATTCAAGATTATCCATGAGCATATAGACCATACCATTTTTCAGGGACCTTTCGATTACACTGTGTGTGTTGTCCGCTTTCATTTGCGTTTGTTCTTTTCCAAGGTATTTGAGTTTCATAGTGCTTGACAAGATACCGTTGTGGTCTGATAAGTACAGCCATCACTATATACACGTAATGAACGTGGCATTTATTGTCAGTAGGCTTCTCCAGGAAGTTATTGACAAAAGAAGAGAATTCATTGGCAATCAATGGTCCTTCTCCTTGGTGCCAAGCGTGGCAATTCAGGTCTTTGGTTACCAAATTTAAAAAAATATAGACAGATAATTTGGACCTGTTATGATGTAGTGCGGCAGAGATGCTTTCAACGCCGTACTAACAATAAATCCTCTTCCAAGTCCATGCACACTAAACATAATCTGGTCCCATCCACTGGGTTCTGTGCAAGCTTCTTGTTTTCTTTCTCTTACCTTGCATACATGATCAGATTGATCCTTCCGACACAACAACAGGTAGCTCTTTTTAAACATATATCTGTAGTCGCCTGGGACAAAGTGTGACTCTTTCCCTTTTCTTTTGTACTCTCTATAAAGGCTTCTGAGGCTTTGAAAGTATTAATTAGTTAAGACAGATTTTGCCTGTATTCTGTCTGTAGTAATGGGAAAGCAATTTTGTCAAGTATGTCGAAGAATTACTTATCACAAAAAAGCTTTTCCTCTACTGCTCTCTGGTTATTTGACAATCATGACGCTCCCATCTCCAAGTCATGTAAACTGTTTTTGCAACAGTGATGAATAACCACTGTGTGAGGACAGTTGCATACAAAGTCATTGTTTTGCATGTAGGTAGAATGTATGAGGTTTGTTTCAAATTTAAGTGTAGAGCTGGAGAGTTGAAGTTTGTTGAAGGAAGAATTTTCGGGGCGAATATGTTTATTTATGAGTTGCTTTTTTCAAGTGACTAATTAAGTATCATTTACCCTGCACTGATTGACTAATCAATGATTCAAGAATGGTAAATGACAGACACAGCAAGAGACGAACACTTAAAGCAAATTAAGAAACCCGAAAAGTCACGATAAAAATATTTTCCAATTGTTGTACCGAATGTGAAATAAGCGCCCCTTAGCTGTCAATCAAAGACTTTTAAAAAATTCATTCGTCAGCAGCGTTTGCCACAATTTACCGACTTAATCAAGTCTGTATTAGGGTATTCTTTGATGCCATCTTGCCCTTTCTCTACTACACTTAGACTATCAAACCTGGTAATAGATTACGCAAACTACCTTGACAAAATCATCTGGCTATCGACAGGGTTCGATCTGAGTCGAAGCTAGCAAAGGCAGCACTTTGTTTTGCTGTTACCCTCCTGTCTATTTTGACAAAGGCCACAGTCGTGTGGGTAGCTCCGCCTACGCGACATGTGAACGCCTCAACAAGCCGCTGAATCTGCGTGATTCAACCGCCCGATCGCCACCGGGCTGCAAAACTGGCACTTGGGCGGTTGAATTACGTAGAAATTGGGGACTGGTGTGATACATGTATAGGTGATTGATTTACTGAAGGATTGAAACACTTTGCAGTAATCTTTCAAACTCGGGATTTTAACATAGGTGTATCAAAGGCTGTACTATTGTATAAAGGGATCAAAAAGTGATTTTCAAAATTTTGTCACTGAGCCGGTTGAGTCACGCGGCTAGCGATATATGCATTCAAGTTGTTTAAGCAATTCAACCCCTCACCTATAAAATAAAAAATAATTTGAAAAATTCTCACTCACCATGCCCTTTACTGTACTGTAGAGCTGATTCTTTTCAATGCTCAATATATTTATTTAGGAGGCCTAATTTTTAGGAAGAAAACCAGAGTAGAAAAGGCCAAGGAAATATGTGGGTGAACAGTTAGTATAACATTGGAAGTGAGTAGGCCTTGGTGGGAATAATTTTTGTTGTTATTCCCACCCGGGTTGGGTCACTTCTCACCTTTCCTATCTAGCCTAGATCTAGTTTTATAAGATGTAATACTTATACACAGTCAAACCTGTGTAAAACGGACACCTATTGTCTAGGAGAAAAAGTGGCCTATAACACAGGTGGCTGTCGTAGGCAAGACTGATCAAAATGAAGAAAGCAAATCATTCTCTTCTGAGGTCCAAATCAGGGCTGATCTCAGGCTTTATACTGCCGTAAGGCTAGTTCAAAGGGGTTTTCTGTGTTGCTGTTTAGTTGGGGGTTTTTTTCTGGCTAGCTTTCTTTTTGTTGCTGATTTTGTGCAAGGGTTAAATAAACAAATTATTTTGTAAGAAAGACGATGAAGACCGAGTGCCATGGTAAAAAACACACACTGGTCGCCACCACTCGGAGAACTAGCAACTCATCTATCGCAAGTTCACCTGTCAACGTCCATTGTTACTTTGTTACAGATTAGATTAACAAAACAGTTGCCAGTCACCTCACACTCGATTTGTGCCTGAACTGTGGGCTTTGCATATAATAGGTTATGATGGATCATGCTGCCCTCACCAGCAGTTGAACATTTCTTGTTAGGCCTACCCATTGGCATTGGTCAACTTGGGAAAACATTTATTGGAGGGACTAACAATAACGACAGGTGAATGAATTATGATGGCCCGTCCACAGCGTGATGGGCCGATTCAAAATTTTTGACAACGCGCCGGGCAATGAATGACCATGCGCCTGGTCGCCTGAGGTAGGTAAATTTGGCTTTGGGTTGATAAAATAAGGTGGCCGCGACTGCGTTGGACAGGTGACTGTATATTATATAAGGGGGAAACGCAAGGGGGGAAATGGAAAGTGGCCGTTTGTACAGGTGGCTGTATATTATATAGGTTGCCGTCATGCAGGTTCGACTACAATACAGGCTAAAGGCCGACCTCTAACCTTGGGGCCGAGAAATAGACATGATAATTCCACTGGCAGATCTAGATAAGTACGCCTCTACAATTTTATTGTTGGTCTGGAAGTATTGAGCACATTCAAATGAGAGTGCTAATGCTAAGGGGAAAAAATGTCACTTTTTTAGCTTTTGAATGCTTTCTGACTTATCAAATCAATCTCATTGAAAAGGGGTGGGAATAAGAGAGAAAATCTTATTCCCACCTGGGTGGTGGGGCAGGGTGTGAGCAAATATTTTGAAATAAATCCCCTCGGGAGGGGGGGGGGGGGGGGGGG
>NW_004797282.1:106589-163705 GCF_000002075.1 Aplysia californica | reverse complement strand
GGGGGGGGGGGGGGAAGAGAAAATGTTATTCCCACCTGGCAGCCTATAACATTAGCAAGCTGGTTGTATAGCACTGTCAGTGGCGGTGGGTAGTGAAGAGCTCACAGACTTGAACCCCCGCTCTTGCCCCCCTCCACTGTACCCCGAAGTAAACGAAAGTTTCTTAAATAATGAAATAAGCAGTTGAAACTGTTACGATCGCACGTAATGAACACAGAGTGATCAACTTTGCGGCCTGCTCTTTTGTCCAACCACTATTGTCACCGCTTACAATTTTAGTAATCTACCGGCCAATCAAATGTCTTTAGGGCTCAGCAAAGGATGAGCCCATTTCCATGGCCCATCCTTTATTTAAAGTCTTCATGTAAAAAGGTAAAAGACTGTAAAAAAAGAACACTGTACCAATACTATCATTGACTGTACTGAGGGCTCATGCTCTCCTAGCCCTAACAATGGGGTGAAAGTTTACGACACACTTTCCCCCAGTGACACAGGTACCTATGCGCTAATTGGACCTTTGTAAGAGGTGCGTTTTACTTTCCGCGACCACACACCTAATCCAGCTCATAGACGGAATATGTTTGAAGTGCTGTGTGTGCATGTTTGTGTTTGTGCCGCTGAGATTTAACAGTTATAAATCACTTTGATCCACTGTTAAGGCAACTTTTTCATCCAAAAAAATCTAACTTAGAACAAAGAGATGGAAGACAAAGGGGACTCTTCTAGTTTGAATAGTTCTCAAAATGCTGTGGCTCACCCTGAGTATAGAAAAATGGTACTGCTTAGGTGTTATTGCTTGCTATTTTGTGGTAGAGAAGTGGAAGCAACCTAAGCCCCCACCCAAATTTTGGTCCACCCACCGCCACTGAGCACTGTCTGCTGATGCTGCTGTTGCTCCTATAATTGTATGTCGCATTTGTTCTCTCCTTTTTTCAGAAAGGGATGCACAATATCTGTGATAATTTGCTAAGCGTATGTTTTTCTGAGACACTTAGTACTTAGTTTAAAACAAAGACAAAACTAATAAAAGTAAACAAATTTGAAGAACTGTCAAACATTTTTATTGTACATTTATTCTCTTTAACTTTGTGTGCAACAAGCACAAGTATGGAAGTAGGAAATGAGCTGAGTATTTTTATGCGGGGGGAAAATTAATAATACAATTTAAAATCGTATATAAAGATAAGATCATGATGCAAAGAGAGAAAAAAAGTTAATATGTTAAGCATTTAGATCAAAGTATGGAATGAAATGTTTTAGAAAAAGTCCCTTATAAAATTCTGATGTTATGTGTGAAATCATAGTATAGAGAAATAAATACGGGGGTGGGGGGTGTGTGTGACTGTAGTAAAGAATTATATTTAGATTCTTGTTTGAAAGCTTAACAGCATCAATGTGAGATGAAAATAGGTATTGTTTTGAAGGCATTTTTGAGGCTTATTAAGCTTTTTAATATGTTTTCAGAATCAGCCTATTTCAAAGAGATAGTCCTTCAGTTAATTGAGTGCTAGAAATGCCCATTTTCCTGTATTATTATGAAACTTAATTTCTGTTTACTTTTACTCTCTTTCAGATGATACCAAATGAGGAGCACTCTAGCTTGAACTGTTGACCAGCTGAATGCCGAACTGGTTTATGCTTGTTTTGGTAATAGAAAATAGCAAACATGGATTCAAGTTCCAGTTCTACCAGACAAACATGTGTCTTGGATAACACAGAGAGCACTAATGGAGAATGTTGTTTTCAGTGTGTAGTGTGCCAGAAAAAAATCGACAATATTGACATGTTGGATAGCCATGTCAAGGAACATCCTGTGAGCAAAGTTTTTCAATGTTTTATTTGCAATGATGGCTTTGACAATACTGCGGAGCTGTTATGTCATCTTGGGGTACATGACTTACCCAGGCCTTTCAAGTGTGGATTGTGTAATGAGAGTTTTTATGACCAGAAAATGCTGTCCGACCACCTGTTAAGTAGTCATCGACCTCCTTCACTATTGTTCAAATGCGGACTTTGTATGTTGTCTTTTTACGAGATTTCAGGTTTAAACCAGCATGTGTCTGAAACTCATTCTGAAGAAACCAAAAGATTCCAATGTTCGTATTGCAGTAAAAAGTTTAGTGAAATTTCAGCTTTAAAAAATCATACTCCTTGTGAATGTAAGCCATCTTGTCTTCTAACTGAAAGTTCGCCTGTAGATCATATTTCTGAAGAAAATGAACTTTTGAACAGAGATGAAGTTGAGAGTGATGAAGATCATGTGAAACAAATTTCTCTATCAAAATCTAAAAGCTTAAAAAGGCGAAAGGGATTAAAAGAGATTCATGCAAGAAACTTCGAGAAAAAGTCTGGAAGTGTGCTGAGAAAAAGGGTGGAGAAATTGCAGAAGCATGCAAGAGCTATCCTTTCCAGTTCCTCGACAAAAACTGAAACAAAATTGAAAAACAAACAAAATAGTCTATTGACGCCCTCAAAGACTTCTCACAGTTTATGCGGTTACTACTCTGTTGAGTGTGGTAAATGTCACAAAGTTTTTGATTGTGAAGATCTTCTGAAAAGGCACTTCAATGAAGGCGACTGTGAAGGTTACAGGTGTAATTTGTGCTCCAAAACATACCATTTAGAGTTATTACTTTTAAAACATGTAGCAGAACATATGGTCACATCCGGCCAGACGTCATTTAACTGTTTGTATTGTCCAAAAACATTTGACACGTCCGACAGATTCATCTGCCATGCTGCGCTTCATAACTGTGGATCTGTGTTTACTTGCAAACTTTGTGGGAAGAATTATGCCCAGTCAGAATATGTGCTAAATCATTTAAGACGTATGCATAGAAATGTTGTCAGTAGGAAGACTGTACTACCCAGTTGTGCTGATTTGGAGAAGGATGTGGATCATACTGCTGAACAGGATAGGATGGATGCGCCCATCTTGTCGGATGCCACAGGTATAAAGTATAGTTATGATTGCAGTGAATGCAGTGAGAATTTTTCCAGCAACAGCAGTCTTGTACTACATGAATATCAAAGTCATGGACGCGAAGTGTACCATATTGACTGTACTAAGTGTTGTGTTTCATTTCAGTCAATTGAGCTTCTTTTCAAACATTTTAAAGATACAATGTGTGACGGATTTAAGTGTACAGTGTGTCACCAGTCATTTGAGATGGAATTGTCTTGCCTAAGGCATGAAACAACTCATCAAATAGAAATGACAAAAAAGAAAAATTTTACTTGCAAGTATTGTAAACGCGTTTTCAAATCACCCCATCAATTTACAAAACACTCTGAGATTCATTCTGAGAGCAAGCCTTTTGTGTGCAAAATCTGTCTCGCTCGATTTATAAATTCTGACAATCTTTTCAGTCATATAAAATCTATGCACCATCTGAATATTGATCGCCTGTCTGTGGCTCTGAATACAGCGTTACAACCTCTGTCTCATGAACATGTTGAGCTCAAGACAGAGAAAGTGAACACAGAAGTCATACCTTCAGAGACAGATGAGTCATGGGAGAGTGCTGATGGTTTCAATGTGCCTGAAGGTGAACGTACTTGCAAAAGCTGTGGCAAAGTTTTTCACACGCTGCATGGTTTGGCTTGCCATAGGAACTGGAACGGTATGGAGTGTCTTTATACTGTAGACTGTGATAAATGCAAAGCATCATTTGATTCCCTAAATCTCCTCTCCCTGCATATGCGTACTGGGTGTGAGGCCTACAAGTGTTTGGTTTGCTCTCAGGCTTTTGAGCTGGAGTCCTCATACCTGAGACATGTTGCAAAACATGAAGCAGATGTAGCAAAACAAACTTCAAGCAACGAGTCCCAAATATTTAGCTGTGGAAAGTGTGCAAAGAGTTTCAAGTCTGTGTCCCAGTATGCTAGACATGCCCGCACTCATGCTACAAGCACACCGTTTCGCTGCAAGGTTTGCTCTCAGCGATTTCTCTACATTGAACTGGTACACAAACATGTCAAAGGAAGACACGGAGTGAATATCAGTTCTTGTCCAGGTATTTTACAGAAGCGAAAAAAGCCACCCTCTCAAAATAGAGATCATTATCAATATTCTGTTTTCTGTCATGAATGCAAAGAATGCTTTGATAATATACAGGCTCTAAAGGAGCATGTGAGGATGAGTACTTGCTTTGGGTATGATTGTGAATTGTGTGGGCAGTCGTACGCCATTCAGTCGGATCTGATTCACCATGAAATAGAGGAACATTTGAGTAGAACTGATGGAAAACTTCAGTGTTGGAAATGCCTGGAGGAAGTCAACTCTCTTTCTGACTATATGCAACATGCAGGGATGCATGCAGAGTTCCAGTCTTTTAAGTGTGATTTGTGTGGAGAAAGATTTGTGTGTCTGGATCTTTTGGAAATTCACATGTCACAGTCTCATCAGGGTCAGCCGGAAGTGTCAACCGAATCAAATTCTGTATCAACTTTCAGTTGTAAGGTTTGCCATCGTACATTCAAGAGCATTGGGTCCTTGAAAGCTCATGAGTCAAGTTCAAAGCACAGACAAGTCCAGTGTACAACGTGTCAACAACATTTTCTGTGCAACAAAGATTTGCAACTTCACCTGCAGGTTGTGCACCAAGAGTCCATAAGTCACCATTGTAAAGTTTGTGGAAAAACGTTTGCATATCTGAATAACTTGCGTAGACACGAACGTATCCACACTGGGAAAAAACCGTACCAGTGTCAATTCTGTGCTAAGATGTTTTCTGGCATGGATCTTATCAAATCACACCTCCGCACTCACAGCTCTGAGAAGCCTTTCAAATGTCACATTTGTAATTATGCCTGCAAGCACAAGCACTACTTGAAGAGACACATCTTAACTCATGACACAAGTGTCGGTCGAGATCACATTTGCCCCACTTGCGGTAAAGGTTTCAGAACGAGGCACACTCTGGTGCAGCATTGCAAGCTGCATGGGAAGAAGACTTTTGAATGCAATGTGTGTAGTGCTTCCTTTGGTAGGAAAGACTACCTTGAGATACATATGAGAATTCATACGTTGGACAAGCCTTACTCATGTCCTGTGTGCTCTCAGAGTTTTGCAGTGTCCAGCAACATGAACTCCCATATGCGAAGAATCCACCCTGACTACTTCATAGCAACAAGAATGCAGAAGTCTCTGGCTAAAACAAGGGAACCAGTACACGTTCTGTCATCAGCTGAGGTCTCAAAGGTAACCAACACATTCTGAGTCGGAGCTTGTCTCTTGCTTGCATGATTCTTCTCAAGGCTGCCAATGTTCTGAATTGAAGTTCAATATAAATGTTAACCCTTTGTCAAGTTTATTTTAGGTTATTTTGAAAAACTTTGTTGTGTCAGAGGTGGGCATTAGATTGAATTTCAAAGTTTTGTTCTTAGATAGATAAAAATCTACAGTGTTAAATTCATCTTTCAACTTCGAAAGGCTAGACCCCTGAGTTGATGCCAGTTTCAAGAGGAACAATCTGGAGAACCTTGTAAACTGGCAGAGCAACCTTTATACACACTGCACTAATCAGGCCTTGTCAGTATGTTTGTGTTTGAGCACTTAATTGGCTGCTTGTGCTGTATGCTTCCTGGAAAGCTGAGAATTATAGAAGTGTTCTAGGATCTTCTGATAGTTGTAAAGTGCATAGAGCATGCTGTGGAGCATGGATATATGCACAATAAAAATGCAATTACAGTGCGGCCTCTGTATTAAGACCTTCGATATAATGATATTCTCTGTACAGTGACATGGTGCCCAGATCCCAATATTTCCCTTATATATCATAGAAGTAATATTTTTGGTTGCCTCTCTATAACGACAACTCTCTATAGTGACATTTTTTTCTGACCTCTCGACGATGTCGTTATAGAGAGACTGCACTGTAATTTGATAGGTTGTTTGTAGTTTAATTCGGTATCCCTGTCACCAGCCTGACAATTGATGATGATGTCCCTGTTCTAAACTGTTGGCTTGAATTGCATTGTAAGGTGTATTTGTTCTGGTACTGCATGTAGAAAAAGAATAATTTGTCTATCTGGAGAGGGTAGATGATGGAGTCTTTTCATCTCTGTCTTGTTTGCCAGATGTGGTCAGTAATGGGGGAGGGGGGGGGGGGTTAGTTCCCACGTCTGTGTTGTCAGGTGCTCTTGAAGTGAGATATATCAGTCTCAGTAAGTTTGAGCTTTTGTATGCTCTGTGAGTCTTTATTTAGATAGTCTACCTCATCTGCCTGTGTGAGATCCTTGCTTTAAGATTGTTACATGGGTCATTGTCCTAACCACATAGTATATGTTGGTAAAGATAAAGATTTCTTATGACGTGCAGTTCTAGTGAAAGTTGAAAACGTGTATCCTGTATTGTGAAAGGGAATGGGAAACTAGGCCCTGTATTGTTAAAGGGAATGGGAAATTGTGCCCTGAATTGTTGAAAGATGTCCAACATGGTAACCTGTATTTTATGTCGGTTTCTTTCAGTTTCAGGTGCTGACAGGGGAATCTTCTGAGATATCTGGTCTCCTGATCAGTGAACAGATTGCTAAGGCATAATGGACGTACTTGTGTTTGGTGATACAATAAGCTGTTATCTGAGAGAGAGAGAGAGAGAGAGAGAGAGAGAGAGAGAGAGAGAGAGAGAGAGAGAGAGAGAGAGAGAGGGAGGGAGGGAGGGAGGGAGGGAGGGAGGGAGGGAGGGAGGGAGGGAGGGAGGGAGGGAGGGAGAGAGAGAGAGACAGAGAGAGTGAGACAGAGAGAGACAGAGAGAGACAGAGAGAGACAGAGAGAGTGAGACAGAGAGAGTGAGACAGAGAGAGAGAGAGGAAGAGGGGGGGGGGGGAGGGGGGGACGGACAGACAGACAGACAGACAGAGAAAGAGACTTGGAGAGAGAGAAAGAGCGAGAGAGAGTCTGAGGGAGAAAGAGAAAGGGAGGAAAAGAGAGAGTGAGAGACAGAGAGAGAGAAAACTGACACTGAATATCGTAGAAGGAAAGAAAAGAGAATGAGAGACATGAACGTCACAGAACAAAAGAGACTGTGAAGAGAGAGAGAGAGAAAGCTTTTTTTCCTTCATATATTATGGAGTTTAATTACGGGTATGTTATGTCAATGGTTTTATCTTGTTTTGTAGTGCTTTTTTTAAGCAATGTGCAAGTCATTATCTTCCTCTTACTGTCCCACTACATTCCCCTGAATGCATACCGTAACAGAATCTGGCTAGATCCAGAATCAGACTGCCTTCTCAGTACGCACCCGTATGAGACGGATTTAGTAGCGCCTCAACTTTAAGAGTGCCAAGCCCTGCACGATCTCCTAAAAAATCTACTGCCACCATCACCAGATATTGAAAAATAGCCTGTATTCTATTAAAACCTGAGCACCTCGCTCAGAAAGATATATCACTACTCTGTCATGGCACAAGTTAAAAGGCAAGAGCTGAAATGGTTACACAGTACAGGATTGGAAAAGTGAAGCAAGTCATGAAATGTAATATCACTATTGGCAAGGGACACCAACTAATTTCTCTTGTCTTCCTACTTCTAACATTCTTATCTACTCTGTCAATAGAACTTTGTCGTGGGTGGTTGGCGGGTGCTCCGGTGTGGTTTGCTTCTTCTTTCCTACCAAATATATATCGTCCTTATCTCCCCTTCTTCTTTTTTATGTTTGTTACTCTCTTGTAACACCTCTAATCTCCGCTCATATGACCTTATGCAGTTGCGAGTGCCGTAAAACCTCTACTAACTACTAAAACTAAAAACTTTGTCCCTTTTATTTTGTTCTCAGATGCCATTGTGTACATTACGCTGTGATTTATTTGTGCTGATATGTATGACTGTAACAGAGGTTTTAAGTTTGTGTATGAACAAATTTTGACACTACTGAGACTTTGTTGATAGGCCTACTGATATCGTTCGCAGACTCCATTGACCATGGCTTCATGAACTCATCCAGATTGATTTTGCCACTGGTTGTGGTGAAAGCTGTTTGTTTTTTTTCGACTTTGTCTCTGATAGTTCTACATTGGATCTCAATTTCGTTATTTATGACAAGCAGTACAGACTTGAAATTTTTTTTTTTTCATAAGCCTGAAGCAAAATTATTTTAACGCATACTACATGAACATCTTTGATAATAACTGACAAAGAAGTAAGAAGTGAAAATCTTTTTTGGGGTAGGAAGAAAAAGCTAACTTAATTTATCTACATAATTTTGCTGAAAGTACATTTGTATTGAGAGAGTACACCTGTTTTCCTATAAGTAACTGTTATTGATATTAATGATGTCTTGCAATGTGTGACTGTGATGATATTGTTTTTGATGAAGCTTGTGCGAGAGATTTCGTTGGGTTTTTTTTCTTACATTGGAGTGAAGATGGCTTTTTTCTGTGATTCCTATGTATGATTGAGGATGTAAGATATTCGTGGTTGAGAACAGACTTATTTTATTTTCAGTGTGTGTATGTTTGTTTTTATGTATGTTATGTGTGTATTTTTGTGTGTGTGGGTGGGTGTGTGAGTGTGGGATTAAAGCAAAAATTGTGATCAATGTACCAACCAACAGTATTAATGAAGGGTGCTGATCTTTTATTGCACAATCATCTTATTGCGCATCTTTTTCTGAAGTAATTTATTTTACTTGATTTTTTTTGTGTTTTTGGAGTACAGAGATAAAAGTACAAATTCGAGTGCCGCCAAGGAAACTATGGTAAGTCATCTTTTGCAAATTTCACAGGAGAGACAAAAATTGGATTTTCTTGAAGCGTTTTCTGTGGATAAACTTAATTTTCATTGGGACATTTGGCTTTGGCTCCCTTATGAAAATGAAGTTTTTCCACCCAAAACGCTTCAAGAAAGTCCAATTTTTGTCTCTCCTGTAAAATTTACAAAACATGACTTACCATAGTTTACTTGGCGGCCCTCGAAATAATTACATTCCTTGTGGTAATTAAGAGGACTATTTGAGAATTGTGACTTTTATTTTTATGATTTTTTTGGTTGTATCTATTTTGTGACTTGAAAGAGATCGGAAGAACTGTTTTGTCTGGCCCCCATTCTTTCTAAATCCTAAAATCGATTTCTGATACGGACCTAAGGATTGCTACTTTAAAAAAAATAAATCTATGACCGTTTTTGTTAAAGAGTCGAAATTAAGTGTTTTTTTTCATGAAATAATTTACAGACATATTTGTAACAATGGAACACATGGCATTTCGACCTGAAACTGAATTAAAATAAAATTTTCTGTTGTTCATATTTTACTCTAATATTTTGTCTTTACATTGCTCCTAGCATGGATTATCACCTACTCTGTTGTTTTTTAAAAATATAACTTATGCAGTTTTTATGCATATATTGCTAGCCGGGTGATTCAACTGCCTAAGTCAAGTGCCAGGAGACAAATTTTTCAGGAGAAGCAAAAAACTGCTGTATTTCTTTATGCTCGTACCTATGAGTCTGAAATTCAATATATGGTATAATATGATGGAGGACAGTGGTCTGAAACTAACTTCAAAAAAAAAAAAGCTTTCTTACATAAGTTACTGGACATAGGCGGTTTAGACCTAACAAAATCTGCGTGATTCAACCGCCTATGTGACAATATGATGAGGTTTAGGCGTTTGAAATATGTTAATCAACATCACTCGACGAGTGCCAATGGTCGCTTGGGCGTTTGAGTAACCGATAAAAGCAAATCATAATAACAATAGTTTTAAGAGTAATTATAAAGTTAACAGTAATTATTTCAGTGATTTGGTTAGGTCTTCTGGGGCAGGACAGTTTTTGGCCTCATGGAGTTGGTAAAAAAGATCATTGATCAATTTGTACTGGATGTTTTTCTTCAGTGTGTGTCACAAACTTCCAAGATGGTAATGTCAGCTGTTAACTGTTACAACAATCAAAGATAAAGAGGTACAAATAGACACAATAAGGGTCATGAGACGCAAGGAAAAATGTAAGACAGATAGTCAGAGACAAAGGAGGGGAAGAGGGTCTACCAGTAGTCCCTGCCAAAACACCTGAGTTTTCATTAAAATTGAAAAAAAGAAAAAAAAGTAAAAAAGAAAAATGTCATTTCAGCATAGTTTATTCATCAGCAATTTCGGGAGCAAGGAATTCAAAAGACACCATAATGTAGTCAGTTTTTATCTACAATAAAAGCAACATCGAGCAGATTGCAGAGAATGTGTTCGAAACATGTCTTGTCGTTGTTTGCCATGTACAATTTGCATGTGAAAGGAATAGTCTCAAAACAACTCAAGAACATGTACAAATGCACAACACTTACACAAATCCATCAAACTAGAGATGAGATTTGACACAGCTTTGACTACACTGATTGCCAACAAATGCGCACCTCAGTAGAAATACCTCCACTCTGCCATCTACTCACTCAGCCTCCTTATATTATATATAGGAAATAGGAATATTCTAGGGGGAGGAGGCATGGGGAGGAAGGGGGATAAGCTAATTTGTTCGCATTTTAAAAAAAATGGTTGAGATTGTATGGAAGCAGCTGATCTGACGCAACTTTCAAATCACTGACCCAAATCTTTACAAAAATACACACGCACCAAAACATACAACACCAGAGTGCCCTCCATAGTGCAGAATACATAATTTACCCTTTTTCTGGTTGTCATGCAAAGCTCTGTAAGACGTTTAAGTGTCTGTGAACAGATATAATGCAATTTAAAAATATAAAAAAAAGCTAGGTTGAGACTTTCAGGACTGAATACAAAATAAATAAATTAATCCTGAGAATTCCCATACCTGCATATTTCTCAGGAAACATATTTCAAGACGGACTACAGCTGAGGCCTCGGTGCCCACAGTGGAGCCCAGGCAAGATGACGAGTAAACTCTCCACATCAGAATAAAGTGCAACCCATCACATGATTGTTAGAACTTACAACAAAACTCACAAATTGGCGTAGGCTACCTCTTAGCTTTAACACTTAGGCCTGGCACTGCCTTTGAAGTGACCTTAATTGCAGACATTATGTATACATATTATATAATATGTGTCAGGACGTGGAGGAACCAGGCGCTCATCAATTTTTTTATGGAGTTATTGGTACCATTATAAAGCTTGTTCATTTGTCTTGCTTGTGATAACAAAATTACCTATCTATCTCTATCTTGAATACAAGTCGAGATATTTGCAATTGAAGGAGGTGGGGGCCGCCTGATTTCAGAGGTAAAATTGGCATGAAAATGGCCGTCAAAGTCTGGTGTCTTACACAGCTTGAGAGACTTTGGAAACAAATAATTTACTTTTTTTTGGGGTCCCCTTTATCAACTTTTTTTCACATAAACCCTCACAGAAGTGTCTTTTTCAATAAATATATATATATATATATTTATTTATATATATATATATATAAGATGTAGGAAAGCACAAAAAAAAAAAAAAAAAAGCAAAAGCAAAACCCGCGAAAAAAGGCTGATATCTCTGATTTCATTATTGTGACGAGCGCCTGATTTCACCACGCTGCCTCACATCACATATACACATCTGGTAGGAGGTTGAACTAGTACAAAAACTAACAATACACACAAAATGGGCCTTTTACTTTTACTTACTACTTTTAGACACATTAATTAATTACATTAACAGGTACATTAATTCCAAACAATGTAACGCTTGACATCAGATCTGTCTTTCTTTGCACTGAGTACGAGTACGTGGGCATTCATCGTTGGGAAAACCAGTCCCTTGCAAAGCTCAGTAGACCCGACAGCACAAGTAACAGTAAAGGCAGCCTTGAACAAGGAGTGTGATACAAATTAAATCCGTAAAATCATTCATTTTATTAACTGTGAAAACAGGCATGATGCAAGCTTTTGAACGGAGGAGATTCTACACAGAATAAAGAACGAAAATAACACATGGAACTGAATTCAGAGAAAACTGAGTTGTTAATTAACTACACTATATTAATTCCAAAAAATGTAACGTTCGACTTCAGATCTGTCTTTCTTTACACTGAGTACATCACGTGGGCATATATGCCTACAAAGTAAGACATACAGCTTTTTCAAGAGGTATGAAATCGAATCTCAGAACCACAGCGGTAAAAAACAAAATTTAAAAAAAACTCGAACCAAAAATGCTCCTGGTTTAAAAAAAAAAATACAACCAGGACAGCCCATTTTGTAGCGAAGAAAGAAACCAACAGTGCAAATGGAGTGATCAGAATTGCACCCAAAAAAAAAGGGGGGGAAGGCTTCCTTCACCTTGTTAACTCAGCTAACCCTCACAAACTTTCAGCCTTCACATGGCTTTGTCAGCCGAGACTGATCAGACTGACTTATCCACATTTTATATACTGGTAATACACGTATAGGGAAACGCAAAAACATTTTGACAGGTGAACAGTAGAAATAAACATATTTAACACGTAAAAGTAAGAGGGTTCGTCTAAACTGTTGGGAATTTTGCTTCTTGTCCACTTTTGAGTAGGTTCTTGTTTATGGAGTGGAGTGCACACACGCAATAGCAAAAATGTTTCATCTAGTGGGATTGTAACCTGGTTTTTTACTATACCGTACCTCATCTTGTGGGATTGTAACCTTGCTTATTACTATACCGTACCACATCTTGTGCAAACTGGTCCTCAAAACCAAACAAAGGAATATTATATGATATGTGCGCATTTGATGAAGATAAACCCTACACAGTAGGCCTGCCTTATTTCAAGTTACTCCAAACATCTTAATTTCAGCGGGCATGCCCTAGGAACAATGCTTTCACCGTCTGAAGACACAGCTCTAAGCAGTCGGCACAAAATGGGTTTCTGCTGGTCAAACAAGTAATGGAGTGAGTTATGGAGTGAGTTATGGAGTGAGTTATGGAGTGAGTTATGGAGTGAGTTATGGAGTGAGTTATGGAGTGAGTTATGGAGTGAGTTATGGAGTGAGTTATGTGCAACTAGTTCAGTGTATCTTCCTAGTCTTGTAACATTAACAGTGTGCTAAGTGCAGAAACCAAAAACAATATTCGCACGGGTGGGCGGAAGTAACTGAACCTTCGCGCAAAATTCACGGGTCATCGTTTTCTCTTCAGGTCAGCTCAACGATGGTGTTATGCTCTAACCTTGTCACCGTTTTCTTTAAAATTTTACGGCACACAACACCCCCTCCCCCTCCCAGGCTCAAATGATGAGAGAAGACACAAGTTACCTCACTGTGAGTATATACTATTTATATTGCATGCTGAGTCCTGATTTTTTTGGAGGACCCATAGCTCAACTTCGGTTTATGGTTTTAGAAAAAACAAAAAAGTTAACCTGTTTCCTACTTACAGTTGCACATTTAGAACATAACGCCATCAATAAAATGTATTATATTATTTGTCTTCATTTCGCTAGTAACATCTTGAGTAAAATTCCACTTTCAAGTTAGATGCATACAGAAACGGTTGAGGAACCGGTGGGCATGAGGAAAAACATCACAGCACACGACAAACAACGAAATCCACACAGGAAATTGATATCTCTCTCTCCTGCATCTTCTGCACCTGCACGTTGACACTCTCTACTGACCTAGATGTATATATATAATGCATCTTGGAAACATAGATCTCGCATAAAGCCACTTGCCTTGAAATATTGATTTATTCACTGCCCATACTGCTGCTTGCTCAAATAAATATATAATAGATCTATGCACTTCTCCTGTATGAATGAATCTTTCTGAAAATATGGGCTTCTCTGTGTATATATATGGCGCTACTTGCTGTTATGTTCAGAGGAAACATAAACACAGGCCAACCTGCAGTGCTTCGGAGATTTTGCCAGAGTGAGAATGTACACTCCAGCATTCTATTTCTATGAAATGACAACAGGTTACAACACTCCACACAGAAGAAGTGTTTATGTTAAATGCAAGGGTACTACAACTACTATATAATTCAACTTGTGACTCATTCTTCCTTAGCCTGTCACTCATCCCATACTGTACTGCTCTTCATAAAACAAAATGATCAATTGGTTTCACGAATCAGATACAAATCTCTATCATTACCAAAGCACTTATCGTTAAATCTCCCACTGACTCCACCATGTTGAAGCCTACGAGACATAAGTTTTACACACGATGATGAAAAACGAATTGCATTCACAATCACCAAAAATGGATTGAAAATTAAAAACAATGGGTGAAATTTTTTTTCACAAGAATCTGATGGGACAATTTGTCAAAATGCACTAGCACTACTAGCAGCTCAAAACAATTTGAGCAATGCCAAGCCACCATTCATCAGTACAAATTGGTCTGTCAGGGAAACTTTATCTCCACCCTACCCCAGCAACATAAGATTCAGATAACAAAAGGTTTTTAAAAAAAGTCTTGAAGTGTTTAATTGAAAAGGACCCCAGAACATGGCACAGAGCTGCCTGAGAGACCAGGTAAATTCTAGCTATACTAAAGTAAAAAAAAAAAGCCAATGTAAACTTCAGTCAAATGTGGGTAGGACAACTTACACTTGGTGACCCTTATAATCTCTAGTGAAGGAGCACAAAAAATAATAATCGCCAGCACATGAAGAAACAGTCAACAAAGATACTACAGAGTCCCTGAAAACAATACATCAATAAGATAATTTTTTAAGTGCTCAGCAACTGAATTAAGTATCAAAACAAAAAGTACCAATACTAATCCAAAAACAGATTGAAAAGTACTCTACAGATAGTCTTTCTACGGAAATGGAAAACAAATTACAAAAGGTACTGGTGGTTGGGCTCACAACTTTCGTGCCACATTCAGGTGAATCATATATGCTTGTCATTTACAAAATGTAGAAAACAAACTGGCCGCACAGGGATTCACTACACAAGACAAAACACACTACAGTGAACAAAAGACAGTTCAATTCCACTACAAATGTCATTTGTTCCCGCTCACAGTATTAAGGGCTGCCCATTCCCAGCATATATGTTTTGGTAAATCAACAAATTAAGAATTCGTAATTCTGGGTTAAAAATTCATAATATGACCATGCATACATAGTCTTCTTCCCTGGGGTGTCAAGGGCAAGGGTTGTAGTTGTAGTCAAGTATTAATGTAATGCAAACTAAGGCATAATGAACAAACAGGTCTTGGCAGGCTCGTCACTGGCGAGCCAAGAGAAAAAAGGGAAGAGGAGGAGAGGTGTTACTGCTTGCATAAACCAAAGCAACATTTGGAATTATAGAATATGTTAAGTTTTAGTAGAGTTTTTTTTTTTTAGTAGAGGTTTTACGGCGCTCGCAACTGCATAAGGTCATAAGAGCGCCAGAAGATTAGAGGTGTTACAAGAGAGTAACAATAATAAAAAAGAAGAAGGGGAGATAAGGATGATAGATGTTTGATAGGAAAGAAGGAGCAAACCACCAGAGCACCCGCCAACCACCCATGGAACTATAGGTTTCTCTTCACAAGGAACTGTAGAATACATCACAAGCCTTTGATCCTGATTGTGCATCACAACCAACCATGCCCCATCCACTGCAACCAACTGTTCCAAATTTCAAATATTGATCCATTATTTTTTAAAAATTCTCTCATTGACCAAAGCTGTCACCAAAAACACAAAAGTGTGGGAATTTTCCAATACCTTGTACACCTAATGGTCTTACTCCTCGCTTTAGCATCTCGTAAGTCTAATTAACGTTTTTCTAAGGGCAAAGTGGCACTGAGTGTCTACAAGGGTACAACACAAAGAGAGTGCTCGTGTTAGACAGCTGTATGTGATGTAGTGACCTACACTGTCCTGATCCAGTTGTTTTTCTCCCACTATTCAACGGGAAGGTTTGCAATGGGATGGGGTAGCCGAAGTTTTTTAGAAATCGGAATCTGGAGTATAATGATCGTAATTACGTAAAACTGACAAAAAATCAGTATGATTCTGCCTAATTCGTACTGATGGGCAGCCCTGAGTACTATGGGACTCACAAAACCCCTGAAGGAACGTGGAAAAGGACTTCAAAATTTTGGCTGTCACACAAGATCAAGAACAATAATAAGAAGGAAAAAAAAGTGCATATTTTCCTTTCATACAGACAAGAACAAAAGGAATCTTTACAAAGCCAAAAAGCTGTAAATGTTGTGACTAGGATGAATATAATAAAGCTTTTCCAAGAAATAAAACTGATGATTAAAAAAAATATTTAAAAAATGAAATAAATAAAAACACCTTTAAAATGTAAAATGTGAAAATTGTGCTTGTACAACATGAAAAATTATGACTGTCAGAAACTGAAAAAGCATCAAACTGAACAACCAACAAAAGCTGAACTAATCCTACGGTTTCTTACATTGAAGTACAGCGGAGGAGAGGAGAGCACACAGGCAGAACTTTGAACAGGAAACTTCGAAACAAAGTTTTGCAATTAAACTACGAAAGGCAAACGAGCACTTAAATAAATCAAACCACTACGCATTTACTTAACGGTTCATCACACTACAAATCAGGATATAAAAATAAGTACAGTGGGCATGTAATGATATGCAAGAAGTAAAAAAAGAGAAAAAAAAAGAAAGGTCAAACAGGTTTCGAAAGAAAGGACGAAAAAAAAAGAAAACCCAACACCTCTCGAGTAGAAACAAGAGTTGGAAGTGTTCCCTACGCAGCACAAATAACGGTCTGCAGTAGAAGACAGGTGGTTGATAATATCATGAAATTGCATTATGATATAATATCATTCTCAGTGGTTAAGTTGGAACCAACAAGACATTTATAAGACAAATTTTAACAGTGGAGGAATGGAAGCAGAGATGATGTACGTCACGCGTACGAGGGGAAAAAAAGGGAACAACATTCTACCCTGCATCAGCCGATATTGCTTTGGTCATCAATTCATCAGGAAACATTTACCACCTTCTAAGACAGACAAAACATTTACCACTGATGTCGCCCACCTTCTAAGACAGACAAAGGAGCCTATTAGAGAATGGCAAGGTGATTGATATTTCCTCTTGGAAGAACTGGGTTAAAAAACACAAGCAAACCAACTCTACATCTCTCTAAAGGTCGTCTCTACCGTCAGTCACAGGGTCAAGTCAATTCAGCCAGAAACTGTTTCTTCAAAAAGAAAAAACTTCCAGCCTATGAATTACATGGAAATTGGAACAACGGGCATTACTTTTCTATCACTTGATGTATGACAAATATATACATATATATAGCGTGTACGATTGACTATCTATTCATGGAACGATCTCTCAGTCATTACAAAAGTGTTTTCAGTAAGTATCGAGAATGATGCTACTTTATGCATTTCCAAATTTTAGAAAAACTAGACAGAAGTACAAACACCAAAACTATCTGTTGTGCATAGGTCTAGTCTATGGTAATTTTTCTGACAAATGATAGTAAAATGCCACTACTTTTCGAAAAAAACCAACATTCAGTAATTTCTAAATTTAGAGGAAGTCGAATAATCATGGCACATTATTCCACACTGAAATTTGTGAGTGAAAGAGATTTCAACGTTGAAAGTCATTACCGCACCTTTTGGACAAAGTCACATCATTTGAACATCACATTAACAACACTGTTTGAACATCACATTAACAACACTGTTTGAACATCACATTAACAACACTGTTTGAACATCACATTAACAACACATATTTTATGTCAGTGGGGTAAGTGGTTGGGGCATACAAAACGTATCAATGCCTGATTTAACATACCAACATGAACCTAATTTGGAGCTCTTCGCATTTATCAATTCACTAATACAGTTATTGCTTTAAAAATCTTTACCTAAACCTAACCACCAAAAGTAAGACTGCTTAAACCAATGATATGACCCCTCAAAACAAAGCCGCTTTCTCAGCCAAGCATACTGAAAAAAAAAAGAGCAAAGAACCCTTACACCATCATATTAAAAACTTATAAACAACCCATGGTGAGGTACTTCAATGTCTGAAATAATCAAAAATACAAAGCTGAACAAGGGGTTACCATTTTTAAAAACTACCCCCGTCCCCCCTAAAAAAAATCTAAATAATCAACTTTCAAGTGAACAGGGTACATGAACAACTCGCAGTGCAAAGTCACCTATGGCACACAATGCTGGTAATGTTTATACAAAAATATCCACCATAGATGAAATCCACAATACAGAAGACCATACTGAGAACATTTTTTTTTTTAAAACATCATCTCATCATATACATTTGCAGAACAGGGGTCATTACTGACTCAACTAGCACCTGTCAGACCAAACAATTTCACAGATATGATTTAAAACATTAGAGAAATTGCTCTGGAACATTTGTGGACAACTGAACAAAAAGCTTTCATTACAACAAAATCCCCACCAAATCACACAGGCTCACACACTCTGACTTTAAAGCCAGCAAATGCTCAAACCAACAATATGTCGACCTAAAAGTCTATATTTCTCACTACCTAACCTACATTCTATTTCAGCTCTTAGACCTTCAGGGAAATGAAAAACTATTGAATTCAAAGTGGCCTCAGATGTAATCATAATATTAATGAAACTGCAAAATGAGTTGAATTCAAAAGCCCCCCCCCCCCTTAAAAAAGGTGTGTGTGTGTGTGTGTGAGGAACAATCCACTGTATGATACTGGTACTCACATTTCAGCTTAAAACTAAACACATCATAAAATCAAGGTGCCGTTTTTATCAAAATTCCTACAAAATCCACCTTTTCTACATTCTAAATATTGATCTAACCACTTAATGCACTAAATCTAAAAAAGCAAAATATATTTTTTAAATGGTTTTCCTTTGTGAAATCTACATGTATGACTACCATCTGTCACTCAAATATTTTCTTACTCATCACCAATATGAGGGAGGGGAAAAAAATGATTCTGTACAAGACATGGTACAATATATCATTGGACATTGAGATATGTGATGATATATCACAGCACCCACCCCGAGAAAGAACAACAGGCTTGCTGAAAAACTGATCGCTGGAGGATAAAAAGAAGTGGAAAAAGAACTGTCTGTGACACACGATACGGGAATATATCAGGTTCTCCTTTCTCCCAAAAAAGCTATCTTTCTGAAAATACGACAGTTTGCCTCACGTCCATTGAGTGGGAATATATCGGGTTCCTGTTTCTCCCCAAAAAGCTATCATATTTCTGAAAATGTGACAGTTTGCTTCACTACCTTTGATTCAACATTTACTTGTACAAGAACCAACCTTCAATATGAAAACTCTGTCCTTGCCAATAATTGAGGCAGCAAGTTCCGTTTCAGTGGTATATTGATATGAAGACAACACACGCCAAAATAAAACGTGTACTTCCCACTCTTTTAAATATTTTTTATTCAGTGGCCTATTCCACAAATCTTATGAAGCTTTATCTGAACATTTTGCATGTAATGATGGTAAAAATCACACAGAAGCTATCCTAAAGTTATACAGAAACAGAAACGAGCTCAGAAGAAAAAGAAAGGACCTGTCACACCCAAAGAACATATGTGTTCTATGTCTTTAAGTTGGATCCTGCGATTCCTAGACTTGCTCTTTCATATAAACAGTGTTCAAGTTTTTCCCAATTTTGGAAGTAACATTGTCAAAAACAAACTTGGCACAACCAGATACGTTTACAATGACCTCGCTATAGACACTTGCAATTCATTCATCTACGAGACCATAACTTGGCATAGTAAAGCGCTACTGGCCAATGCCATGTGACAGGATGAAGAAGAGCCATTAAGAGGGAGGCTATTTGAAAACTTTAAATTATGACATTTCCACTCTAGTCTCTCCAGAGTTTGACTCAATGTTCTCATCCAATTAACCCCCCCGAAAAATAACCAAAACAACCAACAAAACCAAACAAACTGGCCAAGTCTCTACGGCTATACAGAGGTGCAACTACTTCATGTAAAGCACCACACGGATCTATACAGATATGATATGTTACTAAACCATGTACCAATTTTCTCACAACATTGACTCATTCAGAATTGTCCGCCTGAGACAGTGAAAAGTTCAGTCATTGAATGTCTTTCTCTTGCATGGCACTGATTAAAATCACATTTCAATTAGTGACAAAACTGACGCTAAAATTGACAACAACATTACGACTATGAAACATGTATATGAAAGGAAATCTTTAATTTAGAAAAAAAAAAGACAAGACACTGAACCCCAAAACTTTGTAGTATTACCACATGTAGAACAGGCTTTTATTCTGCTGGTCAAAACTGAACGGTTGAGGGCGGGTGGAAAGTGTGATTTGCCAAAGTACACTTTACCAAAGAGAAATCACCACCAATCAGAATTGACCTAAACATAACATGCTTCTCCGAGTATTCAACACAGAACACCTCATGTACCAATAAACAGCAGCTTCTGTGACAGTAGAAGGCATGTACAGTACAACCTATCCAACACCTCTACTTCCTATCAGCAATAGTACAGCTTTTACACCTCAAAATGATACAATTTCTACTATCTAGAAGGCAGGCTGCTTTGACTGTCTGTCAGGGCCAACCCAGGTTAAACATGGAGTAGCATTCAGATATACAGACCGACAGTTCAGTTCAAGAAACCCTTATAGCGTACCACATTTCTCTAAAATCAATTTTTTTGCTTTCCCCTGGACGCATATATATTTCTCCATCACATATCTCTCCTATGCCCGGATTGGACTGTAAATAAAAGATCTGCAGCCACAAAAAGCTAAAAAAAAAGTTGATTTTTTGAAAAATCTGGAATAGGGGTTTCTTGAACTGAACCGTCGAGGTGGACATACTCGATTAAAAACATGTCCACTTAGGAAGCAAACGCATCTTCTGTGTGCAATGGTGAAGAGCATAACTGCTACACCACAGACACCAGTTTTCTTTCTTGGTTCGACCAAAGAGTCTACATAACAAGAGGGTCCACTCCTCTCTTCGAGCCAATTAAAAAAGTATCCTTAAAATTCGGTGGTGCCCTCTTCGCAAATGCGCACCCTTTGCGAACAGAGTTACCCTACTTGTTTAAAAAAAAAAATCAAAGTGAAACAAGTTTTTGAATAAATAAGAATTCAAATTTCGGAAGAAAGCTTTTTTAAAATGGTTACGCTGACAAAAAACCTCTTCCAGAGGAAGGGGAGACTGTTTTCTTCGTTTAATTTGACTTTAGAATGAAAGGCGAGAGGTCATTAAAATAAAAAAACCTAAAACTCCGCACTGAACGAACCCGAACAGCTGATGAACAGCAGTCGATCTGCTCACGCAAGGAGGTGCTATTCCTATTCTCTTCTGGAGAAATGAAAGAGAGCTTCAAAACAGACAGCAGCACCATCTGAAGCAAAGAGCGAACTTCCGGCGGACACTTTTTTGGCTAAGTGGACCATCTTGTTATACATATGTACTATCTTTGGTTCGACTGATGGCACAGTTCACGAGCCCCACAAGTCCCCTCTATAGATACTATTATTATCATTACCATTACATTAAAGGCAATATTAAACAACCCTTACCATGACCCTGTGAGATTGAATTGCTGGGGGCTGAACCCGCGTCAACTCGAAAAGGTTTGATCAGAATGGCCATCAATATTAGAGATTCTACAAAATTTCTAGGGTATCGAATAAGTGTCAGAGTTACTTCAAATATTACCAAGTACCAGTACTTAACACATCACACCCTCACTCGCCCAGGGTCGCCTCTGAGTTTCTTCACACGCTCCACCCCAACGAGCCCATAATCACCTGATTCAGATTAATCAGATGTAGAATCTAGATCTAGAGATCCACTGCATGGCAGAGAGAGAGTGATGGGTTGGACACCACGATTGAAGTAAAGCTAGAACAGTTCTAAGAACATGTACACATAAAGTTATATTTTTTGGAAACTACATTCATTTTTTTTTCTTATTTAATTTTTTCAGAATTTTGGGTATTTGTTTAGCATTTTAAAAAAAATGTTTATTAAAAACAACTTTCTAATCACTGGAGGTGAGTCCCCCCACCTTAGAATTGAGAATAGGCTTCCCGTCCAGACCCTCAGGATGTAATGTGTTAAGTTAGAAACCTACACTAGCAGCATGTCATGATTTTCTTCAAAAATAAAAAATTTAAAAATACTTCTCAAAGAAAAGCGTTCCGATTCGTCAACGATGCAGGTTCCATTTTCTCTTTGACACAGTCTGTGACTCTCCTAGTGTACAGTTAAAACACTGTCATAACAAGGAAATAAAAAGCATGTATACCTCCCCAAAAGAAAATAATTAAAAAAAAAAAATAAAAAAAAATCCAACTTCATTCCATTCGTGACCATTTCATTAAAAAATGCATACCCCCCCCCCTGCCCCCATAAAAATCCAAGCACAAGCACATCACTATAGCTTCGATCCATGGAAGAAATTTTCATTGTCTGTGACCACACAAATATTCACTGCCTCTCTCACTATCAGGGAGGGGGGGTTGATGTGAGGCAAAACATCTATTTTACAGTATTTTCATTAAATAATGCCACCACATTCACATCCACAGGCATTTTCCTCACCCACACAAACAAGCAAACACACCGTTCGGCACATCATAAAAATGTGGCGGCCGCCTCTGCATATTCCGTACCCAGCAGCCCTCGGCAAAGCAGCGTAAACTCTTTCACCACATCTCTCGTCTTCCGCTTGTTCATGCGATCCCTGTGGGAGGTAATAGTCGCACTTTCAGAAACAAAAGCAGAAACATAGCACTGATGAAACGACTGAAAACAGTCAGAGACGTTTTAACAGCCACCCGTCAAAGGCAATCACTTGTACAGATGGCTGTTCTGTTATCACAAGAAAGAACATAAAAAATTACTTCCCGGTTCACCAATTCGTTTCACCTGGGCGCCATCTTGTTTATTTTACAGGAATTCCTTCCTCATTGGTAAGCTTAGCTAAGATAAAGATAAATCATTAACAGTGGTGATATTTCTCTTGTTGCGTCTCTGTTCACATGTCTCGTCTGTCACTGCGTCTTTTAGTTTTAGTATGAGTTTAACAGCACTTGCAACACAATAAGGTCATATAAGTGCCCAAGATTAGAAGAGTTACAAGAGAGTAACAAATACAAAAGAGGAGGGATAAGAACCATAGATGTTTGATAGGAAAGAAGGAGCAAACCACCGCATTCACTGTGTTTGTGAGCATGGCTCAGTGAGTCCATGTAGCTGTGCTGTGTCCAGTGTCCGTTCACCTGTGTATTATCGTCAGTCTTTGTCTATCACTCCAACGAGTAGTGCGTTTTTTTGTTTAACCCTATCCGTACGTCGTGATTTACTATCGTATCCATACGACGTGGGGAACTCTGTGCCACCACTTTCCAAAAAGGAAATTTACTCGTTAATCCGATCTGCACACTTTGCATGGCAGTCTGTCAAAATAATTTTTTGAGAAATACTGAAAGTTTCAAAGAGATCTTCGTACAAGAAGCATTCTAAAATGTCAAGAATACAACTCCGGGGGTACAAAATGACCCCAAGGTGTACAGGTATGGCTTTTCCATCTTGCTCTATAACACTGACATTGACTTGTAGCCTTGTTTTCATTTCTAAGGAGAAAAGTTGTGTCAAAGCTGGTGTACAAAGCCTGAATTTACCTTTCCTTTATGTCTGTTTTGGTAAGAGTTTTACGGCACTTGCAATATAATAAGGTCATATAGGTCATATATAAGAGATGAAAATTAAGAGATGTTACAAGAGAGTAACAACCCCCCCAAAATAGGAGGAGAGATCAGGACGATAGATATTTGATAGGAAAGAAGGAGCAAACCACACCAGGGCATCCACCAACCACCCACTACATTTACTGTCACAAAGTGCAAAATAATATGAACACATGAAGGGCCATTAGAATCAAGACAGCAACGGATCCAAGACTACGGGATGAACAGGCTGGTTTCTGGAAAAACCGCTAAACCACCAACCAGATTGCCAAGCTGAGGATTATTGTGGAACAGTCCCTGGAGTGGAACTCCAAGCTGGTTGTCAACTTCCTTGACTATGAGAAGGCCTTTGACAGTAAAGACCGAACAACACTATGGAAGATAATGAGACACCACGGAATCCCACAGAAGTTGGTGAACCTCATCAAGAACATGTACGAAGGGACAAGTTGCAGGGTTATACATGATGGCCAGTTCACTGACAGCTTTGACATCAAGACTGGTGTGAGACAGCGATGCTTACTATCACCCTTCCTCTTCATATTGGCAATCCACTGGCTGATGAGGGAAACCACCAGAGGACACAAAAATGGTATACAGTGGACACCATGGACACAGTTGGACAATCTGGATTTTGCAGACGACTTGGTGCTTCTGTCGCACACCCAGGAACAGATGCAAGCAAAGACTTCAGTATTAAACAGCCTATCAGAGTCTGTTGGATTGAGGATCCACCCTGGAAAGCCAAAGGTCCTAAGGACAGATGCACAACAAAAGGAGCAGGTCTCAATAGAAGGAAAGGCACTAGAAAACGTAGAATCCTTCTGCTATCTTGGGAGTATAATTGACAGAGAGGGAGGAACAGGCGCTGAAATAAAGTCCCATATTGGAAAAGCACAGGCTGCTTTCATATCTTTAGATAGGATTTGGAAGACCAGAGATACCTCACTTCAAACAAAGCTGAGGATTTTCAATTCAAATGTGAAGTCGGTCCTGTTGTATGGATGTGAGACATGGAACGCAAAACAACCCCTCACCAACCCAAGATCTTCCTTCCTACCTCAACAAATTCTTTATAAACTGTTCTTTATCCTGCCGAGAGGCGCGCGGAGAAGGATACCCCTCGTTTTCCAGGATCGTCTTGAGCCAGACGGAAAGCTGCGCCACGTAGTTCTTGTTCAAGGCCATGATCACATCAGCCACAAAGTCCACAATACCCCGCTGAGATTCTCCGCCAATCGCCTGCACAAGGAAACAAAACATTTTGGCATGAATGACTAGTGACACGGTAAAAATAACTGTAAAAACAGTAAAGAACAAATCAGTATGAAAGACTTGTAAAATAATAAAAAAGAAATTGACATGAATGACCACCAAAACGGTAGAGAAGAAAATGGCATGAATGATTAATAAACCAGAAAAGAAGATTTCGGCATGAATGACTAGTAATATGATAAAGAAGAAATTGGTATAAATGACAAATGAAACAGTAAAAGGGAAATTAGATTACTAGTAAAGCAGTAAATAAATTTATATGAATGATTGGTAAAAAACATTAAAGAACGAATTTAGATGAATGACTGGGTAAAGAAGAAATTGGTAAAAATGAATTTAATTGGTATAAAGGACTAGTAAAAACAGTGAAGAAGAGACCAATATAAATGCCTACTAAAAAATTGTTTTAAAAGACAAGCAATATTTGTTGCCTCTTCAAATTTGAACTTTAAAATTCTGCAAAGCTATTGAAGTTCATAACACCAGCCAGCAACATTAATAATATGTGAGGGGAGCTGACAAATAGAGTTACTTTTTGCAATTCGAAAATTAAGATATCGGCCAAAAATCAACACAGGACTCCAATATGTAGATTTTGAACTTATGCCTATTCTTCAAGTTTAACTCACTTCAGACGGGTCACACAACAGTTGCGTGACCTCCGCTGCGACGGGTCACACGAGCCCTGCGTGACCAACTTTGGAATTTTTTTTCCGCTCTACAAATCACGCACGGATCGCGAGACCTGCCTCGTACCCTTGTTTGGCCAAGCCTGAGCTACTTAGACTTCGTTTCGTATCTCTGGGGCCGGTAGTTTTTAAGTTATTGAATGGGGTTGAACAGACCGGAACTTGCGCTTTGTTTTTTTCTATACAGCTCATAGTAATCCGACAGTCGCGTCGTAGTAACGGTCGAAGAAGTCGCATGAACCAGAATCACATAATTTCGCCGTTTTTTATACTTCTGTACGTTTTACTAGTTTTAGTGTCTCAGAATATGATGTGTCTAATAGTTAGGATCCTGGATATGTACCCGAACACGGCCCGAGTCGTAGTTTTAGGGCTAGATCTAGCACTAGTACCGGTGTTGTTTTTCGCGCAACGAAATCACAACGCCGTGCCGTACATCTGTCTATGTATTTTCAGTGTATGGGTCTGAATCAATGCACAGACCAGCTTTTATATATTCACCAAACACTTGCACATGTATACAAATCAAACCAGAACACTTTGAACTTTTATTTTTGTTGTTGTAGTGAATTTCATTCCACTTGTCACGTCTCTGGAAATTTTTTGGAAAATCAAATTCATGCCAATTTTTAAAAAATCATACAAATTAAAGTATTAAACTTAGACAACTTTGGTTTTTTGTATTAGATTAAGCTTGAATGTTACTTTACTGTGTCACAAAATAATTACAATAGTGTAATTCTGAGAGTTGTGGTGATTTATTGAAATACCCCCAAAAACGCCAGTCTTCAACGCTTGTGACTGGTGAAAGGGCCCAGTCGCAAGTGAGTTAACATGTTTTTCATCATTTCATACTTATAAAAGTATTAAGGTAGCCTACAGATTCGACGTATCTATGTCCATCGGGGTAAAATCCGAGAAGTAACGCCTCACAATAAGACAAAATCCACTCACCCTCATTATTCTGTCGACCAACAAATGTCCACGGCTTGTGACAATAGACTTGATCACTTCATTCTCCGGCCCAGCATTCAAGAACTCAATCTGAGATAATAATTAAAGAAAGAAAACCCCCCACATGTCATCAGTCACTGTTACAAAGTTATTAGTAACCATTTTACATCCCTATCAACACAAATTAGGTCATTCGGTAGGTCGGCCATAACAACTGGCAGAGTCAGCTACATCCCAACAGACAGACAGAAATTTGACCAAATAAAACAAAAAAATCTCCCCCCCCCCCCCCCCCCCCACACAAATCTTTCCAAATTATAAGAAACACTAATAAAATATGACAAAAGTGCGCACATACCATAAAGCTGCAGGACGCTTTCACAGTAGCTTGTTCTGGTAATGCCATACTTAACACAGCTGGAAGAAAAAATAAAACAAAAATAGGGAAACATCAGTAAAAGACCTTGGAAATACTGTCGGTGGAACCTGCTATAATGGTCACCTGTCCAAGACAATCAACTATATAAGCGGCCAACCTCCCCCCTCTGCATTTTTTTTTCTCAATAATAATGACACTGTCCTGGATATTCACCTGTCTAAGACAACCATTTCTTTTTTCGACAACGGGTGACCATTTAAGACAATTTTATTTGTATTTGCTACAGAAACTTGTTAAGAGGATTGGTATTAAACATTTTTTGGGGGCAGGTGTTTTATTACAGCGCTCAGAACTGCACAAGGTCATATATGAGTGTGTGGGACACAGTAAACATTTTCAGCTCGTAGGAAATTTTGAATTTTGCCTGGGTGGTGGCCGAAGCCTATTCTTATCAATCATGGACCACCAAGGGATCTTTAACGTGCGCAACTTGCACACGGGACCTCCGAGACTTTTCGGCTTTGTCCGAGAAGGTTCGGTGTAGATCTTTCTACCATAACATCAGGGGTATGACTGAAAGACAGCAGTAAGAAGGAACCAAACAGAAGCAGCAAAAAGGCAGGAGGTGAGGGTGGTAGTAGAAAGTGGAGACGAAAGCAGACGACAGAACATTGCTTGAGAGCAGGAAAGGAGGTGAAAGGAGACAATTCTTGAGAGGAAAATTTTCCGTCGCTATTCAGAGGCCACGAGAGCCCCCAATTCAAGGATTGAAAAACATAGCGCAGTCTTAAAAATAAAACCGGCCAGTACTCACACAACATCACAATACCTATCAACAGTACCAGTCAGTATTCACTAATCATCACCACTCACCTGCATGGAAAATAGCAGTAAGATCACAGTTGCAGTTCATGATAATCTTTTTGAACTTTTTCATCACCTGCAAGGCAAAGCAAAGAGAAAACCCACAATGAACAGAATCATAATGAGATACTTTCAAAGTTTACCAACCAAGACCTTATTTTGAAGTACAAACTAAGTACACTAACAGAAACTACTTCTAAGATTTGAAAAATAAAATAACTCAATCACATTATTGTCAGCACACAACACAATTAACTTCCATTTAAAAAAAAGAAGTATATAAATAGGCCTCCCTGCAAACTTCTAAATACAAAAAAATTGAACTAGTACATTTACACAAGAATAGGACATCGTATATCTATTTGTCCTAACATTCAGTCACTCTACTACATCTTACCTGGGCTAGAAAGCACATGAATCCCTCTATCACATCAGTGTAGTTTCGAATTCCTAGGAAAAAAACCCCAACCGTGTCACATTCTTTAACACAAAAGCAAATCACACAAATCAATGAAAAATAGGGTTACTTGCAAAGGTCAGAATATAAACAAAACAGAACATCATTCGTAATTTTGAGAAATCAATAACCAAAGTTACTGAATGGTCCAACCAACTTCATAGTTGTGCCAACATGGATGCCAAACTCAGTCAATGGCATTGAATGGGACTTGTTTTAGTTTTAGTAAGCATATCACGGCACTTGCAATACCAGGTCATATAAGTGCTGAAGATTAGAGGTGTTACAAAAGAATAGCAAACACAAAAAAGAAGGAGGAGACATCAGGATGGAAGATGTTTGATAGGAAAGAAGGAGCAGACTACACCAAAGCACCTGCCAACCACCCACGCACTTGTCTATTCGATTAAAGAGAAGCACACCAGCACAGTATTGATCTGGTAGAGGGTGGAAAAAGTAAGACAGACAGACAGGAGCAACAGAAGTATACGTAGGTTTTACCAGTGACACCCTCCAACAACCCTCCTTTCAGTACATAACATAACTATCACGAGAGCCTCATAAGTAAAATATTACAGGGAACAAAGTGCATTTGCTTTGTTTTTTTCTGTAAAGCATCATACCATATTGGTCAGAGAACATAATAATAATAGATTGCATTTATATAGCCCTCTATCCCATACGAATATAAGCTCTGAGCGCTTTACATCAATCACATGGTCACTGAAAATTAATAATTCATTCACACAGGATAAAATACTTCACAGTAACAAGAAAAATAACCAAAATTTGACACTGCTATACATAAACACAAGCATCACTTTGTACGTACCCGTAGTAAACATTTGCAGGGACCGTACACACACATTCTCTATTATGGCTTTAGAGAATGGAATGAAATTTTCTTGAAGCCCAAACATTAAGAGCATCTGAAAATCATTGAAATACAAAATATCGACTCAATAAGTATGCTTGCAAATACTTTTTGCTTTGATTTTTTAATTTAAAAAAATAATTCAGAAGATGTTTTACGGCACTCGCAACTGTATATGGTCATATGAGCGCCAAGGGGTGGATGTCAACAGAGAAGTCTTTACAGGGAATCAGGCTTACTCTGCTCACCTCTCTAGCTTCAACAGCACAAAGTCTGTTTCGACTTTCAAGGCACCCCGGAAATAGCGGGTCACAAGAGTGTGACAAACATACAAAAGAAGTAGAGAAAAAAATGACAAAAGTAAGGATTAGGAAAGAAAAAGCAGCAGTCCCCTGTTGTAGATGAAGCACAGTTATGAGCGTGACATTGCTGAATCAGCCCATTTACAATTCTACTGTGCATGAACGAGAAATGTCCCCCCTTTGGGAATGGCCTAAAGACACCAGTCAGTGGCACCGCCTTTTAAAAAAGGAGAATGCCAAATAACCAAAGAATTTTTATCTTTAAATGAGTGCGCACACGAGTATATATATATACAGGAAAATCAAAGCACATAATAAAGTTTGTTTTAAGTTTTGTAAGCGTTTTACAGCACTTGCAACACAAAATAAGTCATTTAGGTGCCGAAGGTTAGATATGTTACTTAAGAGTATCATACAAACAAAAAGAGAGATAAGAACCACAGAGGTTTGATAGGAAAAAAGGAGCAACTGCCAACCACACACTCTCTATACTTTTCCAATTTAGCGGCCACCTGAGTTCTAGCCCTTCAGCCCGTTTGCTTCACTTTACTTTTCCCATCCAGATACACGCGCTATAAAAACCAGTCTTTCCCAACGGCAAAAAAAAAAGGGGAGGAGGAACTACTCACTTGTTTGCATAGATCAATGATGGCGGTGCTGGGGCATCTTTGGTACAGGTTTATGACTAGTTGGGTCAGGTCGGTGGACAGAGGGGCAAAGCCATTGTCCAGTTTCTGCAAGGCTTTCTTGTACAAATCACACACAGCCTGGGGACCAGATAGACCATCTTTACTTCCCCGGATAAAAGACTCTTAGAGACAATATAAGTTCAGCAAGATTACTTCCCAAAATAAAATTTAAAAGTTTCTATTTTGGAGACAATTATATATTTTCTGCATTGTATCTTTTCCCCCAATAATAAAAATGTATATTTTAGAGGCAATGATACATTTTCTGCATCTTTACTTCCCCAGATAAAAAGAATTTTAATCTTAGAGACAATTATATATTTTCTGCACGTTTTCTTCACAAGATAAAAGAATTTCTTTCTTAGAGGAAATGATATATTTTCTGCATTTTTACTTCCCCCAGATAAAAGAATTTTAGTCTTAGAGACAATTATATATTTTCTGCATGTTTACTTCTCCAGGTAAAAAAAGAATTTAAATCTTAGTGACTATAATATAAGTTTTGCAATTTTACTGCACAAGACAAGGAATTTCTAACTTTGAAAAAATAATATATGTTCTGTATTTTTTCTACATCAATATACAGGAATTGTTATTTTTCAAAAGATAACACATGGTTTAAGTCTTTTCTTTCTTTCTGCATAAGATAAAGGAATTTATATTTTAGATAAGGAATACAAATTATATATTTTATCCAACAAACGAAAAATATTCTGGTTGAAATTATAAAATTTATCTCATGAATTTATTTCACATTACACCCCAACTCGCCCGCGAATTTCCTTACGCGCTCCGCCCTAACTCGCTTGTGTCGAACTAGCGTCTTTAGAAAAGAAGTATCGCCTTGTCTGGGCTGAGATTTTGATTTGCATAGTTATTGCAAAAAGTTTCTTCTTTCTTCTTTCGTTTTATACTGAAACGAAATTTTTCGGACCAGCAGTTTGAGTAATAAGAGCCGGTCGAAGTGCAATTGCGTTACCGACACTTTGAAGATGTCTTGACTTGTTGAAAAGCGACACAATTGAGTTCGAAAGAGGAAATAACGATTGATTTGAGCAAAAACAAAAATATGACAAATCGGATGACTCAGATTTTGATGAAAACATTGTAGCAAGAGTTCGGGGCCATTCAGATTCATCAGATGTAGAAAATCTAGAATTTACATCTAGGGCCCGACCACGAGGCTAAGAGTGACAGTGACAGGTCGACACCCCGATTGAACTAAAGTTAGAACATTTCCAACAGTCTGCGCATACACAAAGTTATATTTTTCTTAAACTACATTCATTTTTCTTTTAAACTTTTATTTTTTCAGGAATTTTGGAATTTGTTTAGTATTTTTTAAATGCTTGTATTCACGGGAGGTGGGTTCCTTCCCCTTGCTTAGGATCTAACAATGGACTTCCCGTCCAGACCCTTAGGGTGTAATGGGTTAACAATTCAATTTCTAAATAATAACATACATTTTTCATTAGGAAAATTTACCACAATTTGCTCAACTCGAGAGAAATTATGTATTTCCCAACTCTATAGCTTTACATCAATACAGATAAATAATCCTACCTCTAATAACCTTACAGTATTGCCAGGGGTTAAAAGAATACAATTTCCAAAATACACAATCATATACAAGCATGTTAACATTAAATGTCGGCAGATTCTGCGAGAGCGGCCAGAATGATCAATACATTGAATTCATCACTGACAAAACACACACACACACACACACACAATTAAGAGAAACTAGTTTCTCTCCGCACCTCAATAATGCCAGTGTCAAACAGCCAAGCGTAGGCAATTTTCTGAACGGCTGTTGAGATCTTCTGGAGTATCACATATATCTGGGGGGGGAAAAAGAAACCGCGCAAAATGAGTCAATACTTTGAGCAGAATGAAAATGAACTTTGTGCAAGAAAAGCAGTATAAAAACATGCAAAATTAATTTCTTTTGAATATTATATGTAGTCAAACGTATCTAAGATGACCATCCTCAATTAAGGAGAAAAGAAGTCCCCAAACAGAACCATATTTGGAGTGGGGAAAGGTGCTGTTATTGATCCAGGCAAGGAAATGCGAGAACAGACAAGAATAACAGAGGGGAAAAAAAGTAAGTAGTTTTCGTAAACAAGTAAAATATTTTTTACACATAACAGACTCTGAGTCTGTTTCTCTTAACTCACTCAACACTCAACACTAGGCCTACACTTCCGGGTTGTCAGTTAGCCATACTGATTTTTACTTCTTGAAAAACTGGAAACCCCCCCCCCCCCCTAAATTTTAACGTATCCTACCCAAATTACGTACACATTTTATTCAAACCTTTATTTGTGTATATTAATAATATGAAGGCAAAATATGTCACAGTTTTTAAGCAATACTCCATGGAAAAAGGTCTATTTACTGAGTAAAAAAGTAAACAAAAAGCGAAGAAAGGAAGTGCATTCAAATTTCGGATCCTCTCACATGATTCACGAATATAGCTTTCCTTGTTCTAAATTTGGGCTTGCACTTCTGGTCACAGTCTGTTTCAAACGAAAAATGGTTACTTTTCCAATTAGGCTATAGTCTGCTTCACACAAAGGTAGTGTTTTTTGGTCACGAAAGCAACATTTTCCATACCGATACTGTTGACGTTAGGGTTGGAGCGCCGCGTGCGCATATCAATAATATAAGCGTTAGGTCTGGGTGAGTTAAGTTGAATAGTGGGAAACCAGAAAAACATGACAGGAAAGAAGTTATACAGACAGACCGAAGTAACAGAGTGAAAGAAAAAAACATAGGATTACTGGTTGCGCCCTCCAACCACCTGCAGTGTGAGTGTGTGTCTGTGTACGCACGCGTGCGCCTGCATATGTGAAAGGAGGAAGGAGAGGAGGGAGAGGAAGATGGGGCGAGGGAAGGAGAGAGAGAGAGACAGAGAGGAGAGAGATGGGGAGAGAGAGAGAGGGAGAGAGAGAAGGAGAGAGAGAGAGAGAGAGAGAGAGAGAGACAGAGAGACAACACAGAGAGAAAGAGAGAGAGAGAGAGAGAGAGAGAGAGAGAGAGAAAGACAGACACGGAGAGACAGACACAGAGAGAAAGAGAGAGAGAGAGAGAGAGAGAGAGAGAGAGAGAAAGACAGACACGGAGAGACAGAACACAGAGAGAAAGAGAGAGAGAGAGAGAGAGAGAGAGAGAGAGAGAGAGAGAGAGAGAGAGAGAGAGAGAGAGAAAGACAGACACGGAGAGACAGACACAGAGAGAAAGAGAGAGAGAGAGAGAGAGAGAGAGAGAGAGAGAAAGACAGACACGGAGAGACAGACACAGAGAGAAAGAGAGAGAGAGAGAGAGAGAGAGAGAGATAGAGAGAGATAGAGAGAGAGAGAGAATAATAAGAGATGCAGACAGCAAGAGCGAAATAAAGACAAAAAGACGGGGGTTAGTGCAAAGAAAGACAGACAAATAAGAAGGGAGAGAGAAAGAGAGAGAGAGAGAAAAAAAAATCTGTCCTTTTGGATCCCTACTCCTCCCACAATCCCAACAGCCCACTAGTCAGAGCCTCACAGGGTCCGAGTTCTCCTGTTGTTTATGCTGCTGCTGATTCTTCTTCTCCTTCTCTTCCCACTCCAGACCAGTGTCCAATGAGCCAAACAGCCAGGCGAAGATGTTGACCGTTGTGTGGACATCGGCTCGGTTTGTGGGGCATGGCTGAGATGAGAGCATAAAAAACACACAAAAATTAAGAATGAACGATATGTGGCAATGCGTAAACATGTCTTCGTAAAATACAAGAGCCGGTCTTATCCACATCAACAGGGAAGTCCTTAACTTATTTTGTTTTAGGAAGAAAGGCACGTTGAGACAATACCGGTCTTTTGCTTTTAGTAAGAGTTTTACGGCACTTGCAACTCAATTGTGTCATAAATTATGTAAGTGCCGAAGATTAGAGGTATTAAAAGAGTGTTACATACAAAGAAATAAAGGAAATAATTAAATCAGGACGACAGATGTTTAATACACCCGTAAGTAACGGTTAAACAAGGAAAAGGAAAAATAAACAGAGAAACAACAGGGGGAAAGTGAAGAAGTAGGACATGTCAGTGGTGCCCTCCAACCACCCACTTTAAACCATGCAAAAAACACAAATCTACAAACACAAACACCACTAGCTGCAGACTTCATAAAGATTTCTATCAGATAATCCTGGTCCACAGGGACATTTGACAACATTGCTAGATGTAGGATGTGTCGGCATTTGTGCGCATGTGTGTGTGCCAAAAGATGACTCCATTTTATAAAATTTTGAAAACAAGCAAAAATTAAACAAAGCAACAAAAAAACAAAACAACTACTCACAGGCATCTCGGCCAGGGCCTCCAAGTGGCGTATGTGTGGGGAGATCATGGAATCCAGATAGTGCATGATCTCCTCTGTCTGCATGACTGACAAGACATGACCCACACTGGACATCAGCCGCAGCAGGTCGCGGGACTGCAGAGAGAGAGAGAGAGGTCAGTCCATAATGAACAATTATGAAAAGGGACCAAAACAAAACCCCAAAAATAATTAATAAAACAAACCAAAGAACAAAAACCCCAAAGCAATCCCTACAAAGTCAGTACCGCTTTACGACCATGATAAAAAATGGATATTACCACCGTTTTTTTCTTGTAAGCCAGCTGTAACAAATTCACCATAAACTCTCCATTGGCCGATGAATTTCTTTCTCATCCTAACACTTTTTTTTCTTCTTCACAGCAAAGTACATGTTTATTCTTAGATTCACAAGTTAATTCACTCAAAATTCACACCGTAAAGTCATTATACTGCAGTATATATACTATGCCACAGATGCAGGACGGTAAAGAGATCTAAGAAAATAAAACTGCAAAGAGAGGAGACAATTTATTGTCAGCACATATGTAGCATCTGATCTGATTATTCATTAATGTTATGAGTTATAATCTAAGAACATACTATAGAACTCAAGAAATTATAGTCTACACATATCATGGACAAAAAGGAATGTGAAAAGGAGTGCTTGAGTAGAACACACACACAAAAAAGCATAACTTTAAAAAAATGGGTGTATATTTGAGGTTGGCACTTTGAATTCACAATTTCATTCAACCACAAGGTGAGAGTCAGATTCATTAAAGGTGCTTGTACTTACTTTTAGGACGTTTGCCTCGAAAGATTTCTGCAAAATAAGTAAAAAAGAAAACACTGAAAATACCATAATAAGGTACATCAACACTAGCACTGACACAACAGGCACAAGGAACAAAACCAACAGCACAGCAACATTTTATCCTCACAGAAAAAATATTAAATCCTCTAAAGTATCTCTAAAACTAAAATGGCACATACATTCTGTCTTAAAATCAGCACTTTGCTAACAACACTAAAAAAAAACCCCAATCCCACCCAGGACAAAGAAGTTTAAAAAAAAAGGAAAAAAATGCAACAATGAGATGTAAAATTGTTTATCCATTTTTTAAACTCATAAGCGTAATTTAGTTTTAGTAAGAGTTTTACGGCACTTACAACACAATAAGGTCATATAAGTGCCCAAGATTAGAGATGTTACAAGAGAGTAACAAACACAAAACAGAAGGAGGAGATAAAGGACGATAGATGTTTGATAGGAAAAAAGGAGCAATCCACACCAGAGCACCCGCCAACCACCCGCTCATAAGCGTAAAGTAAAAAAAAAGTTGACCCACGGGCCACCCCAGTACCTGACAGGCCACTAATATCTGATGGGCAAATGGCCGGAGGTGGGAGAGATTCTCTCTGGTGATGTCCTTGAGCGCGATGGTGGCGGCCGTGCCCACCTCGGGGTTGGTGATTCCCTGCAGGACCAGCGGCAGCACGCTGCTCAGCGTCTCCGGGTGCCACCGCATCCACTCCGCAAACGACCCTGACCATACAGGAAAATAAGTTTTTTTGGTTTTTTTAAGTTAAAGTTCTACGGCACTTGCAACACAATTAAGTGATATAAGTGCCAAAGACCAGGGGTGTTACAAGAGAGTAACAAACACAAAAAAGAAGGAGAGATAAGAGCAATAGATGTTTGATAGGAAAGAAGGAGCAAACCACACCAGAGCACCTGCCAACCACCCACAAATAAGAAGTTATGCTCAGTTATAATAATAATAATAATAATAATAATGATGATGATAATAATAATAATGCAGATCATTTCTATAACGTCTACTCCCATGTGCTTACAGCTCTAGGTGTACATCCAAGTACACAGAACAACAACTGTTTAAAAAATTAATATTTCCTCATATGAATGAAGAGAGTCAACGTGATTCAATTGATGCCAATATAAAAAAAAAAAAACAGAAAAAAAACACCCCAATTTTCAAGTTCTGGGTGAAAAACACTAACCATAAAAAAACCCAACTTCATGAGCAACAACAAATTCAAAACATGAATAACTGCATCCCGAGTAAAGAAAGGGAGCAAGTAGGGACAAAGAAGAACTCTGCAAGGACCAGATTAAAAGCAAGAAAATAACCACAAGAAGCAATCACTATATTGTGCTCAGTGACAAAGTGTGTATGTCGCTGCATTGACGTTATTCTCACCAATCATATTGAGGGCTGTGGAGATCTGTTGGGAGTTGACAAAAGGAATTTCCCGGATGACGGAGAAAAGCTTCGGTATATGGGTGGCCTCGTCTGTCGGAACGCTCTCAGACACAGAGGAAAAGACAAACAAGACGGCTTCCACATCCTGTAGGAGAAAAAAAGAAAAGACGACTTAATTCTTCCAGCTTGTTCATTGGTTAGTATTGTTTTCTATGAAAAAAAAAAGTAAAAATTTATCTTGGATAGAAGTCAAGATATTTGCTTTTGAACAAGGTGGGGGTCACCAAGTTTCAGAGGTAAAAGGCAAATATATATTAATATCATATACAAGAGACAGTTACATAAAAGCAGTCAAGAGTTGAGCCGAAAACAGATAGAAAAAAAAGCAAAACTTTCAAGCATTGACAGAAAAGTGAGGGTCCAGCTCTTGACATCAGGCATGTCAAATTTAGGGTCCTCCACCTAGGACTTACATCAGTTAGTTTAAAAAAGTTATAGTAGAGGTTTTACGGCGCTTGCAACTGCATAAGGTCATATGAGCGCCAGTAGATTAGAGGTGTTACAAGAGAGTACCAAACACACAAAAAAAGAAGGAGAGATAAGGACGATATATGTTTCATAGGAAAGAAGAAGCAAACCACACCAGAGCACCCGCCAACCACCTATAGTTATGTCAGTACAGACTAAAAAGGGTAAAAGAAATAAAAGTACAAACATAGGAAAAAACCCCAAAAGACCCGATTACCCCACTAAAAAGACACACAAACACACCTAGAGTTATATCAGTACAGACGAAAGAGGGCAAAAGAAATAAAAAGTATGGGTAAAGGAAAAAAAAACAACAACCAAGATCCGATAACCCTGCTAAAAAGACACACACACACACACACACACACACAAACTCAAACCTTCCACACACACACACAAACAACTGACCTGCCAGTCCTGCGAGGTTGCCCGCTTGCTCATCTCAGTCAGCGCCATGAGACAGTTGACCAGCTGAGCCAGGAGCTCGGTACATAGTATGCTGTACGAGTACATCTGTATGACAACGTACCAGTACATCTTATTACAATTGACATTGGTAGCACACACACTTAGGTCTCTTATCAAAACTTCAGGCTCCATGACCGATTGTGACCGTAAACTGATTTTAAAAATATATTTCACCCAAAGGGATGATGCTTTCTGATTTCAGTTACCCCCACCCCCAATTACTTTGTTCACAAATATATATTTTTTTGGTAAGTGTATTATGGCGCTCGCAACTGCATAAGGTCATATGAGTGTGCGGGTCACATTAAGCATCCACTTTGTTCAATTCGGAGACAACTATACAATAAAATAAACGGTGAGTAGCATAAAATATAGTCCAAAGCACTGTCATTGTAAAGTATAGACTCCTTTTTAACGCTTTCAGCAGTCACAGAAAGGTACATGGCCCAATGAAAAAGGACAACAATATTATATTTTAACCATTCTAATTAACCCCTTTAGTGTTGCAGGTAAATAAACCTAGTCTGCTCAGGGGTGAACCCACTCTACATACCATAATTTTTTTATTCACGAATATTTCCTCATGAATTTGTGCATGTACATTCTACATTGAACCACATTTCTATTGATATAATTTTGGGGGGATTTCATTGAGTTACATGGAGAAAAGTTGGAATTAGTAACAAGATGCCAAAACAGCACCACCAAACATAAAGATTACAACACATGGTAATGATAAACTGAGACCAAAAAAGGGGAATACATGTTGTGTAAGTGTTCGCAGGTAAAAAGGAAGTGACAAGAGGCTTTGCCTACATTATACAATGCTCGTACAATTCATATATATTATATATATACACGTAAGCTCATCTGTGTTTACTGCCAGTAAATCATTTTTGTGTGGTAGATGTGTAGATCTACATCTAATCTTCTCTGCGAGCTAAAATCTAAATCTGATGCTTTCTTGTTTTTTGTTTTAATAGAGGTTTTACGGCACTCGCAACTGCATAAGGTCATATGAGCCCCAACGTGTGGATGTCAAAAGAGAAGTCCTTACAGGGAATCAGATTTACCCTGCTCACCTCTCTAGCTTCAACATCACAAAGTCTGCTTCGACTATCAAGGCACCCCAGAAATAGCGGGTCACAAGAGTGTGACAAACATACAAAAGAAATAGAGGAAAAATGACGATAGTAAGGATTAGGAAAGAAAAAGCAGCAATTCTCTGTTACAGTTCAGGCACAGTTATGAGCATGACATCAATGAATCAGCCCATTTACAATTACAATTCTACTGTGCATAAAAACTTGAGATGTTAATGTCCCCCCTCCCCTTTGGGAATGGCCTAAAGACACTTCAGTCAGTAGCACCGCCCCAGGGGGTATCTGACGCTTTCGAATGGAGGGAAAACGGATGTAAACATAAAGGGAAGTTAGTCCAATAATAATTACAAGATTTTAGCAGTAACTTCCCTTATAATGTGTATCAAAACAACCTCTGTCACAGTTCCGTAAATTCTACGGGCGGGGCAGCGAAGAGGTTAAAAGAACAACAAAAAACCCATAAAATCATTTGATGTATATAAACAGAGGTGGCTTTTCTATCAGACAAAAAGCTGCACAAACGCGCAAGATCTTCCATTGCCCCCCCCGCGGGTGAAATGAGCAAAATTTGTGTAAAGTGCCTTTCCCTGTCACAACGTTAGGCCCTTGACAGGGTTTGAACTCATGACATTGCAACTGCGAGCCAAACAACCTAACCACTAGCCTACCAGCGTATCATCTGAGGCTTGAAACATTACACATGTACTGCAGCTATCTCTGGACCAAGTGATATAGCAGTTAGCCACACTCCTAGACAAGATGGTTGAATATGGGACTGAGAAAATTAACCAAAATTTTCGGAAATCTTTACGAACAGCTGAACATACCATTGTGTCCCCAATGTCTTGTCTGTAACAGCGAAACTGCTCTTTCTCTTCTGCAAAAGAAAAATGAAAACTGTTAAACTCTTCAAAGAACAAAAGTATCGGAACTGCTGCTGTTACACAAACAATCAAAACAAGATTATTGGATAATGATCTATCATGAGTCAGTTTAATAATGGCTTTACTCTGCCTTGGACTGAATGACAGTAGATAAGCAGATCACATGAGAGTTACATTGATGATGTTTGCCAGGTCCAAGGAAGCCTAAGAAAGGCTAAAACAGATAGAACTATCAGATACCATTTTATAACTTGAATTTTCTTTCGCAATTTTTCATGCCCTTCTATATATTAAAATTTTCCACCATTCATTAAAATAAACTGGTTTTCAACATAGTAAAAAATCAGGTCTGAGAAAATTCATGAGTTGGCCCATATTATGTGCCCCAACACCATCGATATTATGTAAAATGCAAAAAGTGTCCATTAGGAACCCATTGTAAGTGGGGTGTGTCAAGCACATCAACTAAACGTACCTAACGACCAGGAAGAGTAGTCTGAGTCTGACGGAAACCTGGCTTTGATGAGTAACACCTCGATGAGGGAGAAGAAGATGGGCTTGAACACCTCCATGAGAGGCATGAAGTCCTCCTCTGAGATCATACTCAGCTCGTCCTGAAACGTGCAAGAGGCATAGCGAGTTTTTGGGTGAGTCACAAAAGTACCCACTCAGCCACACTAACCAGTATTTCATTTAGGGGTGAAAACTCAAGTTATGATATCATGAAATATTGTTTTGTTTAGTAAGAGTTTTACTGCCCTCGCTACTCCATAAGATAAAATACTGCCAAAATTGGAGAAGGAAAGGGGCTTCAGAACATACTCATGTCAAAATTCTCTGAAACATATACTGTACAATTTTCATATCTCTCTCTTGCACTCTAAAACTGCAGCTTCAAATCTAATAAAAATGTTTATTTACACAAAACAGCTAGAATATAAAAAAAGGGGGAAGCAATAGTTTAAAGTAAGGGGCGTGTGTCATTTAAGCACATCATACTTTCTGTCTCCCATCTGTCAACTTGTAAAGCCCAAAACAGAACCAGTATCTGCAAACCCCAATCAATTCAGAATAAAGTTGATATGTAAAGTGTGCATTCCTTTTCTGTATCTTTACTGAAAATCTTTTATGGCCATTAAATTAGTTTTTCTCATGGTAAATGTACCCAAACCTCTTACCTGTAACAGGTACCAGAAGGTGAACGTTTGATCACTGCAGCTCTCATCTACAGGGAAATGACCAGGCAATCCTGTGCAAGTCTGCACTCCATTGGCAGCAAGGAGAGGAAACGGGTGGGGAGGGGGAAGAGAGAGAGAGTGAGAGAGAGAGAGAGAGAGGATGAGAAACACGAACCATAACAATATATACATATTGCACTACTACAAATTCAAAACATGAACAACAGTGAGTCAAGAGTAAAGAGTAAGAGGGAGTCAAGACAAAGAAGAACTCTGTAAGGACCAGCAAATTAAGGCAATAGAATAACCGCAAGAAGAAATCATATTGTTCTCAGAGAGAGAGTGTGTATTGTAGCAACATTGACATTAATCACAACCCTTATCAAAATACAGGGATGGAATTGGCCTATCATAGTCTCCCAGTGGCCTGGAAAGAGATACCAGCATTTTCGAAGGACCATAAAAGCAGCACCTACATTGAGTGAGCTGTGTAATATTTTTCTAATTTTGCTTCTCTTAAAACTCAGATTTGTTTTCTTATGAATACCAATTACTTTATCAAACATAGACAAATTAGTTTTAAATATAACAAAACAACAGATACGTAATCGATAGAATTAGTCATCATAGGCGTACCAGGATCATCTGTAGCAGAGACATCGTGTTCTGTTTCACCTCCTCGGGGCCCAGCACCGACTCTACGATCAGCTTCGTGTGGTTCTCTGACAGCGACACTACCACACGGCAGATGCCTTCACACGTTTCCTTCAGAGGAAAACCAACAACATTTAACTTTAACGCATAGAACAATTGCGCTATTAGAAAACCAACAATACTTAACATTAGCACAAAATACAATTTCGCTTTATCAAAAAAAACATACAACATTTAACTTTAACACATAATATAATTTCAATTTTTTAAAAATTATATTATCAAAGGTCAGGCTTTTCCATCAATAACTTTTGGTAAAAAAATCAATTCATTCTTGAAAAATGTTAAGAGCATCACCTCTTATCTCATTAGAGTGAATTGGGTTTTTTTGGTAAGTGTTTTACGTAGCTCGCAACTGCATAAGGTCATATGAGCGCGCGGGACACACTTAACATGTTCCGTTGCTTTTGAGTTTTGCCCGAGTGGTGGCAGAAGCCTACTCTTATCGATTTTGGACCACCAAAGGATCTTTAACGGGCGCAACTTGCTCACGTGACCTCAGAAATATATTCGCCCTTGTCCGATAAGGCTAGGTGTAGATCTTTACTACCAGAAGATCAGGGGTGTGGCTGAAAGACAGCAGTAAAAAGGAGCCAAGGAGAAGCAGTGGAAAGGCGGCAGAAAGAGTCAGGAGCCCAGAGGAAGGGGTGGGGGCAGAAAGTGGAGACGAAAGCAGACGACAGAATATTGCTAGAGAGTAGGAAAGGAGGTGAAAGGAGACAATTTTTTAGAGAAGAAAATGTTTCCGTCGCTACCCGGATTCGAACCTGGGACCTTTGAATGAGAGGCGAACCTCTTAACCTCTAGGCCACGAGAGCCCCCGTAGTAAATTGTTTACTCCTTTTTCATAACAAGAAGAGCAAAGTACCCACCTTATCTTCGTCTGCCAATGCTTTTGAGAACATGTCATGGAGAGAAAGCACATCGGAGAGAATCCTCTGTATGGTCACAGGGTACCTGCAGCAGAGGGAACAGTGACGTCCGGATTACACACCACATAGTTTGTGTTCTACCTTTTGGTTTGGTTTGGTTCAACACCTCTTTCTAACACAGGTACTGTTACCAAAGAGGCGGTACCTGCTATATTACATTACTGCATGCATGAAATAGTTATGTGTGCGTAGTAGACAACTAGGAAAACCCCTCTGAAAAAAAAATCCAGCAGGATTTTGTATGGAACATACCTATGTAGTTGTAGTTGTTTTCAATCCAGAGAAACAAACTTAAGACCTTTAAATTAAAAGGCCAGTAAGTCAAATGTTGTACAATGAGTTCTTTAAGAAAAAAACAAAAACTGTTCACATTCACATGACAAATTTTTAGATTGTGACCTAACAAAAGAATGTATATCATATGTAGATGTTTCAAACCATGTGAACGTATAGAGAAAACATTTTTTTTTAAAAATCAATCCTCATAACCTGCACGGTAAAGCAAAAACGATGACATTTGGTACATGACTCAAACAGAAATACAACGTTACTGTATAACAAAGGAAACAAAAACTCACTTATATGACTCTGGATGTGCAAACACACTGGACAGTGTGTCAGCAGCAATGTCAAACAGTTGGGGATTTCTAAGGGAAGTGAACACCTGTAAGAAAAATACCACTCTTATTTATCTTAGTTTTAGGAAGTGTTTTACAGCACTTGCAACACAATAAGGTCATATAAGTGCCGAAGATTAGAGGTGTTACAAGAGAGTAACAGACACAAAAAAGAAGGAGGGGAGATAAAGACGATAGACGTTTGATAGGAAAGAAGAAGCAAACCGCACCAGAGCCCTCGCCAACCACCCACATTTTATTTATCTGAGTGTCAGTGTTAGATATGGATCAACATAGAATTGTCTCAAGGACTACTTGCCTTGGGGCTCTCATTGGCTACTGTTTTCTAAATTAGCATTAAGCATAAACGGAACTTATCGAAGACCAGGCACTTTATTCATCCAACCTGCCCCTGAGTATGAGTCTGAAATACCAGACCCCTACCCCCCACTGATCAGATCAGCCATCAAAACCTAAAAGAATCTGAAATCAAACTAGGTACTTTGGAAACAAGAGGCAAAAATGTGTCTCTACAAAATTAGCCCCATTAATGTGGGCTGATCCAAATAAGAATAACTTTGCAAACTCCTGAAAAGGTGTAAATCCCCAGACACTGTAGCATAGAAATAAGTCAATTACCCCCCCCCCCCCCCCCAAGTGTCCAATATACTTGGTGTATGATTGGTACAGCTTGGTCCACTGACAGACTGAAGTCCATCCATTTCCCCCACTCACTCACACACAGTGTCCGTATGATTACCTCATATCGGTCCGCAGTTAGACCAAAATCCACCCAACACCCCCTCCCACACACACACACACAGTGTTCTGTATCTGAGGTACGATTACCTCATCTTGGTCCGTAGCTAGACCAAAATCCTCCCAGCGCCCCCCCCCCTCCCTCCACACACACAGTGTATGATTGGCTCGTCACTGTCCATAGCTAGATCACAATCCATCCAACAATCCCCCCCCCCCCCCCCCACACACACACAAACACATACACACAGTGTCCTTTACCTGGTGTATGATTGGCTCGGCTCGGTCCATCGCCAGACCAAAGTCCACCCAACGTGAGAAAGCTTTCAGCGCCATCTGGTATACCTCCAGGGGTGACTCTGGGGTTAACAAGGACTGCAGCAAAGGGATCACTGCACCACCGTCAGGAACAAAATAGCAAAATGTCAGGGGTTCATTTTTTAAACTTAAAATCTACCAAAAATGATTCCATGTGTATTCACTGAGAAATATAGACAGCACTAACAGATAGAGTAAGGGGGACCAAAAAATGACTGAAGGATAGACAGGAAAGGAAAACAATTGAAAAGTGAAGAGAAACGGGATTAAATTTGTTTGTTTTTTTAACCTGAGGCCAGCCAGAGTGGGTCTATGTGAGTAAAGAAGAAAGATAAGTTGATGGGTTTGTAGAAATTCTGACTCGGTTACTTACAATGGGACAATGCCGCGGTAGGACCAGCTTTTGTAATGTCCCAACTTATTATTGTTCTTATTGCTTTTCCCCTGTTCTAAATGAATGGCAATTATCATGTCCATGAGCTTCTCTTTACCTAATGATAAAAATGCCATCAAAATGGATTCTATATTCCCTTCCCCCCAAAAAAGAAAAAAAAAACCCAACCCGATAACCCTGTAAGAAAACTGAAAACAAAACCTAAAACTACTGTCCATTACTGAAATTTTTTTTTTTTAAAACAACAGCAACAAAAAAAACTGTGCTCCTAAAAAAACTCAACCTGTTCGCACAGAAAAATTCCTTTTCCATTTTAGAAAGGACGAACTGAATACTTCTAAGAATTTTCTTCAGTAGTTGCTGGTTCACACTTTGACATAAAAGCTCAACCCACAGCGAGTGTGCACTAGACAGACTTTTTACGTCCTACAAATGTATCTCTGACCTGACTGTGGGAAATCAAGTGTATTTCTAACATTATGTTACTCATTCTTTTCCTCCCATTCTTTATAGTCATAAACTTTTTCGCATGTCCTGTCTATTTCAATCATGTTTTACGGTTTGAATTATGACAATAAAGGGGAATGAATAAAGAAAGAAATAATCCCAGGCCAAGAACAGTGGGTAAGCAAAGATAGAAGAAAGGAACATTTAAAAAATTGGCAGTGCAGCTACGGGAAAAACAATTAGCTACACCAGAAGTAAACATCCACATTAAAATATACACATATGCACATCTCTATCTAGACAATGATATCACAAAGCAGCTATAAACCATCTATTGAGACTGCAAAAATTCCTTGTATCAATAACATGGTATAAATTAAAAAGATAGCTGCCATAGTACAACCGGCCTATATCAGTAAGCTGCAGCTGCAAAAAACCTAAAGCAAATATGCCTTGTTACATATATATCTTCTAGACCTAGAAAACCCCTTTGAGCAAGAGAACAAATGTCATTTCAATAACATTTTCTTCAGTCCAATAATAGTAATTAATCAAGAGACATTAGTGGAACAAAAAAATCCTCACAAAATAAAATAATATTGGTCACAGCACATGATTTTTCAGGTCTGATACAACACACAGATGTTTCCATTTGTGTTCATCAACCCCAACCAAATATATAAGACTTGATTCACAATATGGGCAATCCATGACGCATGAAATTCATGTCTGTGTAGCAACCACCGGTTAATTTTAAATGCTCAAAAAAAAAACAAAAAAAAAAAAGAATAAAAAAAGAACCAAACCCCCCCCCCCTCCCACCAACAGTTACACATATAGAAGCAATACGCAAACAGTCATATCCCCCTCCCCCCCCCCAACCACACACTGTGCTGCAAAACAATTGTTTGTTTAAGCCGCCTTGGCATGCAAAACTCACAACAATACAACAAACATTATCCAGATTCAAAAATCACATTTACGAATAATGCAAAGTGTACTTTGAAAAGATAATATGATGAGCAAGCCATTGTATGATTCCAGCATTCTAAAATGTGTTTATAGCACTCTCTATCAAGCATCCATGTTACTTTTAACTGCAAAATAAGCATCCAGGCGTCTTCCAGATACACATTGACATACATAGAACATGTTAAGGAAGACAGAAACCCATAGGCTACGCTTGCACACACATTCGATTGCATGCATACAGACACACGTACAGAGAAAAGGGTTCTGAAACTTCACAGAGAGGAAGGAAGAACAGTGTATTGTTGACAGGAGTAACAGAAAGCCACAACAAAAGACACAAAGTGCTAGAGATACAGAGGAGCATTGGGACATGATAAACGTCTTGTAGGAACTGGGGAAAAAGAAAGATGATAGACAGAAAACCCCCCAACAGATTACCAAAAGAAAAAAAAAAGGGGGAAAGTCTTAAGCCCAGAGAAGGAGAGAAAGACGACCTACACAGGACACTCTTAATACAGTGCTTCTTCACCTTTTTTCAATACCATTCATCCTAACACTGTTTCCCCCAGACTTGGTAAGTGTTTTACGGCGCTCGCAACTGTATAAGGTCATATGAGCGCGTGGGACACATTAAACTTTTTCAGTTGGAAGGAAATTTTGAATTTTGCTCGGGTGGCGGCTGAAGCCTACTCTTATCGATTTTAGACCACCAAGGGATCTTTAATGTGCACAACTTGCACACAGGCCCTCCAAGATTTTTCGCCCTCGTCCCAGAAGGCTAGGTGTAGATCTTTCTCACCAGAAGATCATCCCACAGACTTGATTGTTCTGCTGAAGATGCAGTTTTTCCTATGTATTCTCACGAGTGTCATTCACATTCACAATCAAGGAAACTTCATTTTCTCAGGGGCAAGGCAAACCGTTTATTGAGTCAAGAAGCACTGCTTGAACCAACAGCAAGGGATCGCCATGAGAGGAGAATGACAGAAAGAAGGAGTATATTAAAGAAACAGGTCTACCTCTTTGAAGGTATTATTTTCTCTCCAATTTGAGGTATATACAGTCACACAAAATATTTCACAAGTTTACCATGGTCAAGACCCTTGTTCAGCTCTTGCCTTAGCACTAGCCTCCTTTGCTGAGAAAGATTGGTACTGTAGAACTATGAAAAAAAAAAGTGGGAGAAAGAAAAAAAGGGCAGAGGAAAAATACAGTTTGACAGGGCTAAGGGGTAAAAATAAAATTACATGGTGTGACTAATAATAAAGATTACAATATGAGCCACTCTACCACATCTAAACTAGAAAGGTTAACTGTGAAATGCAATGCACATGGCACAAGCTTGGAATGAATTAGTTTGCTTGGTGAGTACATTTGGTAGGCAGACAATCCTCATGGCCCTGGCTATTTCTCCTTAACCACATCACCGATGACAATGTAAAAAGTAAAAAAACAAAACCAGAATCAGGCAAGCCAGAGAGCCTGATGTAAACATCTTGGCCAAACTGAAGAAGAGCTGACAAACCGGTATGAGCACATTTCACCATCACAACAATTTGCCGAGACAATTTATTCTGCTAGAGAGGAGATGGGACCACAACATCCAAGAAAGGACAGGCCTAAAGCTGAACGACACACTGAATGAGCCAGAGAACAGAGAAAGTTAGAGGGTGCTGGTTATCAAGTCCTATTTGCTGCCCCCACGGTCGAGGAGTATCAGATAAGTACCAATGTAAACGCACCATACTGCGACAATAATCAGTTCTAAAACTCTATCAACCCCCCCACCCCCCAAAAAAACATTCCAAGGCCTTCACTGTTTGATCCCTTCTGCCATCGAGCGACACAAAACAAAAAAGCACAAAACATCTGGAAATTTGCAGCAGTCATGACCTGCAGATGCCAACAAACCACATGAACCAGCACTAAAAAATGATATGAACACATTGCAATTCTCATCACGCCAAGGCGAGGACTGTGACAGCTATACATGTTCCAACAAGACTTTCAAGGAGAAAGTTGAATCATAAACTTCTCACAAATGTATACTTTTCCAAATAGTACCCAAAAAACACACACGAGACCGTCTGGAGAAACCTGGTGGCGTCCCTTCCTCAACTAGAAAACTCAGTCAACAACAGGACCAGAGAATAATAGTCCCACAGCTTGTTTTGAAAAATACTTTCAACATGAAAAAATCTGCACCGAAATTGACCATGAGAAGGAAATGAAAAAGTCAGCGAGACTAAAATAACAATAGACAACAAAGCCTAAAAGGAATTTCCATACAAGATTTCCAAGGACTCAAGAATCCATTAAGAAATATAACGTACCATCTGAAAGGTAGAAGCAGTATCATACAGAAAAATGAAAAACAAATAAAGCAAAGGATAAAAACAAACATACTTCAGTTACAGAGATTACACTTTTGGAGCAACGATCTAAACGATAATATCTGTATGGCAGCTACAGAATCAATGGACAGAACGCAGGTGAAACGCAGTCCTCTGGCACTACCCGAGAAAGATCCTTCAAATATACAAACATGATCACATCCTAGATGAATATGAGATCCCATCAAACTAATTTTTAGAACATGTCGAAAAGTAATCAGAAAGACGACACAAACAGTTGGTCAAGAATTTGAAACAAGCAAAACCTGATTCCTCTAAAAAGTCTGATGTGGAAACTTACTGAAAAAAACACAATAAAGGCCATAAGAAAAACTAACAATCCTGTCTTGAGAACCCCAACATTAAAATTGCCTCAATTCCAAGAATCTTTACAAACAAACAAATAGCGAAAAAAAAAGTAGAAGAAAGAAAATTTAACGATCAAACACTTCAAGAAACATCGATCACATATCAAGACCTCTCCACTATGCACAAATAAATTATAAAAACTCAGGATACTTCTATCAACATAGAGGAAAAAAGACACTTTGAACTGAAGCATAATGCCCAGAGCAACAGCTCAAACTCAAATTGGATCCATATCAATACAGGAATTTGTGACGAACCATACTTACATTAATTATCATACCAACATATTAAAACTACCACTGGCCTAAAATCCAGACTTCAAAGAACAAAGTTAACTAAAAAAGATACACTCAGAAAGGAAACAAGGGAAAGATTTCTCCCTCTACAAACAGTCCGAAAGATTTAGACAAAAGAAATAAGTTGTGGCTTGTGTACATCTGAGGTATAACATACAGATTGCGATGAAGCATGCATTAAACACTTACACCTTACTACACACACTTTGTTCTAGTATCTACCAGTATATATGTCTAAGCCCCAGTACAAACGATGACCACAAGTGAGTAGAAGAATAGAAGAAATCACTGTGACTTCACAGAGGGATGTGGGTTAAAACATGACAATTAATGACGGACTTTCAAGAGGGGGCTGTCATTATGAACTTTATAAAATAAAATTCTATGATCTGCATTGACAAATTAATGCTTTCCAAATTTTCAAACTATGCCATAATAAAAAGAAGCGGTTACTAGATCTACAATCTTCAGGTAAGAAATGCTCTCTTCTTGAAAGGGCCCAAATTCCTAAAGTGTTCATAAACAACAACAAAAAAAAAGTGAAGAAAAAAACAAACATCCCATGACCACAAAAACACTAATACCTAACATTGGAAATAACTAAATGAAACAAAAATAAGACATGAACCCGCAATGAATTTTCAGCTACAATAAGAAAAGCTTTGTGCTAAAAGACAAGTTATACGTAGATTATTACTTCTATAAACCTGTGAAGAAACACTGGCCAACAGATCAGGTAATACACTTCAGTTCTACTCACAATGCTTCACAGAGAACTGTTGGGCGGGAAAGTGCAATAACATCACTCTTACAACCAACCACTTTAAAAATCATAATATGTGCCTACTTGCTATGGAACAGAATGACTGTGTGCCTTGCTAGACAGAAATCAGTAAATATCTCATGTCTATGTGAGTCAGAAAAACGAGTGCATTAAACCATGAGCCAACAGTAGAAGACTTACTTCTTCGGGCAGGACGGTCAGGACTTCCAGTAATATCTGGCACCTTGTAACGGTCTGAAAATTATAAATAATAAGGAACATTTTCGTGAAGAAATTTGTTTGGTTTATATAATAAAACAAATTCACAGAAAGCCAGACTAAAGCTAGAAATAGCCGAGGGAAGTGAAAAGAATATCACAGGCACAAGAATACTGAGAAGACCTCATATCATTTTATTTTCAGGTCACTATCTCGGTGCCATTACCAGAATGTTACGATAGTACAAGTCAGAAACTCACCATGTCATGAAGAAAAGCATAATCAAGAGATGTCGCTACTTTTCCTCATTGATGTAAGCTGTTTAAGAGCTATGTATAATCCATTTGACATTTAAAAATACATTCAAAGAAACACCACATAAACAGTAGACATACAATGATATTTTCCCCAAAATTTTCCACGGATCTCAAAACCTCATGTAACTGTTCTCAAAACTGCAAACATCACAAGAACTCCAGCATGAGGGTAAAGAGCTCAAAACTGGCCACCCGGGTATTGGTGTCAGGTACCCGGGGTTTTTTACTCCCCTTCGTTATGCTATGCAAATGCACTTAATTCACGTCCCTTCATTTGAACCTCATTAAGTACTAAGTACTTATCCATACTGAGCTCTGTAAGTCGATACAGTACTCGATATTGGCCAATATTAACTAGTGCCCACCAATACTCGTACCTCCTTTCCCTGGAAACCAGCAGACCACAAAAAGGCCACATTAGGGCACGTTATAAGGAAGTTTCCAAGAATCAATCGGATACTTTGGTAGAGCTAGCTAGGCTTATAATTTTAATTTCAGTGTCTTTATATATATATATGGAAGCACATGTGTGCAGTTCTAGGAATCCAACGGAGAAGCGGAAAATTTCTAAAAATTATGTGAAGTAAAATAGTTTAAATAGCTTTGGCTTTGTCATTTTAGCACAGTTTCTATCAAGATGTCTCAAAGAAAGTCATACGCTTGGGATTACTGTGAGAAAATAAAAGACGAAAAAAGGGCCTCCTGCAACATCTGCAAAAGCATAATAAAAGTTGACGGGTCTACAACTTCAAGCCTCTTGAAGTATTTGAAGGGAAAACATGCAAATGAAATCGCAAGTAAGCAGACAGTACAGAAACACCATATGATAATTGGAATGTCGGGTACCCGACGGGTACTTTCAAATTACCTGTAAAATCCCAGCCCTATCCAGCATAAACAGTGAAACATCACCGATACATCAAAAGCGTAGATATATCAATTGTGACTCAAATCTCCACCCCCACTGCCCTTATACCCACCCAAATTTAAAAAATAATTTAAAAATTGGATACATTAATAATAATCATTAATAAGACTGTTAATATGACCAAATTGTTTTCTGTGACCAGACACTTACTGGAAGAGAGGCAAATCCTTCTTGTTGGAATGTTGATATCAGATGCTGAATGGCATCAGGCCACTTTTGGGGTAACAGCTGTAGTATCAAGGCAGATAACTGAAACACACAAAGAAATGGTGTAAATACCCCTTTTTATTGGACAATGCAATCCAAAAATCATACATATTGATCCAGACAGCATCATCCATAACAAACATTTTGCCATTTTGATTTTGTGGATAAAAGAAATATAAATCATTACCCTTAAGTTCAGATACATTTGACACAAACTCAAAGAATACCTACTGGTCATGCATACATTTCCATGACTAATACATCCTATAATCTTTCTCGAAAACCCACAAGGAAGCACATGACAAAAACTTTACGTTTTAACTTTCATTTTATCTCACAACCCAGGACTATCATCTGAAAAAATGAAGGTACGGGTATACCTGACCGATGAGGTTTAACATATTTCAGTGATCTACACCAAAACCATTCTAGTTAAAAAACAAACACTAGTTACACATACACTGACAGCTTACCCCTACACACAGTCTTGTGAGAATGACTTTGGGGCCAGTTGCAAAGTGAACTATAGTCTCAAGCAACTTGGATTTCAGTGATTCAAACTGTTCTGGAGGTATTTCATGCCTGCAAAAAACAATTGATGCTGTTGTTAGTATAATGCTCACATGAGAGTGTGTACACTGAATATGGGAAACTTTTATTGAGAATAAATATTGAGTTAAAAGGCACAAAATTTTAATAAACACGATGTGCGAACATACAACAGACTAAAAGGATTAGAATTTATAACACACACCCCCCAACACTTTTTTCACATAAATTATCTTTAACCACTTAAAATATATGCCAATTATACTTACCAGAATCTGACGATTTTTACATGCAGGCAACTGGCTCCATAATACTGAACTTCTATTCCCTGAAATTAAAAACAACAAACAACATCATGCTACTACAGGAAACAAAAAAGCCAAGATGTAAAAAAGCAGAAACTGAAAAAAAACACCCAAAAAAACACCAAAAAGATTTATTTTTTTTAATCGATGCAGGAGTGATAAACCATTTGAGGCCAACAGATCTACACTGAATCAAGGCTTTTTAAAATCTCATAAAGTGAAAAAGTTAAACAACAGAAACATCTTGATCTAGATTTACTTTAAATCGTGTAGGGAAATCTCAGCATGGACAATGCTATTGACAGCAAGAACACTGGAATTATCTCACAAAATAGAAAATATGTAGAACTAGCTCAGTCAAGACAAGACAGTCAAAATCCCAATTTCGAACTCAAGTGCCTGCCTTTCAGAACCAAAAACAGGACTGTGAGACATAAGCAAAAATAATAGATAGCATTAGTCTAGCACAAATTTCTGCTCAATAATACAGCAAACTATTTGTGCTTTACAATCTATTAGAACAATCCACTAGTACTCATAGGTCACCTTGTCCGGTCCCATCAAGTCCCAGCAGAAAGACCAGGCAGCTGGAGAGATCTGAGCCCCCGTCAGCCAGATGTGTACTTCACTCTGAAGACTGGGGTTCAGATAAAACTGCTTTACAGCCTGCAAAACAGTGAACATTCAAAAAGCTTTACAAAAGTTGATAACATTGACCTTTAACAAGATTGCGTCTGTCTTTAACCAAAGAGCAACCCCCCCCCCCCCCCTTAGTATCATTCCCAAACACCAAACCCTGGAATCTTAATGTTATGGTAATAGTAGGCCACTTTTACTGGAATATATTTAATCTGCAGACAGCAAATTTCAATTTAGGTAAAAAATTAATTTCAAACAAAAGAATAGTACCCCGATCCCCTTCAATTCCATTCCCAAAACACTCCCCCTCCCCCCCCAAAAAAGGAACAATTTAGTGTTTACTTACCAAGTGTTTTTAATCACAAAGATATAACATAATCTTATTACATGTTATTACAAAGTGCTTTTAACCATATATGTATATAAAAGAAAGCAAATCTAAATCACAAAAATGAAAATTATGTAAGGTACCTGTTCCACATTATGGGCTGTATACTCTGTTGCCATTTTTTGTGTGCTGCGTGGAAGAGACTGGCCTTCCAATATTTACAAAAACAACAAGGTCAAACCTGTTGAGAAAACCAAACCGCATTATTCGAATATTCAGTTCAACACCTGGATGTGTTTTCCCTAGTCACAAATTATATCAGATTAGTATCAGTGCAAGGTATTGTGGAAAAAACCCAGTAACGACGTAAAGATATTTTAAATTTATAAAAGATGTCTACTTTTAGTTTTTAGCTTTAAAGTAGAGTTTTTATGGCACCTGCAACTGCATAAGGTCATATGAGCGCCAAGGGGTGGATGTCAACAGAGAAGTCCATACAGGGAATAAGGCTTACTTAACTCTGTTCACCTCTCTAGCTTCAACAGCACAAAGTCTGCTTTGACTATCAAGGCACCCTGGAAATAGCGGATCAAAGAGAGTGACAAACATACAAGAGTAGCAGAGGAAAATGACGATAGTAAGGGCTAGGAAAGAAAAAGCAGTAGTTCCCGGTATGCAGTTCAGGCACAGTTATGAGCATGACATTGCTGAATCAGCCCATTTACAATTCTATGGAGCATAAGGACATGTTATTGTCCCCCCTTTGGGAATGGCCTAAAGACACTTCAGTCAGTAGCACTGCCCCCGGGGGTAAATGTCTACTTAAAACAGCATCATGCTCATATTGACATAAGAAAAATACAACCCACCAAGGCATGCCTTATAATTATTAAAGACACATGCATGCTGATTGAGGATAAATCTACCTATATTCTACAAATAAATATAATAGGGTTGGTGCTATTAGAAACGCCGAGTTCTGAATAGCTCCCGCGCTAATCAAAACGCCGAGTTCTGAATAGCTCCCGCGCTAATCAAAACGCCGCGCTCTGATTAGCCCTGTGCTAATCAAAACGCTGCGTTCTGATTAGCCCCGTGCGATTTGAAATGCCAGTAGGCCATCGTTTCTAAATAACCTTTTTTCATCGCTCCACTGCTTGAATTGTGGAAGTTTTCTCAGTTTCTGGAATAAAACTCCTTGGATTTGACTCCATCTTTTTTATGACATTGTCTTATTCCGATCAATATTGGGTAGATCTAGACCTGTCATGGCAACGCGAAATGGACTTGTCGACCTCATTACACAGAACATTTAAGTGGTGAATTGCTCTGATTTTTTGCATGCACTTCTGAAATCCAAAAGACCAAAAAATGTTTAATTTTCGTGGTTATGCGACAAATATAAAAAGGTTTTTTCTAATATACTCATTAGAATTTAATTACTATCTGGGCGCGGTTCTTCGACCAGATTTAGAACAAGAAGGGTAGTTGAGTGTTAGACTGTTTGTTCGTCAATTTTCTTTTTTAAACGGACTGCATATGCCACAAGACTGAGCAATTGTCAGTCCAGCGTTTAGTGGGCGAAGGTGTGTTTATTTAAATCGACTAATTGTGATATACAGTGTGTAAAATTTCGTTCATATCTTCCCAGTCTTTGAGACCGCATGTGTTTCAATTTGCTGTCGGTTTTTACAATTAATTAATCACTATGGTTAAATTAATTAATTTACAAACTCTAAAAACGTTGCCCACCACAGAACTATTTCTCCAAAGAAGTTGATCGAAGCCGTCTCAAAATCCCTTTAAAAAAGTCATCCCAACAAGGGAATTCATCTCCAATTTTCAAAAGGTTCAGCAATCGTCTGATTATGAAAACGTCACATCAACTTGCGACGTGTAGTTCAATAGGTTGAGTTTGCTGGCTGACCGGAAACCATGCGTGATCTGGGCTTCCGCATTTTAATTAGCACGGGGCTATTCAACATGCAACATCTTATTTAGCATGGGGCTAATTGCAATGCGGCGCTTAATTTAGCATGGCTAATCGCAACACAGTGTTTTATTTTTCGCAATGCAGTGCTTTATTTAGCATGGGGTTAATTGCAAAGCGGCGTTTCAAATAGGCACTTCCATATAATAGGCCTATATATTACCTCTTATAGTCATACCATATACACAGCATACAACAGGCTTTGTGAACTTTGTTCAGGCTCAGACCTGTCTACATTCATTCTCTAAATAAAGACGTACTGTGATACAGTTTTGGAATCAGGTCCTGATCCATGCCAATGGAAGAAGGACTAGAGCTCAACCTGGGTTTGATTTATTAGTCTCTTTAGATTAAAATCAACTGTTTACTTCACTTGTCATTAGTTTAGCCTGGGCCAGGGCTTGGCTTAGTCAGTACCAATCAATCAAGTGTAGGCCTACCAGTACAAAATACTACTTTCAAAATTTTTATGAGTAAAGGTCAGAATCACTTTCAATTTCAGTATTATCATAAGGATCTAGGCCTAATTTGAAAAAGTCATTGATGTATTGACCTCCAACCTCTCCTGGTCTCTGGCCCCTTTGCTAAATTCTAGTAGACTTCAATATTATATTCATTTTCTTTGGGGCGATCTTGGAGCGCTTTTCTCATAGGTCTGAATCTACTAGATATCTAGATCTAGATCTAGATTCTAGAACCTATTTAAACCAGACCTGACCAAATGTAAGCACTAGAATAAAAATCTTTGGACAAATGAGTAAATTTGATCTATGAACACAGTATGACAGTGATTGTGATAGGTCAAGACTCACTCTCAAGAGTAAGAGTGCTTGAAACTCAACCATCATTGTTGATCATTTCAGTAGAAAACCTGCATCAAATGAACACAAGAGACAATCTTCTGGAGACAAAGCCACAAGATTTTTACATCTAGATCTATGTGTTTTTGATTGATAATCGGTGCCAGCAATAGCACTTGATAAAACCAGGGGACAAGAAAACCCACCATCTCCAAAGACGAAAATAATAATAGGCATGGTCATGGCCATGGAATATGGAGTTCTCGTTCCTTACTTGAGGCTTGAGGAGAACCCGAGGGCCAAGAAAAATCGGACCATCGCGTATAGATCTAGCAAGTTAAATGTTGCAAATTCATAACGTAGTAGCTACATTCGTGACAGCCTTAACGAATTCTTCTAAATCTCACCTTCAGATGATTACAGATGAACAGAACATAATAAATCTCACACTTCACACCCAGTTTGTTCGGAGGGTGGTCACCTCGTACGCCATGTCGCTGTCTTTCACATCAACATTCCTGAAGTGTACAGATTCAGCACTACTCATATAACCAATTTGCGAATTACTCCCGAACCAATTCGGAATTTCAGCAGGGGAGAGCACCAACGATCTCGTTACAGTGGGTAATGTAAACAATGCGTTGCTATTTTTAGAAGACTTGTACAATGATTTCACGTAATCCAGAGTCCCGAGGAGACGCCAGGCGTGAGCTGCACGAACTTTTGTTTCTATCAAACTAAATCCCGAGACATTACAAGGTGCGAGAAATCAATCCATGCGACACGTCTGGCTTTTCACTTCTTTCCTAGGACGAAATATCGATCTTGTTAACTGCGTCGGCGGTGCAATTAGAGATGTAGGCCCTCAGGCGATAAGTGTTATTCATTCATGGCTAAATTGTCGTGTGGCAAGCTTTATAAATCAAACGAAAAATAATTTTAAAAAATCTAGTGAAACGAAAATGATGATAATGAGCAAAGGCAACAATATGGTGATTAAGATAAAGAGACGGGG
>NW_004797282.1:102873-104966 GCF_000002075.1 Aplysia californica | reverse complement strand
AGAGAAGGGCAACCGCAATGTCATCGACCTTTGAGACGTGCAGTCCTCTCTGCAAGACATCGGCAGCAACGTTTGGCGTGGACTCAGCAACATGTGAACTGGACCTGGCGACTGGCGACAGTGGAGAAAAGTCTTATTCACTGACGAAAGCCGTTTTTGCGTCAGTCGAGGAGATGGAAGAATCCGGATGTGGAGAAGACCCAACCAACGGTTTGCTGACAACGCCCTGCAGGTCGATGCATAGGGTCGTCCCAGCATAATGATCTAGGGTGTTAAAAGGAGATAACTATGGATTTTTGCTCGTCTTCTCCCATTTTCATTAAGTGCTCTATTCAAGGATAAAATGTTCAGTTTTCTGAAGAATGTTTGTGTGTGTTTCTGTAACAGGTTCTTTTTACGAGAGAGGTTGTTAGCCTCGTGACTCAACCCCCGACCTGGAGGCAGGATGACTCTGTTTCAGGAGTCACTACCTGGTTTGCCATTTAGTCGCCTCGTACGACACGCTAGCACCACGTCAGTCCTATTCTTCTCAATGCCGAAACTGCACGGCTGAAAACTAATTACCTAGAAAAAAAAAGGCAAACAGCAGCTTAAAGTGTAAGAACATCATCAACCTTGTTTACCTTTCATAAGCCATAATATAGAGACTCAATTAGAGACAAGTCAATTTTTAGCATGATCTGAATGAAAAATTACCAGACTCAACTTTGGACTGAACTGAACTAAAATGGAGAAGGGCTTTCCTTGTCATAGAAAGCGAAATTAAATCAAAATAATTGCACATTCAAAATATCCAACACCCTTCAGAGTATTGACAAGATAAGTTTACACAATAAAGTTCATAACGTTTCTTCTCTGTTCACAATGCCTTATACACAAAAGTCTGCAGCACTGAGGCAGAGAGACAAAGACACAGTCAGGCAATCAGCCTAAGAGCCCGCCTCCTGCTCCTGGCCAAGTCCCTCCAGGATCAGTCCCATCGGGGTTCGCTTCAAGCCCACGTACTCCATCTTATTGGCCAGCTTGTTCTTGATGTTCCGCAACCTCAGTGAAGCATGAATCAGCATTAACAACATTGGGAAAGCGATGCCGAAGACAAACACGAGGACGGCTCCAAATATGTACACCACAAAGTATCCTGCAGCGACGACGGCAGCAACGCAAAACACTGGGTGGTCATGCTTGAAGCGACGAGCCTTATATTGCTTATTGGTGAAGTAGACAAACACACCAAAGATGAGAGCCAGTGCCGTGAAGCCTAACAAGATTTGGACAGGATGTATTATTCCTATCATGAGAAATATAAGGAGCGCTGATAGGAAATAATTTGACTGATAAACCACCGGAAGCCCTTAAGGCAGAGAAAGATACGTTTGTGGAAATTCTATATGCTCTATTTGGAAAAGTTTGGCAAAAGGAGGAAATACCATCAGACTGGAAGGAAGGCCACCTAATCAAGCTGCCAAAGAAAGGAGACCTCAGCAACTGTAACAACTACAGAGGCATTACACTCCTTTCCATACCGGGGAAAGTCTTCAACAGGATACTCCTGGAGAGAATCAGCTGGCAACGGATGAGAAGCTTCGAGGAAACCAGGCAGGATTCCGCAAAAACCGATCATGTGTGGACCAGATCGCTACTCTACGTATCATTGTTGAGCAATCGCTTGAATGGAATTCACCACTCGTGGTCAACTTCATTGACTATGAAAAGGCGTTTGACAGCGTGGACAGGGAAACTCTGTGGAAACTCATGCGGCATTTTGGAATACCCGAGAAAATCGTCAAGCTTGTGAAGGCCACCTATGATGGAACAAGCTGCCAAGTCTTCCACGAAGGACAACTCTCAGAACCATTCCGGGTACAGACAGGAGTGCGATAAGGATGCTTGCTCTCACCTTTTCTCTTCATACTGGCAATTGGCTGAATATCAGTTTTTTTCACCATGGATAAAGCATGAAGGTCCAATGTTCAAAGTTGAAAACTCAAAAACCGTCCTTGCTATCTCTGAATAAAATATGGCCCACATATTATTATTATTATTATTATTATTATTATTATTATTATTATTATTATTATTATTATTATTATTAT
>NW_004797282.1:100884-102654 GCF_000002075.1 Aplysia californica | reverse complement strand
TTATTGTTATTATTATTGTTATTATTATTATTGTTGTAACCAGTTCACAAATCTTAGGAGAATAGTATACATTTCTCTTGATGAAGAATTAGTAGTTATTTTTCTTTTAGATAATTTACATATATTAGTCTACAGCCAAACCTCGTTGTACCGACCCCCGCTATATCGCTGGCCCCGCTTATCACCAGGTTTGGCCAGTGTACGAAAAGGATCGCCTTTATAAACATAGCATTTAGACCTTCACGTCACCATCCGCGATCTGCAAAATGTCTTAGTATTGTACCGTCCTCATTTAACTAATGTAAATGTGCCCCGCCATACCGCCAGAGAACTGACCATTAACAATGCACACAGCACACAACACCCACTGGCTGGCTCTTGATAATCTTTCTCCAAAGAGAAAGATATATAGAGAGACTTTTGGTTCTGTATACGTGTGCTGTATATCACCAACAAAAATTCACTTTTCACGTGCCTCGACGTTCGGCAGTCGGGGCTATATGTGATGCATCGTGGTGAAAACGGGCGCTCGTCAAAATAATTAAATCGAAGAAATCGGCATTTTCGGGCCAGTTTGGGATTTCTCTTTCTTTCGATTTTTGTTTTTTGGCTCAAACACCTTGTATATCCATTCAAAAACAGTCTTATGTGTGGATTTTATGGTACAACGTTGATTAGAGGCACACCAAAAAATGTAAATTTGCAGTTTCCAAGGACTCTTGAGCTATGGAAGTCACCAACGTTGGCGGCCATTTTCTCGCTAATTTTACTTCTGAAATCAAGCGACCTCCACCTCTTTCAATTGCAAATATCTCAGCGTCTATTTAAGACAGATGAGTGAGTTTTTTTCCATTGAAAGTAAGACAAATTAACAAGTTTTAGGATTATACCAATTACTCCATATATGCCTAAAAGTTGACCAGCGCCTGATTCCACCATGTTGTGACACATATAACAGAGGAGCACCGATGGACCGCCAGCCCCGCTATTCCTTTAATTTTAATTTCATGCTCGTTTCCACGATGGCAGTACATTCGAACCTGTGTAAGCCGGCCACAGATTGCCAAGGAGAAAAGTGGCCGTATAAGACAGGTGGCCGTCTAAAACAGGACTGATCAAGATGAAGAAAATAAATCATTCCTTTCTGAGGCTCCAACCGAAGGTAGCCGCATTGTTGTTGTTGTTGTTGTTGTTGTTGTTGTTGTTGTTGTTGTTGTTGTTGTTGTTGTTGTTGCTGTCGTTTTCTCTGGGTTTTTTTTCTTCTTTTTTTTCTTTTGTTGCTGCTTTTGTGCAAGGGTGACAATACAAAATAAAACGAAATGCGTCAGACAAGGAGGACTGAGTGCTATGGTAAAACAAAATGGGTCGCCACCACTCGGAGAACGAGCGACGCTTCTGTCATCTCATAAGTTCATGTTGACGTCCATTGTTACTTTGTTACAGACTGGGCTACAGTGACCACTCATCTCACATACGATTTGTGTATGCGTTCTGGGTGGGGCTTATGGGTTATAAGGGATCACACACTTACCTCACCAGCAGCCGAAAATTTGTTACCATTTGGTCAACAGTGGGAGGGGCCTACGCAACATGATCGGTTGGAGGGACTACCTAACTACAACGACAGGTAGTTATATTGTGACGGCTCGTCCACAACGCCAGGGGCCAATACATGATTTATGACAACACGTAATGGAGTCTCTAAGGTGGCCGTCTGAGACAGGTGTTATTACTTGGTGTGATAGGGGTTGTGCAAGGAGTTTAGAACTA
>NW_004797282.1:98240-99439 GCF_000002075.1 Aplysia californica | reverse complement strand
TATCTCTCTCTCTCTCTCTCTCTCTCTCTCTCTCTCTCTCTCTCTCTCTCTCTCTTCAGTAATCCTTGTGTAAAGACAATCCCACAAAGCTTACCCAGACACCCTTGCACACATTGATGAATTCACACAGTCGTACATTTTTAAGTTACAGAACAGAACAGCACAATAAAGATTGTCATTGTAATTCATTGTCCTTGCCATCTTCGAAAAGACCGAGCCAAGCCTTTCCCAAGGACACGAAGTCGGACTAAGCTGATGCTCGAAACCCGCGGACCCACAATCTCACGATTAAGGGCCCAATAGCCTAACCATTAGGCCACAGACGCCACTCCTAATAGAGTACATTGTACGAGTTTATTTGGAGCCGCCAGACAACAATAAAAACATAATCTTTCTTGTTGTTTTTGGTGTATCGCTGTACTTTTTTCAATGTACAAATGTCTTGAAATAGTCATTGATACGTGATCACTGTCACTTCTGATAACTGGGTTTTTGGTGATAGAGCAAAAGAGGCACACGCTAAAATAGAACATTGTGATTGGTGTCATTTCCTACACGGCTTCTTCTTCTCTTTGCCCGTAGACAAAATAACATAATAGGTAAACGAATCGTGAAACTCTCCAATATCCATGTCGTGATGGAGTCAAGACAAAGGAGACCAAATCGCTACCTCAGAATTACAAAGTTCTATCTGCTCAGTACCTAGTTTTGAGAAATATGACGTAAAAAAATGTTATGTCAAACAACATGTGTTTTCAGTTGAAAGGACATTTTGAATTTTGTCCGGGTGGCACAGCAGAAGCCTACTATTTTACTATCGATTTTTAGACCACCAAGGGATGTTGAGCGTGGGCAACTTGCACAGGGCCCTCCGAGATTTTTCGTCCTTCTCCGAGAAGGCTAGGTGTACATCTTTCCTTCCATGAGATCAGGGGTGTGGCTGAAAGACAGCAGTAAAAAGGATCCAAGGAGCTGCAGTAGAAAGTCTGCAGAAAGAGTCAAGAGCCCAAAGGATGGGGAAAAGGAGGTGAGGGACGAGGGCAGAAGGTGGAGACGAGAGCAGACGACAGAGCATTGCCAGAGAGCAGGAAAGAAGGTGGAAGGAAACAATTTTAGAGAAGAAATTTTTTTCGGCGTTACCCGGATTCGAACCAGGGACCTTTGAATGAGAGGTGAACACCTTAACCTCTAGGCTATAA
>NW_004797282.1:94226-96123 GCF_000002075.1 Aplysia californica | reverse complement strand
AAAAAAGTGTTCTTCCGAAATTCATTCAAAAACTTGCTAGTTTCACTTTGATTTTTTAAAACTCAAGTAGGATAACTCTGTTCGCAAAAGGTGCGCTTTTGTGAAGAGGGCGCCACCGAATTTTGAGGACACTTTTTTAATTGACTCAAAGAGAGAAGTGGCCCCTCTTGTTATGTTGACTCTTTGCTATTAAACAGCACCTCTTATACCTCGAGCTCGATCCTATTTTCTTTGAACGCCCTTGCTTTCAAGTAAATTTTTTAAAACTCTAAAGGCTAAACAAGCAGCTAGACGTGGATGGTTGGTGCCTCTATAAATACATTATTGAAGGCCTGGTCTGGACAAAAGAACTCTGTTTAGTAATATGTCAGAATGTGTCTTAAACCGTTAATTTTTCTGACCTCTTCAATTAATTATAAGTCATTTCCATTTCCCTGAGATTTTGTGCCACAGTTTCAATGTTGTATGGTCCTTCACTCAATGAGGAGCTAATCTAATTACTGCTACCCCATTGTAAGTGAGAAAAACTGAATAATTGTCTTTGCAGTAATTAAACATCATTTCGTTATCACTTTGATGTTTTATTTTTATTTTCTGTTGATATCAGGGGCTGTTGGAGGGAATTTTTTTCCTTCTGTCCAATATATTTTTTTCAGTTGCTCGTTTTTAATTATCTGAAGACGTCTATTCCCGTTTATGCAAGCTAGGTTCTTCAACAACTGCTTCATATGGCGGCCAGTCCACGCTATCAAGCTTAGTTTTTCTTTTTCATTTGTCTTTAAAAACGGAGTTGAAATCAGAACTTAAAATAGGTATCAATTTAAATGGAAATGTTTCTCTAGATTTTTTTAGGTGTGTTTAAACTTATCACAGAAAGACAGATTTTCTGTCTCGGCGCGAAGGACACCTGGGCAAAACGGAGCAGCAAGAGGAGTTTCATTACAAGTAGGCATGCTAGTCTGTGGTATACTATATTTAGGAACACTTCCAATAAAGTTTCATACAGCAAGTTAAAACTCCGCTTATCATATTATTGAGACAGATGAAACCCCCCCCCTTTTTTCACCCCCCTCCCCTCCTCAGCTCGGCAAACGACCCCCTAAGCACAACATACTACGATCTATCGACCTCATTATGCATGCCGTTGGATCCATCAATTGCTCATTGCCCCTTTGAATCAAAAAGTGCTTATTTTTCAAGAGGGTAGATATTGCTCTCTTGACTATGAAAGCCGAGTTTCTGTCCTCTATTCATGCCTATAAAGTGGTCTATACATTCAGTCAAGACTTAGAGGAAAGGGGGAACCTCTTCACCGAACAGGTTGGACCTGTTGTAGATCTCTGCGAGGGGCTTCGCCCTCAACGTTGTGGAGCTATTACAGATCCCAGTTTGTTTGCCGAGCCTACTGAAGATAGAACTGTCAGATAATAGATTACTCTCACCCGCCCCAACGCCTTATACAGAATGCCCATTGGCATGATCGGGTAGGGTCGGTTTGCTAGCCAGATTGAGGGCGCAAAGCGGCTATTGTGGCACAAACAGATCGCTCGCGGATGCCCATTGCGGATGGGATCGGGTCGGGTCAGGTCGATCGCCCGACTCGTCGCCTGAAAATAAATGCGTTGGTTTTCTTTAAACGGGGTGTCCATTGGGGGATCGGGTCAGGTCGGGGTCGGTTTGCTAGCCAGATTGAGGGCTCACAGCAGCTGTCGTGGCACAAGCCGATCGTGCCCAACTTGTTGCCTGAAAAGCAAACTCAACTGTTTTCAGGCGACGAATCGAGCGATCGACCCGACTCGACCCCATAAGCAATGTGCACCCTGTATTAGCTCTGCCACGAAAACTGGCACCATGCAACCTTGTGACCTCGGGGTGGGGGTAGGGATCGGTAATGGGG
>NW_004797282.1:90650-94126 GCF_000002075.1 Aplysia californica | reverse complement strand
GCAGGTGGAGTTTTTGCTAGCGGTATGGGGTTGGGAAAGTTATTATGATTACTTTTTTGAAACCGTGACTCCGATACCCAACTTAGTGAGACAGGATATTGTATCCCAAGAAAAGGTATTTTGTTTTCTTTTGTCCTCAGCTAACCCCGCAGCAAACTATCGGTAGCCTATTTGGCAATAGTCAGAATTAATTTAAGGCTATTCTGAACGCGATATAGAGGCATGCTTCTAACAGGCTGCAACACTGTATACTGTATGGGCCTTGAAGGAATGACATGACAAACTGGAAGGAAAACGTCGGCAGCAAAGGAAATTGCTGTCCTGAAGTCGTATCTTGTCGGGTAAAAATAGAGTATACTTTATTTCGCCCGAGGGAAGCTCGACTGTTATTAGATGGATACATCTGATAACAACCGATTTGTCATCCCCACTGACATGCATAAACCGCTTAAGGACACGGTGGCTATTTTCAAAACCAATGTTAGTTGAAATATTCCATACAACGCCGAGGCATAAGAGAAACTAGGGTCTGGTGTCTGGCACCGATTAACTTGTGTAACTTGTGATCTTCCCGGAAAAGAAGTGTGTGTGTGTGTGTGTGTGTGTGTGTGTGTGTGTGTGTGTGTGTGTGTGTGTGTGTGTGTGTGTGTGTGTGTGAGGGAGGGGGGTAGTAGAAGGGTGGCGCTTCGTTGTCGCACACAGAAGACATACGTTCGATCTCTAGATCTAAGTGGGGCGGATTTTTATTGAATATCCCGGTCAAAAGTCTGTCGTGACGCTGTATCCTTCTCAGCCCGAGTAGGCCTAGGTCCTAACAGACAGGGTCGAAGTCCAACTCCTAATGATATTAAGATTGGGTCGGTTTGGGCGTATAACAAACAAACAAAAACGAAAACAGACAAAACTAAAACTTAAAGAAAAACTACAACAACAATCCAACTACAGGAGTACAAACACTACTTCAGTTATCCACGTACTAGATCTGAAACAGACATCAGCAATCATGGTTACCCTCTCATTTCTCTGCTTGGATATTCCCCAATAACTACAATTCCCCTCCTACCTCCAAAGTTGATAATTATTGGCCGTCCCCCCCCCCCCCCCCTCTCTCTCTCTTTCTCTCTCTCTCTCTCTCTCTCTCTCACCCGCTGTCTTCGTTAACCATTACCTCATTTGAATTCTTTTCCATTTCGTGAAAATGGCTACATTGTCCAGTGAAACTATTATTTCTGTAGCGGGTGGTAAGAGTGTGCCACTGGTAGGTCTTACTTCTCTACTTTCATTCTGTTGTTTCTACTCGTCTGTCTTACGTTTTTCCAGCACTAGGTGCCCATTATTGTGTCGACGTGATTCTCTTTACTCAAACGAAACAAACAAACCATACTTATATACTACACTTTTCTTTTTAAAAAAACTTTTGGTAAGTGTTTTACGGCGCTTGCAAATGCATGAGCGTGCAGGATACATTAACAATTTTCATTGGAAAGGGAATTTTGAATTTGCCCGAGTGGCGGCCGAAGCCTACTCTTATCGATTTTGGAACACCAAAGAATCTTTAACATGTGCAACTTTCACACGGGACCTCCGATATTTTTCGACCTTATCCGAGAAGGCTAGGTGTTAGATCTTACCTACCATAAAATCAGGGGTGTGTCTGAAAGACAGCAGTAAGAAGGTCCAAGGAGAAGCAGTAGAAAGGCTGCAGAAAGAGTCAGGAACCCAGAGGAGGGGGCAAAGGAGGTAAGGAGGTAAGGGAATACGGACTAAAAGTGGAGGCGAAAGCAGACGACAGAACAATGCCAGAGAGCAGAAAATGAAGCGAAAGGAGACAATTTTAGAGAAGAAAATTTTCCGTTGTTATTCGGATTCAAACCCGGGAACTATTGAAAAAGAGGCAAACACCATAACCTCCGACCACGAGAGCCCCCTGTCTGTTCATCTGTCTTACGTTTTTCCCAGCACTAAATGATCACTTCTTTGTCGATGTGCTTCTCTTTATTCAAACAAAGCAAACAAATCATAATAATTAAGTTGTCTCTTATTTATATTTGCTACACGTATCTTAAGGACATGTAACTGCCCAACATATAAAGCCGTATAGAAAGGTTAACAACACACAGCCCAGCACAGACCAGGCTGTTATCAACAATTGTAAGCAGCATCTCAACTTGTGGATCATGGAATGTAGCTACCATAACAGGGAGAACACATTTAGTTACATCAGAATTACACTATTCTTTCTGATATTTTTGGCTTTTTGAGGTCAGAAAGCAAATTATGTTTTATCTGCTATATCAAAATCGTCAGATTATTTGGAGTCGTTATCAAGATATTGAAAGAAGTGCATTCATACAAAGTTTGAATTGACCATGACGTGAGACTCAAAATTCTTGACTTCAAAGTTCTCAAAACTAGGTACTGATCAGATAGAACTTAGTAGTAATTCTAAGGTAGCGATTTATCTACAGGTACATGTATGTAGAAATATTACGGGCCCTAAATGCTCCCAATTGCGTTGATGGGGGCGAAAAACGCATATTATCATCATCAAGTACTAGGCTTTAAAACACCTATGCTCGGATGCTTTAAAAAACCTACAATATTATCATTCAGGTCCTTCCTCGTCACCCATATGTTCAGATAAAGCGCTTACAATTACTGTACAATAAAACTTGCACTATCTTGACGTGAGGATCACGACCGTGGATTGTCTTCCCTTGCAGACAATCTCAAGTCCGATGAGTGTTTGACTTTGTTTACACAGACCAAAGACAGACAGTTACTCTCTGGTGAATGCCCCCACGTTTGGGCAGCTCTCTGTGTTTTGTAGTTTAAGTTAGAGTTTTATGGCACTTTCAACAGTATAAAGTCATATAAATGCCGAAGATAAGAGGGGTTACAAGAGAGTAACAAACACAAAAAAAGAAGTTGGAGAGAGAAGCATGTTAGATGTTTGATAGGAAAGAAAGAGCAACTCACACCAGAGCACACGCCAACCACTCAAATTTGTTTGTTTGTTAACTTTTTGTTTGTTTGTTTGCTGGTTTGTTTGTTTGTTTGTTTGTTTATTTATTTGTTAGGGGGGAAAGAGTCACATTAATACTATAACTATAACTGTCATGGAGCGCAAAGAAAGACTAAGACAGAAAGGAACAAAAGAGGGAAAGGAAATAAGTTGGACCTAACAATGTCGCCCTCCACCCGCCCGCTTTTACGTGCACGGGAGACCACTTGAAGAACGAATAAAAATATATTTGGACTTCCTTGTTTGTTTAAGTGCCGTGTCATCTAACACCTTCATTGATATTACGCGATGCATGAGATTTCACTAAATCTTATTAATGCCTCCGCTCGAGCAAGGCAATCAATAACATTTTGCAGGTGGCGAATTTTACCAGTTCAGTCAGGACGTGAGAGAGAGAGAAAGAGAGAGAGAGAGAGAGAGAGAGAGAGAGAGAGAGAGAGAGAGAGAGAGA
>NW_004797282.1:87865-88721 GCF_000002075.1 Aplysia californica | reverse complement strand
ACACACACACACACACACACACACACACACACTCACACACACACAAAAGAACATGCCCTTTATAGGGAGCAGACCAATTATTCCAACCGATGTAGTATATATTCAAGCGATCTAAATTGCTTTTGAGTGTTCTTGCAGGCCATTATCACCAGAACTGGGCGAATCCAGAACCGATGCCCACGATTAATGCAGCGGAAGAAATGTTCCGACTCCTTTTTAGGTAAACCAACGGTTTCCAGTAACTTTAATAATTACAATTTTCTTTTTTTAAAAAGAATTTATATTTAAAACAAAAAAGTTGATGCTTCGTAGTGTTCCGAAATCGAGGTTATCCTAAATCCTCAAGATCTTTCGAGCCAACCAGGTAACCACCTGAAGAAATGACACCATTAGAAACTAAGTAATTGGGTTCGGAGTCAATTCCTACGATTTCTAGCTTTCAATAATCGGGAACCTGGCTGCCTAGCACTAATTACCACAGTGGCTTAGATGCTTTTTTCAGAATGACAAGAGTTCCTTGGCTTTTGAATGGTTTGACTTTGCTGTAATAGCATGCTGGCATACGAGGCGATCTGATTACAGATCCATAACTAATTGGTCGCTTTTAAGGACAAGCGGGCTAACTCAGATTTCGGGGGTTTCCAGAAATCTTGACCTACTCCAAAAGTGGGCATTGCCTTACCTTTTTGGAGAAGTTTGGTTTCATTGGTGTGTATTATTTGTGTGGTTATTGAGAAAACTCTCCTTGTCTTTTAAAGAAACTGAACAAGGGGCAAAAACTTTACCTTCGATTTTCTCAAAACAGCATTTTTTGGGATAGCCCCGTTGTGCTTAAAAGCGACCAATTGCTTCCTAA
>NW_004797282.1:81034-85220 GCF_000002075.1 Aplysia californica | reverse complement strand
TCTCTCTCTCTCTCTCCCTCTCTCTCCCTGCCTCCCCCTCTCTCCTCTTTACTTATGTCCAGCTTTAATTATAATTCTATTGTGGCAAATTTTCCGGTCCAAATGTTTACGTTATGTTACTTCGGACAGACTTGATTACTCGCTATGTCCATGTGTCACCCAGTGCAACAAAAACACCCGAGCTTCCAGTTAAAGGGGTAAAGTGCTCTTGTGTGGTTTGCTCCTTCTTCCCTGTCAATCCATCTGGGGGGGCTCTTGTGGCCTAGAGGTTAAGGTGTTGGCTTCTCATTCAAAGGTCCCGGGTTCGAATCCGGGTAGCGACCGAAAATTTTTTCTTCTCTAAAATTGTCTCTACCCCTGATCTTCTGGTAGGAAATATCTACATCTAGCCTTCTCTGACAAGGACGAAAAATCTCGGAGGGCCTGTGTGCAAGTTGCACTCGTTAAAGATCCCTTGGTGGTCTAAAATCGATAAGGGTAGGCTTCGGTCGCCACCCGGGCAAAATTCAAAATTTCCTACCAACCGAAAATATTAGGTGTGTCCCGCGCGCTCATATGACCTTATGCAGTTGCGAGCGCCGTAAAACACTTTACCACCCCCCAAAAAACCCAAAAACAAAAACAAAACAAAACAAACACAATCTGTCGCCCTTATCTCTCCTCCTTCTATTTTGTGAAAATTACTCTCTTGTAACACTTTTAATAGGCACGTATATGACCTTATTGTGTTGCAAGTTCCGTAAATCTCTTACTAAAATTAAAATAGATAAACCAGATATTTTTTTCACCCTCCTCCGGTCTCACCACCGCTACATTTCCTTATTTGCTGTTGTTGTTGTTGCTTTTGCTGCTGCTGTTGTTATAGTTGTTATTGTTGTTGTTACCGATGTTGTGGTCGCTGTTCTTATTTCTGTGGCTGTTATTGTTGTTTTTGTTTTGTTCTTGTTCTTGTTCTTCTTATTCTTGTTCTCGTTCTTCTGATTGTTCTCCTTTTAATTAAACCATTTTATTATTATTATTTTTGTCTGTTGTTGTTGTTCTAGCTCTTCCACTATCCGTTCGTATTTTTTGTCTCCAGGGGTAAATGACCAAACGCTTACAAGTTTCAAGCCAAAACAAGATACATGTATAATATCAGTGGGCAAGTTTATGTTAGCCCTGAGGAGTTAAAATCCCAGCTCCCATAATTTCCCCCATGTGCATGGCTTATCAGAATCTTGTTATCGATAGTGGGAGAACACGGTCCGTCAACTCCCAGAACCTCTTGTGGTCCACTCCACTCTGACCTCTGAGTGCTGTAACGGTGTGCCTCAAGCAGCTCTCAAAACCGAGTTCTGAGAGCAGACTGCCGTTAAAAGCGAATAAAAAAAAAGTCGAGGAAGCTTGTAAATTACTCGTAAGAGTGGGCTATTGGGCTCGAGTCTCGACCCTCGATCAACTTTTTAGACTCTCACCTGGCTGTACACAATTCGCATTGCACATTTTTAAATTTCGACATATATCCAAAAAAAAAAAAGAACAACGAAACAGGCAAACAAATAAAACAATTACTATATAAACTGACAAACAAATAAACCCATCGAACTCCTGCTTTCAAAATTCCTTGATTTGTTCTGAATGCCTTCGACGAATGGAGGTTGTGCGAGTTCAAATCTCTCTCGAACGATTTTCTCCTCCCCTATCGAACATTTTATTCGACATTAGCTCTGTCAACACGGTGCCAAAATAATGCACACCTAGACCCACGGCCAAGCGTTAAGGTTGTGCGCAACTAATTTTTAAAACAAATATAATATGAGGATGACAGGTATACTATTTTATTATGTTCTCTTAAACTTGTAACGAGGTAGCGTAGACGATATCCTTTAATTTGGACTCCTCTGAAATCATCAATAAATACATCGTCACGCTCATAAGATAATTGCGTAAGTTATTTTTATCCAGTTTGGAGTTTTTGGTTCTGAAATGAGGAGCAGAGGCAGCTTTGTGACATTGTTCATGTGGACAAAAGAATAATATGTAAAATCAAATGAGTATACCAAAATTCAAGCGGTTTACAGTCAATTGTTCGAAAGAAACAGTTTTCCCCTCATTTTCTCAAAAATATTAATGATAATAATAAATAGCATTTGTATAGCGCATGTCCCCATTCGAAAGCAAGTTCCATGCGCTTTACACTATATTATTACCCCAGAAGACCATAGAACACTCAGAAACATTCTTAGATTCCCGGGAAGCATACAGTAACAGTGCAAACAGCTGGTTAAGCGCTCAAACACTAACAGACTGACTAGATCTTTCCCTGTCTATAGCTGGGTACCCATTTTGGCCTGACTTTCTAGGTACATGTATTTCTCTTATGAGAGTGACATGTACGACATGTGGTTCTATATTGTTCCCGGTGACGGGGAAACATATACAATGTGTAATCTAACTGTCTAAAACGGCCACCTGTATACCACACTCACCTGTACAAACGACCATCTCCCTTTCCGCCCTTGCACTAAAAACAAACAAACATGATAATGACACTGTGTAAGACGGTCACTCGTCTCAGACAGCCACTTTTTCCCTCGACGTTGGGTGGCCGACTTGGACAATTCAATCTGCCCCCACCCCCTCACTTCCTTTGCCCTCTCCTCTGGGCTCCTGACTCTTTCTGCAGCCTGCCTACTGCTACTCTTTGGCTCCTTTTAACTGCTGTCTTTCAGCTATACCCTTGATCTTATGGTAGGAAAGATCTACACCTAGCCTTCTCGGATAAGGGCGAAAAATCTCGGAGGTCCCGTGTGCAAGTTGGGCATGTTAAAGATCCCTTGGTGGTCCAAAATCGATAAGAGTAGACTTTGGCCGCCACCCGGACAAAATTCAAAATTCCCTTCCAAATGAAAATACTTAACGTATCCTCGCGCTCATATGACTTTTATGCAGTGGCGAACGCCGTAAAACACTTACCCCCCCAAAAAAAGAAAAAAAAAAAAGAAAAAAAAAAGACAATTCAGTTCTTTCTTCTTCTTCTTCTCGATCACATCACACTTGAAGTCCAGTATCATTCATATACTGGCCCGGCCTGCTCAGTTTTTCTGTCGGCCCGTATAGCTTCTGTTGTAGTGTCAATGGGGTTGGCCCTATACGTCTTATACTACTCTGAGCGTCTAGGAGTGGCCACGTTTCCTGTCTCAGGGCCATGTGTGGCGGGCAGACAACTCAATTGTATTGCACTTCTTATAGTGAGGTCAAAAATTAGTGGCGCAACTTATCCTCAAATATCTCTTTAACGGGTGAATTAATGTCATCCATACTTTGCACAGCAGTTTGCATCAATTTGTCTTAAGTAAATCATATTTTTAAAGAACAATTGGGGCTAAATAAAAAAAAATCGTCATAAATTTATATAAAATACTCGAAATCTCTGTCACACGTAAAATGGGATTGTTTTTAGCACTTCCCGCTTCTCACACACATTTTGATTACGCATATAGCCTACGTCATAGCTCATCAATGACAATTTTTAGTGACAAAACTTGTAACAAGAAGTTAATTTTATAGTGAACACGTTTTTTGCACCACTGGTTCTCAAAACATGCGTTCAATAAGAATAATGTCCCGATTAGAAAATCATGACGGACTTGCTATTAAAAGCAATATTGCCCCAGCTGTAAACATTTAAAAATCTGTAGAAACCACCCACTAGGATTTTTAAGTAGTATTTATAACGGAAATTTCTAGAATACAGCTAGCAGGTGTTTACAAAAATGTTGATCTTTTAAGACAAATTGATACAAGTCATTGTGCAAAAACTGGAGAACCTACGTTCAATAGTTGAGGAGATATTTGACAATAAGTCGTGCCAGGAATGTTTGACCACACTAATAGTTGTATGTCGCCTAAACAAAGCTTGCAGTCAGGGGACACTTAGCTGCGAGGGACAGCAGGTGAAAATCACTTTCTCAACGGCTGGCCGGCCTGGTGTGCACATGTAGCAGACCTGAGATGTCTGGCTCGTGGCTGCGGGAGAGAGAGGGAGCCCGGCTCAACAGACGGAGTCGGTGTGTGGTCAGTGCTCTAATTCCACGGGGGATTAAAGCCACGACGAGCTGTTGTTACCTACAGGTCGGTAACGCGAGAGTGTCGTCATCGGAACAGGGTTGGTGTCTAGTACTCCTCTCTCTCTTTCTCTCTTTCT
>NW_004797282.1:77409-79397 GCF_000002075.1 Aplysia californica | reverse complement strand
AACAATACCCCCCAAGCAAAACAACAACAACAACAACAACAAACAATCAACCAAAACAAAAAATAAATAATAATAAATAGCATTTGTATAGCGCATATCCCCACTCGAAAGCGAGCTCTATGCGCTTTGCACTATATTATTCCCCCAGCAGACCATAGAACACTCAGAAACATTCTCAGCTTCCCGGGAATCATACAGTGCAAGCACTAACAAACGGACAAGATCTTTCACTGTCTACAGCTGGGTACCCATTTTCACCTGGGTGAAGTGGGGAACATTTGTGTAAAGCGCCTTTCCCACAGACACAACGACAACAAAACCTCAACAAAAACAAAACAACATAAGCAGCCATAACAACAAAACAAAACACAATAAAACACCAAGACAACAACAAGAACAAGAACAAGAACAAAAACAAGAACAACAATCAACCAACCAACCAACCAACCAACCAACCAATCAACCAAACAAGCAAACAACTCCTCTCCGAAAAAAAGAAAACTCTGGCTGTACAAGAAACAAAATAAATTAATATTGACACGGCTTTCGTTGCCTGGGAGAAAGAAATGATTGAAGTAATGATCTTAAATAAGTCGGTGAAAATTAGTAGGTTCATGTATTGTGATGCAGGACACCAAAATCCAACACTCTTAGTGCTCTGACTTCCAAGCTTCTACCAATTCACGAGTGGGAAAGTTTTTCGTTTTTATTTTATCGAGTGTTTCTGTCTAAAGGTCGTCGAAAGGCTTTGAACATCTATCTTTCATTGGCAAAATCAACGGCAAACAAGGCTAGGGTAGACCCAGAGCAACTTACTTGGAGAGCCAGAACAGATTGGTGACAGAGAAAGATCAGGATGCCGCCTCTTTAACAACCTAATAGTGTTGATGGGGGCGTTAAAAACCTATACCACTTTAGACGAGGATAAAGTAGCTTTTTAAAAAATTTTAGAGTGTCCCAGCAAAAGAATGAAGGGAGAACCATGGTCGCCGACGTCTGTCGCAGATCTGGAACTCGGTGACGACCTCCGTTTGTCTCCTGGGATCCTAAAAAGGAACACAGTCCGCCAACTCCCAGAATCTCTCGTGGTCCACTTCACTCTGACCTCTGAGTGATGTAACAGTGCTTGAAGCAGATCTCCAAAACGATTTCTGGAACCAGACGTTAAAGTCGAATTAAAAATCGAAATAGCTGAAGCGCCCAAATACGGAATTGTTTCTTGTGCTCGGAATAGCCTTGATTGGCATGATCAAAGCAGCCCGTCTCCTAAATAAATGATAAAAATTGTGCCAATGAGGGATTAAAACTTTGACAATAAGAGATCTTTGTTAAAATCCTTCCGTCGCTTATACATGTGGCTGGCTTCTGCAGTCTATTTTTATCCTTTTTAAAATGTGGGCGTTGTGGGTTTCTTTTTTCTCTTTTTTAAAAAACAAGCGCAACTTTTAACTTTCTGTACCTAGACGTAAGAGGAAGATCTAAATGATCTTAACTTTGTGAAGAAAGAAATAGATCTATGTGCAAACTGTATAATGATATTATGTTTAACACCTTTTTCGACACTGTAAGGTTTTTTAAGAAGTGGGACATCCGAATCTATGTTCATCTCCGATACGACCGAGCCTATAGAGACTGTCTCAGAGTCTCAGAAGATAGCCTAGACCGAGTCAAATGGGAGGAGAGCCATAAAAACTCAAATAACACACGTTCAGAACATTCCGTTGGGGGTTCGAACCTGGGCTGTCTACTCCGTAGTCCCGCATCTGAACAACTGTTATGCTAACAGCGCGCTCATACTGTGATGATGGGGACTTAAAATATGGGCAATTAAAAGTGCTACTACTTGGGGGTTTAGCGTTTGAAACGCCCTTGCCTTTTCAGAATAACGTCATTGTGTGCTCAATGTGTAAGCATGTGTTGAAAGGGTTGAAGAGGACACGTATAGAGGGACACAAGAGAGAGAGAGAGAGAGAGAGAGAGAGAGAGAG
>NW_004797282.1:74115-75330 GCF_000002075.1 Aplysia californica | reverse complement strand
TGTGTGTGTATGTGTGTGTGTGTGTCTGCGGTGACAACACCGTTTGCCGCAATTAGTATTAATATTTCGAGACTTTCTCGTAACAAAACAACCAACATAGTGACTCACCATCCGCTCACCTCTCAGTGAAAAGCCAATAAGAAAGTCTTAGTTTGTTTATTTTTGTAAGGGTTTTACGGTACATACAACACTGTACATTCATAAAGATACCACAAGAGCTCTCGTGGTTTAGAGTGATGTTTGCCTCTCATTCAAAGGTCCCGGGTTCGAATCCGGGTAGCGACGGAACAATTTTCATATCTAAAAATGTCTCCTTTCACCTCCTCTCATGCTCTCTTGCAATGTCCTGTCGTCTGCTTTTGTCTCCACTTTCTGTTCCCACCCCCTCACCTCCTTTGCCCCCTCCTCTGGGCTCCTGGCTCTTTCTGCAGCCTTTCTATTGCTACTCCTTGGCTCCTTCTTACTGCTGTCTTTCAGCCACACCCCTGGTCTTTTGTTAGGAAAGATCTACACCTAGCCTTTTCGGACAAGGGTGAACATTTTTGGAGGTCCCGTGCTCACATTAAAGATCCCTTGTTGGTCTAAAATCGATAAAAGTAAGCTTCGGTCAACACCCGGACAAAATTCAAAATTTCCAAACAACTGAAAATGTTTTATGTGTTCCGCGCGCTCATATGACCTTATGCGATTGTGAGCGCCGTAAAACACTTACAAAAAAAAGAAAAAAAAAAAAAAAAAAAAAAAGATGTCCCAAAGAGTAGAGAAACGAGTAAACCACGATAAAGAAAAGAGTAAATAAAATACTCGCTCACCATCTTCCTCGCCTAAAAGTGAGTGGTACACAAAGTGTAGATCTAGTAGATCTTCATTAATCCAGTGCCAGATCTGCGACAGACATCGGCGATCATGATTTTCCATTCATTCCTTTGCTCGAATGCTCTCAGAAAAGCTACGTTTCCCTGATCTTTCCCTGTTACCCATTTGTTTAGGTTCCCCAAGTAGGTCTAGTAGTATAATAATAGGCCCTACGCGCAGTGACATTATTCACAATACAAACTCCGCCTGCAATTCTAATGTGAGTTGTGTTGTTATAATTTTTAATTAGGCTGAAGGCTCCAACACTGCTTCGACATAATCAAGATAAATTGAAGATTTTAACATTGATGCAAGGAACGGATGGGGGAAAAGGTGAGGGTGGAGAAACGTTGATCCAGC
>NW_004797282.1:72647-73810 GCF_000002075.1 Aplysia californica | reverse complement strand
CACCCCCCACACCCGGTTTGTCTGTCTGTCTGTCTGTCAGTCTGTCTGTCTGCCTGTCTGTCTTTCCCTTTTGTCCTCTCTCTATTTTTCCTCGCCACCCCCTCTTTATCATCCTCGTTCTCCCTTTCTCTATCTTACTCTGTCTCGTACAACTTTTCATCAACTAAGCTTACTCTCCACCCCGTTCTCCGTGCAACGTTCGTCTTTTCTCTCTCTCTCTCTCTCTCTCTCTCTCTCTCTCTCTCTCTCTCTCTCTCTCTCTCTGTTTGTCTCTCTCCCACTAATTAACATAAAATTCAGACAGAACCCTCACCACTCTACATCTCAGTATTTTCTACCTGCCCGAGAAGACTGGATTAAAGGGTATGTCTTGTTTAAATCCCCACTACTTTGAGACCACAACGTTTTCTTCCAATTCCTTATTTCACACACGTTCACGCTGGGATTGACGCTGTCGTCTTATATTAAGTTTTTATCAATTTAGTAGATAAGACTGTAGTGGCGGCTTTTCGGGTAGACAGGCTACACTGTACGTGTTCATTTGAGACTATCACTTTTCAATCGGTGATTTCGTTTGGGCCTTATCTTGAATTTACAATGTTTGATGTACATGTATCCTTCTCTGAATAAACAACTTTTCTCTTGAGATTATTGTGCCATATAGTTTCCGGAATTCCGCTTTTGATCAAACACGAATGCATTGCAAAAATCGGGTTGGCTGGAAACATTTTATAATTATTGTTATATTATTCTCTAGCCTACGTTCTCATATTGGTTACTGTAGTAAATATAATATACTTGATATAGTACGTACATCAGGGATCTTCTATCTTCATGGGGCCACATTTGAGTCGCTGTGACGTAACGAGAGAAAGGCGGTTTTAAAAAATCTTACCACAATTGTTGTGGGAAAATAAAAATAATATACAAATGTAATTAAATTAAGACAAATTGATACAAACTGCTTTGCAAAGTATGGGGGACATTGGTTTGCCCGTTGAACAGGATTTGGGGATAAGTTGGGACACACATTTTTGATCGAGCTTTCATAGTTCGTATATCCGGGATCTCTACGCTCCATGGGGCCACATTAATTGAGTCTCGGTGACGTAATGAGGGAGAAGAGGTTTTAACTTATTTTAAGTGTGTGCGCGCGCGCGTGT
>NW_004797282.1:68360-69858 GCF_000002075.1 Aplysia californica | reverse complement strand
GTGGGGAAGATAAAATAAGACTAAGAGGAGGGGGTGCGTTGGGAGTTGGCGTGGGGAGTAGAAACGACGAGGAGGTGGGTGGGTTGGGGGGTGGGTGGGTGAAAAGTTCTGATGTGTTCAGTCGTCCATTATAACGTCGCTTTTTTCAACGAACATACGCTCTTTACCTTGATAGTATCAAGTCAACGGTCTACTGAGGGGTACTCCGGAGTGGATTTTCTACAAGTTCTTAAATCGTGTCCCTTATGAATATATTAAATAGATAGAGGCGAGTTCTTAAATCGTGCTCCTTATGAAAAGTAATTGGATAGAGGCCAAGTTGGAAAGATATACGTCGACTTATCAATAAGGAAAACGCATATACCGGAAAAAAGGCTGTTTTAAAATAGCTCACATTTCAATCTGGGTTTAGCGTCCCTTTCAGGACTGTAAAATCAATTTAAGAAGTGGGACTTTCGAATTCAAGGACTATCCCCTACTGGAAGGAACCATTATAGTGTGGTCAAAATTCGTGGCGTAGCTTGTTGTCAAATATCTCCTTAACTATAGAACATATAAGATTCTCCAACGTTTGCACAATGACTTATACCTGTCTATTTTTCTTAACTGATTAATATTTTTTTCAAACACTTGTACACTGCATTCTAGAAAAAATCCTTTATAAATACTAATACAAAATTCAAGTCGATGGTTTCTACAGCTTTTAAAAAGTTTACAGCTCGGGGAATATCAGTTTTAACAGCAAGTCCGTCATTGTTTTCTAATCGTGACTTTATACTTATTGAACGCATGTTTTGAAAACCTTTAGTGCCAACAATGTGTTCACAATAACAGTCATTTCTTGTAACTAGTTTTGGCCCAAAAAAGTGTCTTTGGTGGACTGTGACGTATATGCGTATTTAATATGCAAAATATGAGCAAGAAGCGGGAAGTGTTGTGAACAATCCCATTTATAGTACTTTACATAAATTTTTTCAAGATAGCCTCAGTTGTTGTGGAAAAATATAATTCAGTTAAGACAAATTGATTCAATCTGCTGTGCAAAGTATGATTGACTCTGATTCCCCCGTTTCAGAGATCATATATATTTGATGGTACGTAGCGCCACGAATGTTTCACCGCACTATAAGTAAGTATTCGGACAATCATAACCAACAACGTGCCATTTGGGATTCAAACCCGGCCTATCCACATCATGGCTCAGCATGGTAACAACTGTGTGCCCCTTAGGGTACTTTTTATTAACAAGTTTAGCCACCCCAACCTCCCTCCAAAAAACGAGGTAGAGGAAAAAAAAGGAATACAAACCATAAACAAATTAGAAATTGTTATGTCGACAGGCCTAATTTTTGTTGACAGTCTTAAATTTTTGCACAGTCCCTTGTGGATGCCCTGGTGTGGTATGATTCTTCTTCTTCTTCTTCTTCTTCTTCTTCTTCTTCTTCTTCTTCTTCTTCTTCTTCTTCTTCTTCTTCTTCTTCTTCTTCTTCTTCTTCTT
>NW_004797282.1:64319-66289 GCF_000002075.1 Aplysia californica | reverse complement strand
CTTCTAACGATAACATTTGTGTGTCCTCATTTTCAAATGACATAACATTTGTTGTTCCAATGTTTAAATGACACCCCTTTTTCTCTCTCTCTTTGTGTGTGTGTGTGTGTGTGTGTGTGTGTGTGTGTGTGTGTGTGTGTGTGTGTGTGTGTGTGTCTGTGTCTGTGTGTGTGCTCATGTTCAAATGATATTTTCAGTTTCAGTATTCTTCTATTCAGATTAAGTGATTTCAATGTTTTTTTTATATATTAAAATTACGTTTTTGGTTTTCCTGCACTCAAATGACCGTTTTTTCTGTACCCGTGTTCAAGTAGCTTTTGAGTGTACCCCAGTTCAAATAACGTTTAACCCTATCCGTACGCCCATGGGTCATTTTGTTCCCCCGGGTTGTATTCTTCACATTTTAGAATACTTCTAGTACGAAGATCTTTTTGCAACTTTCAGTATTTCTGACAAAATCATTCTGACAGACTGCTATGCAAAGCGTACGGATCGGATTAACGAGTAAATTTCCTTTTGGAATCTGGTGGCACAGAGTTCCCCACGTCGTATGGATACGATAGTAAAACACGACGTACGGATAGGGTTAAATACCCCCATGTTCAAATACTATATGAGTGTGCTCCACTTCAAATAACGTTTATGTGTTCCTATTTTCAAATAACGTTTATGTGTTCTTTTCATGCCAAAGTAGAACAAAGGTTTCTGTATTTCTAGTGTCTATTCAGCCGAATGCCTTTTTGAATTATAGCAGTTTTGTAAACTACAGTTTGGATAAAAAAGCAGACTTTTGAGTTGGCACTCGCAGCGTTAAATAAGCCCCACATGAAAGTAAAGTGCTTGTGAAGGCAAGAGTAATTTTGCACCCTCCCCTCTTAAGTAAATTATTAAACATTCCATGTACTTCTTGCATGGCTTCACGGGGACCCGAATGTGGCCCCACTTAAAGTGGAGACCCTGGATGTGTGTTGTAGGTCAAACAAGTTCCCAACGGAGGGATCAAGTTTACTTTTACTCCAGTGAGAATGGTTGCCTTATTTTGTAGTTTTGTTATTATCTCTATGAATGAGAACGTCTTATTTGCGTCTGTGACATAGCAACCAGGCACTTCGCTGTCTCACACAAGAGATCCGAGTTCGATTCCCGAATGGGGAGTGCATTTTTATCGAGAATCTCGGTCTTTCTGATGGGATGTTGTATCTTTCTCAGCCCGAGTTGGCCCTGACAGGCAGGGTCGATAGCCTGCCTCCAAAATGATTTAAACTGAGTCGATAGGGGTGTTAAAATACTTGCGTAAAAGACAAACAGCTTTAGGGCGCCTTAACGGATAACAGCCTAGATCTCTGTAACCAAAACCAAAAAAGAAAGCCCCCGAAAAACAAAACTAACCAAACCACCCCCCTCCCCAAAGAAAACCCCTCAACAAACCAGACCAAACCAAAAAATGATATAAGACCCAGGGACTCAACTGACGTGCGTGTTATGTACTGCAATCTTATCACCAAGACACAAAGCAGTACCGGTATGCAAGTGTTGCCGAATTTCTCGCAAATTATTTCTGTAACAGACAGAGAGCAAAGAAGACGTACATTGATCTATTGCTTGACAAACAGCTTGTTTGATCACTGGCGGTCTGCGTGTGCTTAAGAAAAATGCCCCTGAAATACCCACCTGCAGTGTACGCACACCTATGAACATTATTTGAGGTTATTCAAATCATATAGAAAGGTATAGAAGGTCATTTCTACCATCATCCACCAACATTCATCCATCTTAACCCTCATGTTTAAGTATTCATATGACCTTAGAGCATTCATCAGAATAACATTGAGTATGTATCTAGCTTAAGATTATTACTGTTTATATTGTTGTTCATTTATATTATCCATGTGATTGTAAACCTGCGTGTGTGTGAGTGCATATGTGTGTGTGTGTGTATGTATGTGTGTGTGTGTGTGTGTGTGTGTGTG
>NW_004797282.1:59743-61292 GCF_000002075.1 Aplysia californica | reverse complement strand
CCCCCCCCCCCCCCCCAGAAGCCTTATTTCTTCCCCATACCGGGCATGTTTGTCACCACCATTTCCTTATAAAGTCAATATTTTCTTTTTCTTTAAGGGTCGTTTTCTGAAAACGCGATTTTTTTTCTATACTAAAAAAAAAAACAACTCCATCATTTTCCATCCAATCTTCATGAAATTTTCACGTTTGTTGAATATTTGGTATATGGAATAGATTTTTGTTGGTGGTGTCTGGAGTGTGGATTTCACGGATTCTTTTGCAAACTTGAATACTACCTCCGGAAAAAAATCATTAAAAATTTTCTAAGTCGTTTAGGAAAAAGATCAACAGACAAATTTTTAGATCTATTGTTTGCTATCACGCATGAAAAAAACCCAACAACAAACCCAATCAATTTATATTAAAAATAAGTGCGGTATTCATTACGTAAGACATGTCAACAAAATCCAATATGGCCGCCGTATCAAAGGAAAAGAAACCGTTTTCTCAAATTTGAATGCAGGTTTTAAGATTCCTTACTGTGCTTGTTATATGTGTGAAATTTGGTAAATGAAGTCCACTAATAAGCTAGATAGCCTTCAGGTGTAGCCCCCCCCCCCCCTTGAAAGAATATCTCCCACTTTGTAGTGAGATCTGTATCCCTCTCAGTTCTGATTGGCCTTGGCCGACAGGGTTCCAGCTGACCGTCTCCGATATCGACAGGAAAGTACAGGATATGGAATGCACAAAATCCAAGAATGATAATAATATTGTATCGACCAAATGCGAGTAAAGACTTTAGGAATAGCTGTATTAGCTGAAGAGTAGAATCAATGGCCTTTTTGCGTTAACCGGTGTCTTTCGTGACAATTTTACTCGGTGTCTTGAAGACTGAAATGGTTCGATCTGTATTGAATTAAAGGAATTAATGCCCCGGGCTGCAGTTATGTGCATACACAGGACACATTAATTGAGTTCACTTACGTTTAATGTGAAAGAGTGCCTGTATTGACACAGGTCTGACATCAATAGGACAATAAAGTGACGAGCATAGGTGTTGGATTTTTCAGCTTTTATCGCCCACCAAAAAAATACTCCACCGGTAACTTGAATCTTCCAGGGAATCTGCTGCACATTCATACGTTGACCCTGTGCTTTAAAAAAAATCAACTCACAGTATCATACTACGGTAAAACTTGAGTCAGAGCTATTCACTGTTTTCAACACTCACATCGATATGTCCTGTCATTACTCTTGTGTGACACAAAGGAGCGGAAATGTTTGACAGCTTCTCGAAGCTAATTCTTCACAGAAAGCCTCCCCCTCCCCCTCCCCCGCTCCCCTTGCGAGACACCTCTCATCGATTCACTTTTTAGGGTGTGTGTGCGATGTTGTTCACTGCATAATGTATTTCATATCCAACAACCTCACAATTTCACACAAACACTGGGACTGACCGATATTTATTGTGCATTTTTTTTCGTCGTCTTGTCAACTCGAGGTGTGTGTGTGTGTGTGTGTGTGTGTGTGTGTGTGTGTGTGCGTGTGTGCGTGTGTGTGCGCGCGCAC
>NW_004797282.1:57840-59642 GCF_000002075.1 Aplysia californica | reverse complement strand
AAAAGGGGGGGGGGGCAACGTTAGCGTTAGTCTGTTCTCCGTTTGAGGCACTTCTCTCCTCTACCCCCCCTCCCATTTCCGCACCACACAGCACCGGTAGCTATATTATTATACTCATACTGGGTGCCCATTGCGGATGGGATCAGGTCAGATCAGGTCGAGTCAGGTCCGGTCGGGATGATCGCCCGACTCGTTGCCTGAAAACAAAGGAGTTTCTTTTAAGGCAAAGAGCCGAGCGCGATCGGCTAGTCCTCGATAGCCGCCTTGCGCCCTCAATCTTACTAGCAAACCAACCCGACCCGACCCGTTCCCCCAAATGGTCACCCCGTATTACATTACAGTATAATTATCAGGGAGTGTCGGCGGACGTCTATGGTGTAGAGGCTAAGCACTTCGACATCGCAAATAGAAAATGTAAGTTCGATATCCGTGAGGGCAGGTTTTTAAAATTTAGTATCTCTGTCTGCTGGGACGCGGTATTATCCCTTTCAGGCTGGGTTGGCCCTGTCTAGCAGACTTGACGCAGCCAGCTTCCAGAATGTTCTGAAATTTGGTCTGCGGGGGGCATAAACATTTACAATATTACATAATTACTTTTAGGGAGTATCTCATTTTGTATAAAAAGAGTCCTCTTCCTTCAAAATAACCTGTTTTGTATTCAAGGAGTACTCCTTAGGCGGGAATCGTCCACTTCAAACAGGAAAACAGTTTTTTTTGTCATTGATTAAAATGCATTTCTGTGATTATCTTCCTGCACCTGTGATACATATTATGTAATTTATTGTAAACGTATTCAGATTCCTTGCGACGTCATTAGCTGTAATTCTTCAAGAGAGTAATTGTTGAACATATCTTCAACTACATACATGGCATACAGGTCGGACTTCCCTTTCAAAGTCAACTTGGTCGCTTTTAAGCTCAAGGGGGCTATCCCGAAAAATGCTGTTTTGGGAAAATCGAAGGTAAAGTTTTTGGACCCTTGTCCAGTTTCTTTAAAATGAAAGGAAATTTTTCTCTATAACCAAACAAATATAGATCTACGCACCAATAAAACAAACTTCTCCTATAGGTAGGGCAATGCAATGCCCACTTTTGGTGTAGGTCAAGATTTCTGGAACCCCCCGAAATCTGGGTAAGCCCACTTGTCCATAAAAGCGACCATTTCACAGACGACTAAGCTCAGCTGGGGAAAACGGTATCTTTCTACTTTCTGCATATTCTGATTCATTAAAAATATTTTAAAATTTAATAAGAGTTTTCGGCACTTGCAACACAATTAGGTCATACAAGTGCCGAAGATAAGAGGTGTTACAAGAGAGGAACAAACATAAAAAAGAAGGAGGAGAGATCAGGACAATAGATGTTTGATAGGAAAGAAGGAGCAAACCTCATCAGAGCACCCGCCAGCTCTCCAACCACCCACATTCTGTCTCAAAAGACAAACATTGCAGATATTTTACATCGAATAAATCACGTATGCTTAAGCATCAGCTATGCAATATTAATTCATACTTACAATTTAGCACGATAGCATATGTATTATATGTAGAGACCAAGGCGCCAGTAATGTATGCTTAGTACTTCTTGAGATAATGTGATACCCTTTTGTTGAGAGGTATTTTCTTTCATGATATCAAAGAGCTTTTCAAAAACACTTACACTTGATGATTTTTTAAAAGTTGCAAAACGAATCTTTATAATGAGCATGTCTTGATTTACATGATGTCATTTAGTTTCATAAGTTATATTATACTTGGTGTGTAAATATTTGTGTGTGTGTGTGTGTGTGTGAGTGTGTGTGT
>NW_004797282.1:24942-57284 GCF_000002075.1 Aplysia californica | reverse complement strand
CTTGTATTCAAGATAGAGAGATATTTTTTCATCCAAATAAAGACAAGTGGACAAGCTTTAAGATGATACCAATAACTCTACATGCCCAAAAATTGACGAAAGCCTGATTCCACCACGGTGCGTCACATATGGAGTTGCTGCTGTGTTGTATGGTACCCATGAACTGGGACTTGAGCTCATGTCTTCTGCATGAGACATAGGCGCCTTACTGCTACACCACAGACCCCAGTATTTAAAACAATGTTTTTGGTGAGTGTTTTGGGGCGCTCGCAACTGTATAAGGCCATATGTGCGCGCGGGACACACCAAACATTTTCAGTTGGTAGGAAATTTTGAATTTTGCCCGGGTGGCTACCGAAGCCTACTCTTATCGATTTTAGACCACCAAGGTGTCTTTAACGTGCGCAACTTGCACACGGGACCCCCAAAATTTTTCGCCCTTATCCGAGAAGACTAGGTGTAGATCTTTCCTTCCAGAAGATCAGGGGTGTGACTGAAAGACTTCAGTAAGAAGGAGCCAAGGAGTAGCAGTAGAAAGGCCTCCGAAAAAGTCAGGAGCCCAAACAAGGGGGACAAAGGAGGTGACGGGGTGGGGGCAGAAATTGGAGACGAAAGCAGACGACAGAACATTGTTGGAGAGCAGGATAGGGGGTGAAAGGAGACAATTTTAGAGAAGAAAATTTTTCGCTCGCTACCATGATTCGAACCCGGGACCTTTGAATGAGAGGCAAATACCTTAACCTCTAGGCCACGAGAGCCCCCAGACCCCAGTACGATCAAAAGAGGGAGAGTTATACAAAAATGTCATGTAGATGTATTGACGCTCCCATCGACACAATTTAGATCGTTTACGAGGTTGGCTTCCGACTCTGCCTGTCAGGGGCAATTTGGGATGAGAGGGATACATGATCCTAAGAGAAAACGGGAGTGATGATGACAGTGGTAGTGGTGATTACAATGGTTATGATGATGATGGTGACACACTATAATTGCAAACTTAATGATGACAGCATTAACGGTAGCACTGATGGTTGCAAAGAGTTAAAAAAACAACAAACTTATCCGAGCAGATTAGACTGGCGATCCCACCTACAATGAATTCAGTCATGCGAAAATAAAACCTGGCAGAGATGCTAAGAATCATCCACGCCTGTCCTTATAAGGAATTGAACCAAGTACTTCGGAATGAGAGTCAAGCATCTTTTCTCCGAAAAATCCAGGGTGTATATAAAATGTATAATATATATATACATATGGCGTCGGTGGCCTAGTGGTTAGGCTCTCGGACTCGCAACCGTAAGGTCGTAGGTTCGAATCCCGCCAAGGGCCCGACGTTGTGTCCTTGGGAAAGGCACTTTACACGAATTTTCCTCACTTCACCCAGGTGGGAATGGGTACCCGCTATAGACAGCGAAAGATCTTGTCAGTTTGTTAGTGTTTGAGCGCTTAATCGGCTGCTCGCACTGTATGCTTCCCGGGAAGCTGAGAATGTTTCGGAGTGTTCTATGGTCTGCTGGGGTAATAATATAGTGTAAAGCGCATAGAGCCTGCTGCTGAGCGGGGATATGCGCTATACAAATGCTATCTATTATTATTATTATTATTATTATTATTATTATTATTATTATTATAATATATGTATACATGTATATATAATTGTTTTAAATTCTGCACATTCTCTACCCTTTGTGTTGGTCTACAATGATGATGATGATGATAATGATGATGACAGTAGTCATATGAGCTCATGAGCTCCGAGAAAGGCGGATAACTAGACAGCGTTTACAGAGTTAAAGACACCAGGGTGACATCGATGGTAGGACTACCATACTAACAATTGTGAAATTGTGGGTTTGGGTTTTTAGTTTTCGTTTTAGTAAGAGATTTACGGCACTTGCAACTCAATAAGGGAGTGTCGAAGATTAGAGGTGTTACAAGAGAGTAACAAACACAAAACAAGGAGGATAAGGGAGATAGACGATAGATTTTGATAGGAAAGAAGGAGCAAACCACACCAGAGCACTCGCCTACTACCCACATGGGTTCGGGTTTGGTTTATTTTTAGTAAGCGTTTTACGGCACTTGCAACACAATAAGGTCATAGAAGTGCCGAAGATAAGAGGTGTTACGAGAGAGTAACAAATACGAAAAGAAGGAGGGGAGATAAAGACGATAGATGTTTGATTGGAAAGAAGAAGCAAACTACACCAGGGCACCCGCCAACCACCCACAAGGGTTCGGGTTTGAGGCTCAGCTCAGTCCGACGTTGTGTCCTAGGGAAAGGCACTACTTTTTGTTTTAGTAAGGTTTTACGGCGCTCGCAACTGCATAAGGTCATATGAGCGCCACAAACATACCAAAAAAAAAATAGAGGCAAAATGACGATAGTATGCCTAATTAGGATTAGGAAAGAAAAAGCAGCAGTTCCCTGTTGCAGATCAGGCACAGTTATGAGCATGACATTGTTGAATCAGCCCATTTATGACTCTACTGTGCATAAGAGCAAGTTAATGTCAGTGACACTGCCCCGGGGGGAGGGGGAGGGGGTGGGTGGGGTAAAGGAACTACATGAATTTTCCCATTCGGTTCAGCCCCCATAGGAGATGGACGTCACAATTTGGAAGTTCCCACCTCTTTGTTTTTTGTTTTTGTAAAGTGTTTTACGGCGCTCGCAACTGCATAAGGTCATATGAACGGGCGGAACACACCTAATATTTTCAGTTGGTTGGAAATTTTGAATTTTGTCCGGGTGGCGGCCGAAGCCTACTCTTATCGATTTTAGACCACCAAGGGATCTTTAACGTGCGCAACTTGCACACCGGCCCTCCGAGATTTTTCGCCCTTGTCCGAGAAGGCTAGGTGTAGATCTTTCCTACCAGAAGATCAGGGGTGTGGCTGAAAGACAGCAGTAAGAAGAAGCGAAGGAGTAGCAGTAGAAAGGCTGCAGAAAGAATCAGGAGCCCAGAGGAAGGGGCAAAGGAGGTGAGGGGGTGGGGCAGAAAGAGGAGACGAAGGCAGACGACAGAACATTGCTAGAGAGCAGGAAATGAGGTGAAAGGAGACAAATTTAGAGAAGAAAATTTTTCGGTCGCCACCCGGATTCGAACCCGGGACCTTTTGAATGAGAGGCCAACACCTTAACCTCTAGGCCACGAGAGCCCCCCTTTCCCACCTCTGAAATAACCTTACAGTGTTGCAAAGGAAGTAAAACCTATACCATTTTACAAAAAAACACAAGACAACCAAACGCACGAGTAGCCAAGCAAAAAGAAAAATGTCATTGTCTCTTCTGGTATATAATTTATTTGGTACAAATCATGGTAAATGATCTTAGATGTGCGAGTCAAAAATGTACACCATGGTATAGAGTGGGTGTGGTAGGAAAGGGAACAAATTAAATTAAAAAACAAACTGCAAGCAATAATAATCAAATAGTGTGAAGAAATGTGTAAATCTGAATGCATTTAGGAGAGGTGCAAAATGTCTATGAGAAGTATATCATATATCATATGATGACCAGCCTAAATGAAATCCGAGTACAAAAATGTTCTCTGACTTGATAGTAATAGTACATGGAATTAAAGAGGGTACTGACATATAAATCTGTGAAAAAAGATAAATTAACAGAACCTTCAAGGAACAAGTCGATAATGAAGAAATTTCCTTGGGATATATCGCATTCATTATGGGAAAAAAAATGTTAAAAAGAAATGACAAGTTACAAAAGAAATCAAGAAAAAATTGACAAGCACAACTTGAAGGTGGTTATAAACAAGATCATACCACTGCCATATGAAATGTTTAGGAAAGGGCTATGTGAAGTAATACACGCTATGTTATCTATAAACCCTCAACCAGTACAATAAAAGGGAAATGAAGACTTAGAAAGAAGTATAAAAACATCCCAACACACTGTATGTACACATGGGAAAAGGGGGGGGGGGTATATGCAAACCGTAACAACAAACTCATTTTGTCCAGCAATTGCTCGGTAGGAACATGATAAAACCGCTGCACTACAGGGATAACTGAACGCAAGCACCCCGCCACACAAAATGTACAACACCTCCCTCTGTCATCACCTTCAATGAAGCAGACACTTGCCCGAATTTGTTGGTATACTTTTCATGGTGAAGACCTTACTAGAAAAACTTTTCACAACGCAGCCGATTGGACAGTTACCTCTTTAATTTCTACAGAACAAAAAATTTAGCATTATTCTGGTTCCGAAAGCCTCTGTTTTCAGGCGATATAACTAAAGAAGATAAAATTTATATGTGGGAAAATGGGCGACTGATTATTTCGGCCTTAACAATTATAAAAATGTGACGTCTCAAACACTTGAACTTCTTTTCCTTTCAAGAAAAGATTTATGACAAACAATATGCCTGTGTCTCAATTACCTCTTTTCTTTTCTAAAATTGTGTAGCAGTTAAAGTCTGACATGGACAGATGGAATGACAAAACAGCCTATAGCACGAGATGTCAAAATCTGCTCTAACCAGATTCATTTGATAAGAATGCACTGCTGCACCAATGGTCTGACTTTCTGTCCTGACCATATCATGCAGACCCCACATGTTGAACAAGTGTCTGCTACATTTTAGATGTGACAACCATCACCAATTAAATTTTTAAAAAACCTGTACAAGTAAACTTCAGAAAGGGGCATGACTGAGTAATCTTACTCCTGAAGTCATTGACAAACCACAGACAACTCGGCAACCAGGCCTCACGTGTAAAAGCAAATATTCCGAGTCAGTTATGCTCAAATATTCTTTTTTCCTCCTATACACAGCAGCATGGTTGGCTTTGCACATCTCTCGACACACTCAACAATGCAACAATGGGTGAGGGAAAACAGTGAGAGTCACAGCAGACGGGCAAAAGACTCCAGGGAAAATCTTCAGTCTACTTTCCTGAACGGACTGTAAAACCACAGAATGCGATGACATAACTCGAGAGACGGACACAAAGGCCCACACTCTGTTATCTTTCCAGACAGATAGAGGCCAACAACCTTTCCTGAGCCAAAAAAAAAAACAGACGAAGGAGAGCCAGAAGTCTTTCTCCTATATCAATAGAAACAAAACAAGAACCTGAGATGGACTTTAAGCTTATCTGGATGGAACTGTTGCCAAAATGACAAATCACGGTGTTGACAGCTGTGTACAGAATCGAACCTTCTTCCTCTTACTTCTGGTCCAGTTGTCGGCAAGAGAAGAGCGTCGACAAGCCGTCACTCCCTCACGGCATAACCTGTGTCTAGTGGGAGAGAAGTAGGCTGGAAGAAGCTTGCAAAAAGTAGATCTGCGGTTTAGGAAAAGAAAACAACAAACAAGATGCGAATGATATTCATGGATAGTTAAGATGACTCTTATATAGAATCTAATGAATTTGTTAATGTATAAAATGCATACGGACTGTTCAGTGTAAGACTATTTCATAGTTCACTTTTCAAAATGGCGTACGGTGGAGTCTTACCCTAAGCAGTTGATATGTCATTTCATTGTACAAACAGTATCTCGCTGGTGCTCAACGCTAACTCATTAACTCAAAAGCTTACAAAAACGTAATGATTTACAATAGATCAGCTCTCCATTCTAAAGACAAAATACGCAAACATTTTATAATCCTGTCCCTTTAATCCAAATCTGGTTTCATTTCTGTCAAAGTCTTCAAAAGAATTGTCAAGCTTCTTGTACCTCCAAACTGTATCAACACATCAGACACGGTAAGAGATCCAAGCTTGTGTAGATCAGTGTTTTTCTTAAAAAAAACAACCCATGTGAAACCATTTCATGTTGTTCTATCTAAATCAGCATTTTAGTCCTAGTATGCAATATAAGTAAGAAAGAGCACTCATATGGCTTTATGCAGTTGCGAGTGCCGTGAAACTCGAACTAAAACTAACAAAGAATTTTCAGATGATTCATTCTGTGTATCTGCATTGATCATAAGAAACCGATAGCAATATGGAGCCTGCATTGCTTACATTTTTCCAAAGACAGTCCAACAAAACAATGAAAAGAAGAGTAATTACAACAGACATGGTGAACTGTCATATGTCTCAAACCTTTAGTAGCTATGATCTCTTTAAAGCAATGTAATTGTACAGTTAAATAAAACAAAGTAAAACTTTCAGTTTATACTGTCACCTCGTTACACTTTTAGATCACTTAGACCATAGCAAAGCATTAAGGGCTAATAGAAACAGATACCGGTTCCATGAAATAATTTCTTTAAACAATACTATTATTGATAAAGTTGATAAAGCAACTTTAGGAGTCAAAATACTTGACTCGCCAGTCACTTTAACTCTCACAGTACCTGACACAAGTACATTGGCACTATGTCTTTGGTAAGCTCACATTTATGGGCTGAAACATGGAGCACAAGAATCAAGAACAAAGATTTACGTAATTCCCTTCAGGAGCTCTCTAGCTTTTAAAAGACTGAACTTTAATATCTTCAAATCAAAGCTTGCAACACAACAGTAAGAGAAGTCACGGAGACACCATTTGGAGAGAATACTGGAGAACAAGCACAAGGAACTTTAAAACTTCAGCACAAAATGGCAACAAAAAAAGCTCCAGGACAAAGCAGAAGACAATGCGAAGGACAGCCTCCCTCTTTCATCTTTACACAAGTGCACCCAGATCGTATGGACATACAAAGTACAGAGACATCATAGTATCGCAGAAATTTATCAGTGAAGTTTGCTTGCATAAGACTCACGTTGAATCTCAGAGACTAACGACAACAAGAATGATATGGACAAGAAAAATAACTTATGATATTTTCCATAAAAAAACAAACCGCTCTGTAATAAAACAATATCAGTTAAACTCATTACTATTCCAATGCCATTTTTCTCATACTCGTGTCAAACACTCATGGAAACAATTTTTTAAAATGGTCATTCATATTTTTAAAACAAATCTGACTTGGGTAAAACAGGAAAGTATCCCGAACAAACACTACATAAGGCATTGATCTATTGTGCAGAGTAGCAAATAAGATAAGAAAAAGTGAGGAAACTATACATATGGAAAAACCTGCAGAACCTGTATATTCACACTTGCAACATTTTAAAAAAAGATGTGCTGTGCAGTGAGAAAAGATGAGTCTCTTGCTTAACTGGGCAGAGGATAAGTTGAGGAGAGTAAATGTCAGTGTCTGTCCGAAAGTAAAATTCAGAGTTTTTTTTCTTAATCGACAGAAGTACAAGAAAAGGCTAGACTACTCATGAACTCATTAATTGTCCTGACACCCCCCCCCCCCCCAACATACTGTCACTTACCTTTTTTTAATCTAGAAACTTTAAAAGATTTTTATTGATACTTCAAGTGAGAGGGGGAGACAAGAAGATATTTTTACTGCAGTTAGAGACAAATCTTAAGAAAAAAAAATCCTAGCTATTTGAAAGAATATGATTTTAATAGCTTCTCTTCCTTCAAACCCCCTCCCCCCCCCCCCCAAAAAAAAAAGAAAATAAAAAAAAAGAAAATCAATATCCTCCAAAGCCCAAATTTTCACAAGAGAATCATTAAAGCTTGCTGCACTACAAAATGTACAAACAAGGACAGTAAACAATTCTGAAATTAGCTGTGCATCTTATTCATAAGAAAGATACAATCCACAGTTGTACCCTTATCTATACAAAAAAAGCATGGTAAAAGATAACAGAAAATAGTAGATTTCTCAAATATATCAAAGAGATTTTAGTATACAGTACACTTGGAAGAGAATATGATTGGAAAATCAGAGTAATGCATTAAAAAACAGTTTCCATAGCAGCGAGTCCTTTACTTGCTTGATGCAGATCCCCAAACAATCTCAATGAACCCATGCATGCTTCTGTGTGTGGCCAAAACTTCTTTACAGAACTAAAAAGATCCATATAATATATATATAAGAGTAGGTCTGAGACTTAAACCGATGAAGGTTGCTTTTTCTTTCAAAGTGAGGAGAATAACAATACAACTTTCCAGTTCCTTTTTACACAGACTGGACTCAAAGTATGCAAGCACGGTGTTCAGCTTGCCAGATGATTTAAGGGCAGTAACGGCGGTACAAAATACAAAATCCCAGTACCGAAGAGACAAACTTGCCTCCTAGTATCTGACTTGTTTGCATTCTTCTTTTGTACTCCACTGCTCAGCCCATTAGAAACATGAAACTGGAATGTTCCATAACAAAAAAGAAAAAGGCTACAAAAAAGAGTGAAATTACAAGTACCGAGCGAGAACAATAAAAATGTGATCACAGCATTCCACTTATCGTGTGAACCCCACTTTAGACTGATATCGTCACTCATCCTGAATGATACAGTATCAAGCATCAGAACAATAAATGTCTCAAAAGTTTCATACAGATATGGATGTTCATACACTAAAAATGTGATTCTCATTTGCAACATATTGCACGAAGACCGTGTAAAAATACAAACAGTCATAGCATCCACCAGAGGCCGTGCCACACTATTTCTCGCTTCCCCTCAGAATGAGGCATATGTCACTAAGAGGCAATGCATTATTGACAGCTGACAGAACAGAAGTTCTCTTGTTACTATATGTGTCACGACGCGGTGGAATCAGGCGTTCGTCAATTTTTGGGTCTAGGGAGTTATTGGTATCAACTTAAACATTGTTCATTTTCCTTGTTTTCGATGAAAAGAATATCCATTTGTCTTGAATAGAAATCGAGGTAGTAGCCATTGAAGGAGGTGGGTTGCCTGGTTTCTGAAGTAAATTTAGCAAGAAAATGTCCGCCAAAGTTTGGTGACTTCTATAGCTTTAACAGCCCTTGGAAACTGCAAATTTACGTTTTCTGTGCCTTTGATGAAAGTTTTTCCATAAAATCCACACATAGAAGTGTTTTGGATGGACACACAAGGTGTTAAGCCAAAAAACAAAAATTTGAAAAAAAATCTGAAACTGGCAAAAAAATTACGATTTCTCGGATTTCATTATTTTGACGAGCGTGTGATTTCACCATGATGCCTCACATATGGTCTCTGATAAAAACCAAACATCTTTTCTCTTCTCTCCCAAACCTGTTCCTCAAAACAAGGGGAGGGGAGCAGAGTAAACTAAAAAGGGGGAGGGGGGTTGGGACTGAAAAGAATAGAAATAATGGACTTCCTGACTTTTACTTTTTGTCATAGGGAAACTTAATTTAATCTTGAGTGAATTTTTTCTCCCATTCTGTTGTGTAACACACCCTAGTGACACATACCTTATTAAGACAGGCGGCAAGCCATACCAGACACAGTTTCAATTGCAAAAAAGGCAGAGATCTGTCATGATTGATGTTTGAATGACAATAAGCCCCTGTCTGGGAAAAGTCCAGACCACACTCATGGTGACATTGGCAAGATTGTTCTGTCACATCTCCTCAGCTCATGCACAGCTCGGTCATACAGTTGGAAGTCTTTACAAGTATAATATATTATATAAAAGTAAAAGCTTCCAGGTTGTTTTGATGGTCAATGGGCTTATCATTATTATATATGTTTGTGCTAAAATATTGCAGATTGAATAACTTATTTTCTAACTAATTCCAGTTGTGAATTTGAAGAGACAAAAGCTTTCTCAGCACTTTATTGCTTACAACCATAAATCAGATTGTGGATATAAATCTGCAGTGCTGTTGTATCAATTGCTATAGGAGGAAAATTGTACATTGATAAGCAAAGATTATCCTGCTGTGGTCCAGTTCTAACTATGTTGAAACACAAAATTGCTTGTCTGAGTCATTGTGGCACTTTGAGTCATCGTCAGTGAAGATTTCTCATGTTGATCTGGTATGAATCATTACAGCTGATGGTTGACAAACGGGGTACAAATAATTTCCCTTCAAAAACTTTAAGACTTTTTCAATAACTTTGCTTGCGTAGCTTAATGTCTGTGAAGTCACAAGCAATAGATACGTCCATATATGACTTTTGAGAACCACTGCAAGCTGTAAAAAAAGATGATTCAAAATGGGAAATTGTGTCACAAATGTCTCCCTACAGGTGACAATAAAGTAAAAGTGACTTGTTCCAAATCAAAAAGTTCAACATATGAGTGGTTCACTGGTTCCATGCCTCGCACCCAAAGATTAGTGCTAAACGTTCAACAAAGTCTGCAGTACACAAGGAGTTTTAATGAGACTATTCTGAATTCATAAAGTATTGAGTCCATTGTTGTCTAAAGTTTGCATGTCTTGTGTCCAGTAATGATCAGGGTAAACACACGGTAATCAAAAGTAGGCAGCAGCAGGTCAAGTCAACAGTCAGTAGCCAACACAGAGTCAGACAGGCACTGTGTCTAGGATCCACTGATCGGTCGAGGAACAGTGCTTAGGAAACTGATCTAAAAAAATATTACTTCCCCTAGGCATCCTGCAGATCATAAACTAAAATTATTTTTAAAATATGTCTTGCAACAAGGCATGAAAAGAAGTTTGCTTAAAATCTGTACGCTTTTCATTCGGATTGATGACATTGTCCCTTTGACTGAGCTTTGTTGTTTACTCTTCACCTTTCAAACGAAAAGATAACTTCACACCAAATTTGTTTTTTTAAGGGACAAAAGTGTTTAATGAAAAGCGTTTTACTAAAATAAAATAATCTTGACATTTTTCAAGACAATAGAATTTCTTATATTAAAAAGAAAGCAGCAAAGAGACCTTATAAATTATAATTCTAAAAAACCGACTGACTTGTAACCGTGCTGAGACCATAGACACAGTGCATGTGAGACGAGACAACACTACAGAAGCAATTCATTAAGAGCGTCAAGACAAGATGCCTAAGGTGACAATGCCTTGCGCGTTCTTGAGAATGTTAACAGCCTCTTCGTGCGTGTACCCCTCCAGCGACTGCCCATTAACCGAGAGGATCTGGTCTCCCCGGGACAGCGAGCCCTCATCGGCAGCAGCCCCCTTGTTGAAAACTGTCTTCACATAGATCGGCAGATCTCCATGCGGGCTCCCGTGGCCGCCTACTATCGAGAAACCTAAACCCTCCGGGCCTTTATTCAGCATGATGGTTTTGAACTGAGGAGGCTGGCTGCACGTCCGAGGGAGTCGGGGGAGGGAGACAAGAAACACATTCAGCATTATCAATAACTTGACTTTTTAAAAAAAATGTCAGTAAAATGCCTACCCTTTCCAGTATACAGTCCTCGACATTCTCAGAGTTCAGAGTGATGAGACAAAGAAGAAGAATCTTGTTTATCATTCAGGGATGGGCAGAACAAAACCAAAAAAATTTAAAAACTAAACAAGCTGAAATTTGATACCAAAAGCCTTACATCTAGTGCCTAAATTCAAATTGCAAAACAAAATCCCAGAGCAAATTTTCAGTTTCCTTTTCCTCTGAAATAAAAAATGTACTTTCAACTGAAGAAAACTCTAGAAAATGCCCATCCCTGAAACATGAGAAAAGAGCATTGCAACAAGACACATGAAGAAGCAAATGATTGAACACAGAACTGTCACATGAAAGAGTTTCGTCTGGACAATAGAGTGCAGGAGACAAACATTACCATGTATGCTCCGAGTGAACACAAGAGAGACACAGACATTTTTACAGACAAGACGTACACATTTAAAAAAAAGCGAAAGTGTAGACTGAGATATTTTCCATACACACACACAGAGCCTTGTAGCACTACACATGGACAGCGTGACATTTCTCGATTGTCTCATTTCTTACTACTCTAAGATTTCAAACCATGGCTGTAAGATGTCGGTTTGGTATGAATAAATAGAATTAAACATTGAGTAATCAAAAGGACCTTCAGCAGAATGTGCTTCTTTTTGTGTATTTCAAAAGTAATATTCTCATTTACAGTTAATTAAGTTTGGTATACATGTACATGTATTATGGTGAAGCAACTGGACTTCTGACATTTTACAGGGAAAATTCAACAAACTTTAAAAGGGACTAAGACTGAGTCTCAGTGCTTTAAGTGCCCACAGTGCTGAGAGATTAAAAAAATGCCTATAAAAAAAGAGTACCTGAATTTACTCAAAACTTCTCCATGGGTTTAAAATTGATGCCAGCTGATGTTTTTTTGTGAGTAGGACTTTATGTCGTAAAACTCAGCAAAACATCTAAGCTTGTTAAATTTCATCATATGTAGGGTTAAAATCCTGTACTAAAACTGACCTAAAGTGCTTTCAACAAATAAGGCCTAGTGTGGTAAAGGTGAAAGACAACAGTATACAGTGGACGCAGAGATAGAGAGAGAAATCGACATAGACAGACACAACCGTCAATACCAACATCAATAGCACAGACATAGTGTTGCACTTGAAAAGTTTCACATTGGAGTGGACATGAAACAATATACACATGGAGTCAAACTTAAGATTGTGAAGTGTAAGACTACATACATATTATTGTATAGCTAACAAACCATTCCCCCCACCCCAAAACCAAGAAAAGAGTAACTAGTTATACTGTATGATTAATACTCATACATCTAAAAAAATACCCTTTGAAGGAAGGTGAAGAGTTGTGGGATCTCATTGAAAAGCAAACTAGTTATTCTCTTTAACAGGAAAATCTAAAAAGGGATTTTGGAACCCCTCATTTTTACAAATCTTGAATGCATCTTTTTTGGGAGCTCCATAGAATTGCTGTTACTGTTAGCTTTTCTCAACATATAACTTGGGCAGGTTAAGAACTAGAAAAATTCTCAAAAATCATCTGCTCCTGAAATGAAGATGCCAATTTTACAATGGAAAGTATTCTGTCTTACGATTCACTGTCTTTGCTTGAACAAAGGCATGATGTGCAGCCAGTAACAGTAGAGAGAACAAAGACACTTACCCATCATCGTCCATCTCAATGTTGACATCCTTCAGGGTCATGTCCGACATATCACCGCTGACTTGTCGGGACCTCTGACCGCTGATGGACACTGCTTCACCTTTAGAGGGACATTACATCATCAGTAAACTTAGTAACTTAATTATAGTGAAAAACTTTCACCTAGGTCTTTTAAAATGACAAAGAATTTGTCTTTGAACACCCTGCATAAAATTTAGCTTCACATTTATAACATGAATAAATATCCATGTTTGACTAGAAAGCCTATTTTGTAAGTTAAAACACAATGAAAATTCAAGACCTTCTATGAATAATTATAGCAGAGAGAACCCTAAAATAATATACAGTACACAGGTGCAGTATCACTCAAATATCTGGTTCCCAAACCAAATTGGAACCCCATACTTTCCTCCGCAATGAAATCCATCAAGAACTTCCACAAAATTAGATACGTCGCTAACTTAGAATTAGGGCCTACAAAGTTCTATCTGCTCTGTACCTTGTCTTGATAAATTTGACGTTAAATATTTAGAGTTTTATAACATATCAAGCTTTTTCAAATGTAAATCTCTGAATATCTTGATAACAACTCCGAATAATCTAGCATTTTGAAAGAGGAGATGGAACATTTGGTTTTTGACCGTATAGTCTTAGTAACTGAAAATGGCCAAGAATGTCAGAAAAAAGTTTGTAATTCTAGCGTAGGGAAGTTGCAAGATAAAGCAAAAAAAGAGTTTTGGTAAAGTGAGAAAACAACACTAGCAATAAAGCCAAGCCAACCGCCTGTCAGCGCTCTCACCTTGCATGACGTGTAGTGTGATCTTCTTGGAGGCTCTAAGGCTACTGACCACCTGGTCATGTGACCAGCCATCGGTGGACACTCCGTTGACGCTCAGGATCTTGTCACCGACCTGGTCATAAAATTAACAAAATTGATTTAGTCATAGAGACTTATTCCAAAGAATGGCTTTAAGGTAATTACTTAGCTTCATTTAAAAGGAAAAAACTTGTGACTTGAAAGACATGAAAAAGTTAAGAAAATTGAAAAAGTTCTTTGATGAACCCTGAATAAGACAACTCATAATATAAACACACATACTAACACATTTGAAATGAAATATCCCTGCCAGAGACCTGTGCTAACTTGAAACAAACATTTATGACTCATTGCTTTACTTTATCCTTCCTCTTGTACTGTTAGATGTTGAGGGGAGGTGCAATATTTGGTCAAGGGCTATGGCCGCTATGTGGGTAGCTTCTGTTGTTGATATATTATTCTGTTGGAAGACCTATTTGAAGCCGTCTAGCAAAGTTTGACAATCAATAAAAAGAATAAGTTTGCCAACCATTAATGTACAAAGCAACAGATTACACAGGATCATATATATATTCCCCTCTCAGTGCATTTGTAAAAAGATAGAACCATATACTCAGTGCATGCTGCAGAAAGTTTTGTCAAATCTCTCAAAATGTTTCGTCAAATCTCTATTTGACATGCTTTGATACATTTGAAGGCAACCAGATTTTCTGTCATAGAGAGGCAAACACTATCATTTTGGCCCAATTTGATAAGGTCATGATTTTCTTGGTCACAATTGCATGCAATTGATGAAAAACATGTCTAACAGCCAATCAAGAGGTCATTTGATGTCAGACCTTTCGATAGCCGAAAAAACGGTATGCCTGTATAGAACTACCTAGTCAAATTGGACGAAGAAATGCAGAGGTCTATTTGATATGGTATGTCCTGAACAACCCCATTTCCTGACCCGATCCGATCTGATCATACACACTGGGTCAATTCGAGTAACGGCCATCCATCCTTACCCTCAATTTCTGTGAGATGGCTGCAGGTCCTGTCGGGTTCATCGACGCGATGATGACTGGGGCATCTCCGATAGGACTGTTGACACCGCCCGCTATACTCAGACCAAATGAACCGGACACGTCTTGCTCCAAGTCCACTATTCTCAAATGGCTTGCATCTTCACTTGCATCTGCACGATTCACCAAGAGAAATATCAGAGATGAAAGAGAAATTGAGAGAAACTTAGATGAAACCAATTCAGTGTCTCATTAACATATGTACCTCAATTGCCAGATTGAATTTCAAGCAATTCTGAGGCTCACAATGTGACAGAGACAAGTTTTATTGACCTCACAACAACAACGAATTCTCCCTTTCAACATTCTAGGGTCCATTGACTTCCAAATTATTGGTCTACATCATGACAATAAATTATCAAACACTTCTTTGAAATGGATAGTTTGTCACTGCTTATGACAATGACAGCCACACCTTATATCACCCCTATAGTGGATGAGTAGCCGGCATTTTAAAAGGTATTGTTGCATCCTGCAAAATTCTTAATAAATAATTTGAGCTTTGAGCATATAGTTCTGAGGATTGGTGACAAAATGTGACCTTAAGGCCCCTTCCACCATCCACCCCTCCCAGGTTTTTGAGAAATGCTGCTTAAAACTGTTTTGTTACCCTGAAACTAAAGGTAGCAAACTTAGCCAGTGTATATGACTTGCGAACAAAATACTATTTTTCTCAACTTGTGATAATGGAAACTATTTTGTGTGAAATTATATTTCAAAAAACTTCCCAACAACAAAAGAAAGCTGTCAGGCTGAGCCTCATGATGAGACACTAAACTGAGTGATTTTATTGACGGATCACGGGAACAACTACGCCAATTTGAGACCTTCCGAGTCTAATTTAGCCCCATGAAATAAGATGAAACAACACCCTACCTGGCTTTGATTAATGGTAAATGGTGGTAAACATTCTACACCCCCACACACAATTTAGATAATTCAGGGGGCGGGTTGCTTCAAACCTTTATGTCTGAGCCCATCCAGGCAGAGTAGGACACAGCAGTCTGGCACAAGGACTGAGATACTCCATAACCAGACTTGCCCACACGTAAATCAAACTCTAGTCTTTTGCAAGCAACCATAAAGAGCCTAACTGTAACATTATGAAATCGTAAAAGTGAGTTGTTACACAATATAGCCTAAAATCAGCGAATGTAACTTTGTATTGAGTGTTCCTATCTCATAGTTTCCTTCACTGAGTAGCTCTGGCTGTCACACAGCGAGTCACATTTTTCTAAAACAGGAAGTCAATGATGAGCCCTCTGTTTCGTTTGTTTGAGTAAAGAGAAGCACATCTGCACGATAATGGTCATTAAGTGAAGGGAAAGAGTAAGACAGAGAGACGAAACAAACGCAGTAGAGGGAAAGAAAAGATCAGTAGGACCTACCAGTGGTGCCCTCCTACAGCCTGTACATAAGAGCCTTGCGACTCAGACACCAGGAGACAAAAACAGAAAAAGGAGGAAGAAGAAGGGATGAGAAGAAGCAGAGAGAAAGAAAAGCCATACGTCTTAGAACTACAAGCAGCTTGTCTACCCAAGTCTCAACAACAACATAATTATCAACAAAGCAACTGGCACAAGACACTGCCTATAACTTCCTTGCTTCAGTACACAGAGACATAACCCCAATGTGGAAGAGAAAAATTATCAATGGTGGCAAAATGTGGATTCTACTGGCATGCAAAGCTCTGAGCAGTCATAATCAACATCACAATCAACCAAAGACATACTGCTCTGATTTTTGACGCATGCATGTATCAGTGCAAGCATTGTGGAGTGTTTGCAATTCTGCTGAGTACAACACCACCAACGGAGTTGTTACTAAAATATAAAATAAGCAAATGAAATGTAACTTTGTATTCAATGTCTCAGTCTTTCGTGGTTTCCCTTACTAAGTAACCCCGGCTGTCATGCAGTGAGCAACATTTTGTTCACGGGGAACCATCTACAGCACGTGGAACACCTGCGCAGATTAAAAAAGGGCAATTCCAACAGCTAAAAAAAATTAAAAAAGTAAGCGAAACCATAGCAACATAGAAATGAAACACCATGTATTAAATGAGCTTCGTTGAAACTAAAAAAAAAAAAATTGAAGAGAATCATCATCAGTTCATTAAATGGCAAAACATGCGCATGACTAAGCTATCTTTCTGAGTCAGTCTCTACTACGTTATTTCAGAGGCATGCCAATGAAAAAAAATACAACCAAACTAAATAAACTACAAATTGGAACAGAGGCCAAACAGAATGAAACTAAAAAACCAAGACCAGTATGAACAGACATTCTATCTGGTGCATCGAACATGCGCTCCACAGAGTGAAATCACTGAACACAGACAGAATAGAAGGAAGGACAGGCAAGCACTTCACTGAGTGAATCAAGAAGAAAAAAAATCTAGAAATCAAGTCAGCCCTGAGTGGGGAAGGGAGGGGGAGGGGGGGTAGTGGAGGTGGAGGAAGAAATCATTAAACAAAAATTCAAATTCCATCAGGCCTCAGGCATGTTTCTACATGAAACACCATGGCAAACCAAAATGCACCGTTCAGCACAGAAACAGGTCTGAAGTTGTCAGCAAACAGGGAGAAAATGTGAAGAATCATGCATCATCAAAGGCCACTTACACTGACACAAACAGACAAATGCAAGGAAAACTACACGGCCACAGAAGGAACCTGATTATTTGGTGAACATTCCACAGCACGACATGAAGACCAAATGTCAAAATCAAAGACGAAAAAAAAAAAGATGATGCGTGAAGGAAAAAAAAAATGCAAACTAGAACAAAACCATAGATGTAGCGTAAAGAAAGACTTGTGAACCAACCTCATATTCAAATTGGTTTCATGAATTCACCACTCTGGCCATTTCAAAGTGCTTCTTCGTTTTTGGTACGTTTTTTTTCTTTTGTTTTGAAAACGAAACTACGCCGTCTATTTGTTTTAAATGTGTTCAACTGATCGTGCCCACCCATTCTCATTTCAAGAATTTAAGGAAAGTGTTTGATGTGTGAGCGGAAAGCACAAAACAGGAGTAAATATTTGTCTTTGTTTTGCACGCACTCATACACACGCACACACGCGCACACACACACACACACACATTTGCCAAGGGAAAAATTCGTATTGCAAAAAGCAAAGAACCCAAGCCCTCTAGAGCAGTGGAGTCCGGCATTTATGAGATCACACTACTTTTTATTCACAGCCTTCATTTTCAGTCTCGCCACTGAGATATATATGAACATTTTTATTGGCAACACTTCACATGAGAATCTAGAAACATTTCTGCTGTCATAGACCAGTATTCATACAGTACATAGTATCAACATTTTCCCACAGAATGCAATGGTCTACAGGATATCACTAAGTTAACATTACTGCTATTGATCAGATCACAATCTTTGCAGTGGGAACAACAAAATAGGAGCCCTGGACACCACCCACTTGTGGTGAGGGGAGTACGTGTGCAGTGTGACGTTCCAGTGTGGGGTGGGGGGTGGGGTTGTGGGGCATCATTGACTTACTATTTATAGATCTAGTATAGTTAGTCAATGTGGGGGATAGAGGAGTGGGGCATAGCACATGGTCACACGTAATTAAGCCATTTCAGCTTCAGCTGACTGAGCTGATCTATAGATGAATGTACACACTACACATGAGCTGGCTGTTATTTCAGTGAACCCTATAGACAAAAAGGTTGATGATGATGTGCGGGCAGACATTTGAACATTATATGTATTTTTTTTCCTGCTTGACATATGTTTCTGTCTAAATCTAAAAGAGCTCTATGAAATGCCAGAGGGTTTAGTAGCTTTTGGAAGATGGTATACCTGTGAGAGAAAAAGGAAAGAGAAATAGAAACTAAGGGATACATATCATACAATGCTACAAATGAGGGTGACCTATCCACACACACACACACAAACACACACACAGACACACACACAAAGACAAAGATGAGGGGAGAGTGAGCAAGTAGCACAGAGACACGTGTGAATGTGCTCGTCGAGACACTCAGAACAAAGGGAGGTAATGAGGGGACAATGGTGACGATTGACTTATTATTAAAACATATTGTATCTATGTTGGTAATGTTATTGCAGACAATTCTATAGCTTTTCTGGAAGGAAACTTTTCATGAGGCTTCCATCAACAACACACTGCTACCAATATTAGGAAGAGATTGTAAGCAAAGCCTAGCCACACTCTTTCCCCATCTCTTTTACAGAAAACCCCCCCATTAAAAATATATCATAAAAACCAACCTTACCCCCTTCAATTAATTAATATAACACACAACCCGAAAGGTGCTAGTTAAGGACAACTGTATATCTTTTCAATTCTGAGTACAACAGAAAAGTTTGAAGTTACTTCTTTTCTTGTAGCGGACAAAAGAACAGTCACTCCTCTAAAATAATATAATAAATTGAATTATAAGAAATGATCTATAACGATGAAGAGCAGCAGAATTTTGAATAATCTCTTTTGAACCCCCCCCCCCCCCCCAACAAATCTATCAATGTCCTAGCATCCGTCCATCATCCGAGGTCACTACATCAACAGAAGATTCCATTCCCCTCGACTAGTAATGTTCATGAGAGTTATAAATGTATTGGACATTATTATATACACATTAAAGAGAACAAATAGGCGAACAACAGAAGACTGGTAAGACATGGGACAAAATAAATAATTTGAAGCCTTAGCTATAAAACAATTCGTTCTGTTACGATGTTTTGTACTAAATTCCTTGATGAAAAGTCACTATTAATAGCCCTTGGTGAAAACTAAATCTAGAACCCCCCCAAAAAAAACTTGTTCAAAGAAGAAACATTTTTTGGAGAGGGACAATAAGTACGGTGAGTATGGGGGTATAAATGTATGGAGGTATAAATGATAATTCATAAAAAGCGCAAAATGCTATTGTAATGGCTCATCTACTTCTTTGCTTAGGACGCATGTCACAATGCAGTGAATGTAAATAAACTTTGAAAACAGTATTGAAGAAACTAGTAACGAAATAAAAGTGATTAATTACATAAATATGCAGAGGGACCAAAGGATTCTGTGCAGGTAATATCAGAAAAATCATTTTGAAAAACTGAACATGTGCATCAATAGTTAAGACTTCAAAAGAACACAATGAGCATATTATGAGAAAAAAAAGTGAAGCATGAAACCATAAAGAAACGTGTAGTAAGTCACTTGGATATGTGAAACTTCACACTTTAGGATACAAAAAAAGCAGTCAAAACAATTCGGGTTTCATTCCCAATGAGTAGCAACTGCGATTACACTCAATGCCGATAATGATTCATTAGAGATGCTATCTCCACAATGCACAAAACATCTATACAAAGTTATCTATACAAATTCTGTCTTCAATTTAAACACCAGGAGCCTCCGCAACAGCATGACTTATTTTGTTTCATTGCCAGAACAGCAGCAAACCGATGCCTACTCGTGCTAAGTTCAGAGAAAACACATTCACCCACAAGGTTTTATTACCACAGTACGAGGAATTCACAGACTTCCACTACTGGATAGAATATTTTTCTACAATCAGGGGACATTTTTGGGGGGCATAAACAAAAATCTCACAGACTACTGTACGGACACGAGTGGCGCAAAGACCGTAAGTCTAGCAAGGCACTACACTCCAAAGTAAGACTCGACTGCTACGCCAGAAAACAGAGCAATCAAAGACAAAGGATAACGGAAGGTTTCAAAGCCCAAACTTTTTCCCAACTTTTTTTCTTGACCAAATAGTGTCTCAAATCCCACTAAGAAACAATGGTAGTTGCCCACAGAATACATGAACACAACATGGCAGAAAACGGACTGCTTTTCAGACAAACACCTGCACATAAGTCTTGAATAAAGAGACCAGAGGGTGACACGATATAATGTACACTAAGCAGAAATGGAGACAGGGCGAGTATAAGTGGATGAAAACCAAAACATGTACATACATACGTATCAAGACATAATGACAACACAACCGTTCACATACTTTTGGAATGTCTGCCTTTTGATTTGTTACTGACGGAAGAGTCTGACTTCTTCAGGGAAGTTCCGTGGTTGGAGTTTTTCCTGGAGGAAGCCTTTGAGCCAGCCTTGAGGCGGCCCACGGTCAGGTTCACTTTGCCCATTAGGGTCTGCAGAGAACATGGAAAAATGTCAGTCAGTCAGTCACTGAATCTGTGAGCAGGTCTGTCTGAAGGTAAATCCCTCGTCAAATAACATGTAAATATTCTCTGGAAAGAATTTTGAACTAAAGCGCTGAAGAACGGGAGTAGATCTAGTGAATTTGGTTTTTTTTTCAAAATAAAATTCTATTGCTCAGAGTAAGATTCCGTCATTTGTCACTTTTAAAATGATATATGTGAGGCAGCGTGGTGAAATCAGGCACTCGTCAAAATAATGAAATCAAAGAAACCAGCATTTTCTGGCCACTCGCCAAATTTTTTAAAAATTTCTTTTTGTTGGTTCAAGACCTTTTATGCTCATTTAAGAACATATTTATGTGTGGATTTCATAGCTACAAAAAAAGTAAATTTCCAGTATTCAAGACCTCTCAAGCTTTAGAAGTCACGTAACATTGGCAGTCATTTCCTCGCTAATTATACCTCTGAGACCAAGCCACCCCTACTCCTTCAATTACAAATAACTAGACTTTTATTCAAGATAAATGGGTATTTTTTTTCGTTAAGTGCAAGACAAATGAACAAGCTATAAGACAATACTAATAACTACGTATGCTAAAAAGTTGAGGAGCACCTGATTCCATCGCGCCGTGAAACATATGGTGACTGACTGAAATGTTTTACACTCCCATCAGCACAATTTAGATCATTTAAGAGAGGGGATGGGAAGGGGTAGGGCAGCTTCAACCCTGATGATTGAGGGCTAACCCCAGAAGAGTGGAATAGCAAACAGATGAAGATATGTAATAATCAATTATCTCCCTCTTGAAAACTTGAGCTCATGTCTTCTGGAACCAAAAGCAAAGAGCTTAACAGCTACAACTTAAACATGGTGTGAAGCGAGAGAAGTTCCTTCCTCAAGAACTGGGCTCATATCTTCTGCTTCCAATAGCAAAGAACCAAACTGCTACACCACAGACACTGAGTAAAGCTACAGAAGCAGTTACCTTGAGCACAGCTGCAGCATACTCCTGTGTGGAACTTCTCATGTCTTCGCTGTTGACTGCCAGAATCTGGTCTCCTTGCATGAGGCGACCGTCAGCTTCGGCAACTCCTCCTTTCACCTTTGATAAACATCATTTACATCAGTAAAACAAATGCCCATCCACAAAGTGTTCACATTGTTGAACCTACTCTAATGGCCACCTGTCCAAAATAAACACCTGCAATATACATTGTTTGTTTCAGTAAAACAACTGCCCATCAACAAAATGTTAATGATCTAATATGTATATTGTTTGTATCAGTAAAACAACTGCCCATTAACAAAATGTTAATGATCTAATGGCCATCTGTCAAAGACATTCACCTATCCTTAAAACCACTTTTCACTACCCTATGTGCAAAGATTATTGTGTCTTGCTCAAGGAACACACCAGTGACCACTCATCTGAGCCCCACATGCTTGACTCATTATTTGCGAGTCTGAACTCACTAACCACTCAAGCAATATATCGTTAGCATCATTCTGGAATCTAAAGTTGGCTCTACGGGATACAGGTGTTCGGGTTTAACATCCATTTCAACACTGTTAGCTTATTTCAGAGGCCAGTTCTCCGAATTTAAAATCAAATTCCAATAGGACAGCACCAAATGGATTGAAAGCCTTGAAACCTCCACAAAATAACCAAAGTTCAAAGATGCCCAGCTGGGAAGTCCATTCAAGGCCATCTGTTCCATGCTACAGTGTGATAAGACCTGAGCTGACAGAGTGCTCTCTGTCTCCACAAACATAGGCCTACATACAAACATAGGCCTACATACAAACATAGGCCTACATACAAACATAGGCCTACATACAAACATAGGCCTACATACAAACAAATAGTCACCTCACAATCAGAAAGTTCTATCTGCTCAGTACCCAGTTTTGAGAAATATGACCACAAAGAGTTTGAGCTTCACAACATGTCAAGCTTTTTCCAATGCAATTCTTTGACTATCATGATAACGACTCCGAATAATCTTACGATTTTAACAGAGCAAATAGAACATTTGGTTTCTAACCTCATGGACATAGTAACTCAAAACTGCCAAAAATGTCAGATTGAACTTCGTAATTCTGAGGTAGCGAAATGACTTACAATGTCTGATATGTAGATTCCCACGTCGTTCTTCTTTCCCACAATGCTGAGCCCGAGTCCTTTGCCCGGCCTCTTGACCAGGTCGACGGAGAACACGTCCAATATGTCTTCCTCTCTCACTTGACTCTCGTCACGATAGACAGCCATCTTGACGATGGGTGGGGTTTGTCGGAGGACCTGAAGAGCTCTGTTGTGTGTTGCCTCCGTAAGATCTTCCTCATTAACCTGCAAACAAAGCAAGATAAAAATACAGTTAAAGAAATAGAAAAGAAATTTGAATGCTTAGTGTAAGACTCTACCATACACCATTTTGAAAAGTGACGTAAAATGGAGTCTTAAAAAGAGCAGTCAAAATGATTTTGACTTATTGAAACACTGGCAATAGTAATAACTCTTATTTCAATTATTCTCTGCATAATAGCTCTCTTGTAAATCAACTAATTTTGATAGCTTTGAAAGGGTAAAGTATAACTTAGGCAAAAACATACAAGTACAGATCCTTATCGTCCACAGAAATGCACCCATTTTCACAAATAAAGAGAAATGTGAGGCAGCGTGGAGGAATCAGGCTCTCGTCAAAATAATCAAAAAGAAGAAACTTGCATTTTTCCGCAGGTTTGTGAATTTTTATCAAATTTTTGTTTTTTGGCTCAACACCTTTCATGCCCATTAAAGAACTCATTTCTGTGTTGATTTTTCTGAAAAACGTAGATTAAAGGCACAAAAAAATGTAAATTTTCAGTTACCACGGACTCTTAAGCTAAGGAAATAACTAATCTTTGGCGGCCATTTTCTCACTAATTTTACCTCTGAAAACAGGTGACCCCCACCTCCTTCTTTGGCAAATATCTCGACTTGTATTCAAGACAAATGGATATTTTTTTCATCGAAATAAAGTAATTGAACAAGCTTTAAGATAATACCAATTGCTCTACATGCCCAAAAATTGACGAGAGCCTGATTCCACCATGCTGCCTCACAAATGTACTTGCTTGTCATGACTTAATCTGGATCAGATGTATCAACATATGGATCAGTAACACGATGAACTAAAATTGAACAATAAGAACAAAAGAAAAAATTGAGTGGAAAAACCCCCAAAATTTCCTAACCTCTAACATTCTGTTAATGTGACTAGAAAAAATTATGCCACTGCAGAATAAGATAAAGTTTAAAGCTTCAAGCACCTTTCGAGACTAGCCACAAAACAAGAAGGAATCCTAACTTTTAAAATCATGTCATGTACCTGGTACATATCAATAACTTTGAAGTGCAATATCATCATCATCATCAATGCCTTTCACCTCTGGCAGGGTATAGGCCACATACAAGCTCCTTCCATTTATCTCTGTCCTGAGCCATCCTTCCAAGCTCGTTCCAAGTGAGCTTCATTTCTCTCATGTCCCTTTCCCACCCATCTCCTCCATGTTTCCCGTGGCCTACCCCTGCCTCGTGCTCCTTGTGGGTTCCACTGCAGTGACTGTCTTGTGATGTTTCCGCTGGGCTTTCTTAAGGTGTGTCCCATCCATCGCCACTTTCTTAGTCCTATTTCTACTTCTATATCCTTTTGTCCTGTCCTTTCCCACAGCTCTTCATTTCTTATTCTATCCTGCCACTTAATTCTTAGAATACTCCTCATACATCTGTTGATGAAAGTCTGGACTTTATTCAGTACTGTTTTCCTTGTCTTCCAAGTTTCGCAGCCGTAGAGGAGCACAGACTTGACGTTGGAGTTAAAAAGTCGAATCTTGAAAGTGCAACATAAATGTAACAAAATTTGCTAAACAATGTGAGCATGATAATGTGACATCATTGTGCGACCTCAGTGCTTTCTTGTCATATCTCCTTTTTTAATAACAGTGAAAACTGTTCATAACAAAGAAGTTTAGTTTAGTTTTAATAAGAGTTTTACGGCACTTGCTACACAATAAGGTCATATAAGTGCCGATGATTAGAGGTGTTACAAGAGAGTAACAAACACAAAAAAGGAGGAGAGGTCAGGACGATAGATGTTCGGTAGGAAAGAAGGAGCAAACCACACCACAGCACCCGCCAACCACCCACTTATAACAAAGAATGAGCTTAAGAAGAAGTCACATTTTTAATGATTAAAAAAAATGGAGATACGACAAAAAAGCACTAAGGTCATGACTTATTTGTCAATTACTTCAAGGATTTGATCTCCAGCCCACAGTCTTCCGTCTCTGGCTGCTGCTCCGTCTTCATAGACCTCGTGGATGATGATGGCACCCTGGAGAAGAGGAAAAAAGAAAAGTGAGTTATACGGTAACACGGCCAAGATTACCATGACTGAGAGATAAAAAGAGAGAAGCCGGAGGAAGTAGATTGTTGTTTTACTAAGGGGCAGGGGGGGGGGGGGAGCCGGAGGAAGAGCAAGGGAGGGTGATTGAGAGTACATGTACGTGTTTACCTGTCTGACCAATACTATCATGATCATGTAACAGGCAGACTGCCTCATCCCCCCCCCCCTCCTCTCTATCTCTCCTCAAATCCCCCTTCCATCTCTCCTCAACTCCCCCTTCCATCTCCCTTCTCTTTTCTCTGCATCCTCTCTCCTTTCCTCCCCCTTCACTCTTTGTCTCCTCCCTCCATCCTTTCTTTCCTCCATCCCTCCCTCTTTCCTCTCCTCTCCTCACCTCCTCCCTCTCCTCTCCCTTTTCTCCCCCCCCCTCTCCTCCCCTCCCCCCTCTTTCCTTTCCTCTCCCTCTCCTCCCCTCCTCCTTCTCCTCTCCCCCCTCTCTCCTCTTCTCCCCCTTCACTCTTTGTCTCCTCCCTCCATCCTTTCTCTCCTCTCCTCCCCTCCTCTCCCCCCCCCCACATAAATCCCCACAACACAAGGACTCACCAGCAGAGTATCTGAACCACCCACAATGCTGAGTCCCAGTCCTGTCTTGCCCTTCTCTATCTCTATGTACGTGCGTTTCCCCAGGACTATGGGACAGGTCCGAGGGTCGCCGTCATTTTCTGCATCTCCCGGGTCAGTGGTGGATTCTCCTGAGAAACAAAACATCACGAGGGCGGTTGAAAAACAAAATTTAGGAGAAGACATCACATGACTAGATGAAAAAAAAAATTCTTCAGAAAATGTAAGTGTTTTCATGCCCCCATTAACACAGTTTCAATAATTCAGGAGCCGCGTTTCTGACCCTGCCTGTCTGGGCCAATTCGAGCTGAGAGGTACACAGTATCCCATCAAAAAGACCAAGATACTTGATAAAAATGTTCTCCACTTCACGGAATAGAACTCAGGTCTGCATGAAACAGCAAAACCTCTAACTGGTACATGAAAACTGTAGGAAAAAACCTCACAATCGGCACTTTCCAAAACAGGCTCGAAGAGAACATTGTTGCAAAGTTGCAGAATCCACAAAACAAGCACCACATTTTAACTCGTACGGTTGTAAACGCACGTTGACCTACCCAGTGTGTTGAGCAGCTGCATTTTGTTCTGAGACGAACCCGAGTTGGCCACAGACGCAGACCCCGGCACAGTTCCCTGATTCACTTTGCGAACTTTTAATCTCACGGATCCCTGGGCGGCTCGCAAGATGTCTATAGCCTGTGGGGAGCAAAGAAATAAATGTATATATAAATCTTCATTGCTATAGAACACAAACAGTAAATAGTTTCAGAAACATGTCCAAGCACTTATTTCAACAGTTCCTTCCAATACCTCTGTCATTTGGTGAATGAATCAACCAACAAGTTCAACAGTTTCAGAGACCAGGAACAGATCAACAAAAGTTCAACAGCCGCAGCAATCTAATCCATTACAACTTCCAACTACTTGTGACAAGCATTATTATGAAAAACAAAAGATGTACGAAAATATTTAAAAAATAGAAACTAAAGTATGAATTAATATGAACACTAAAAACATACTAGCAAATTCTTCCTTTTCCACGCAGTAGAAAATTAAATTAGGAAAAAGTTATAAATTTGTAACTTGTTATAAAAACCAGCGACATGACTCTTTGGTATGTACATAGTAAAGATCTAAATATGTAGAAAAAATAACAATGACATTTGCACAGCATTTGATTCTTCCATTTCAAAAAGAATTTCAAGTTGCACGCTTTTTGCATAGCTGCATATCTAATACAGGATAACCTTTACAAATCCAACAAACCTTGTCATAGTGCAGGCCAGATAAACTTTTCTCTCCAACTTCTAAGATTTCATCTCCAACTTCCAACTGGTTGTCCTGCAAAAAAGTGAAATGTTCTTAATGATAAAACAAACTGAAGAATCAATTATTTTCCAAAGAGGTGAACAATAATATTATCTATCCATCACATAAAATATATATTTGGCAAAACGTATGACAAGTTAAATTTTTGGGAAAAATTCAATACAAACAAGTAAAGATGATAAAACAATGACATTTGCTGGCATCTTGATGAAATGGTTATACCCACACAAAAGACGAAAATTCAATTCTCACGTTTTTACGAGGGGAAGCTTATATATCTGTATTTTCACCTTTCATAATACTGCATTTTGTGAACAGGAACTAGTACAAATGTAGTAAAAACAGTAAGTGCACCAGACCTACCTTGTCAGCAATACCCCCCTGAGTTATGCTCTTGACATAGATCCCATGTCTGTCGTTCTTTGTGTCCTCCTGAATCCCAAATCCAAGGCCTTGTGATCCCAACTGTGAGGGGAAACAAGAACACACAGAACATCATTACACATGATATTATTTCAGTTATTCTCCTATAGCTGCATGCTTTTTAAAATCTTACTGTCTGTCTTTCCTTCGTTTTATTCTAGCAAAGGTTTTAAGCATCTTGCAATTTAATAAAGTCATATAAGTGCTGAATTGAAGATTAGAGGTATTACCAGATAGTTTGCTTTGTTTTAGTAAAAGTTTTACGGCATTTGCAACACCAGAAGGTCATATAAGAGCTGAAGATTAGAGGTGTTACAAGAAAGTAACAAACACAAAAAAGAAGAGGAGATAAAGACCGATAGATGTTTGATAAGAAAGAAGGAGCAAACCACACCAGAGGGTCAACAACCCCCCCCCCACTCTCTTTCCTTCTCTTTGTTAAGTAGTTAATCGAAAACTGACTATGATTGAGCAGACGTCTTATGGTACTATCGTCAAAATTTTGTGCATGTAGGTGCAAAAACGTAGGAAACTGTCTACAGAGTGTGTTTAGAAGAGAATCAGCAGAAAGCACATTTGCTCAGAGGCATTCTGTACTCAAAGATTATGTGACAACAATTAGAGTATAAAAGAAAATTTTGTTTTAAAAGAAGCACTTCTTTCTTCTTTTGCACCCCGTATTTAATGTACAGTTTTGCCCAAACTCGTCCAATAACAAGGTTGGAAATAGTCTCAAATAAAAAATTAAAAAATGAAGCGGTAATCGAGGAATAAGTTACACTAAATGTAGACGTCGATCACTGGAAACACATTAAATACATTATAGTAATAAGCCTCACTGAATGTACTAATGCAAACCACAATCTGTTGTTTCGTGATAAATGTTTAAATAACTGATTTCAATGATCTGCTAATTATTTACTGAGACTTACTTATATTTAACATTTCATTACATTGGTCAGACATCGCAGGCTTTATCCTTCTACATGACAACCACAACGCTGAAAATGATATCTTCTACTTTGCTTTGTTTCAATAAAAAGACGCATGTCGACACGATAACAGTCATCTAGTGTAGGGTGAAAGCAAGACAGATAGATAGATAGATAGATAGATAGATAGATAGATAGATAGATAGATAGATAGATAGATAGATAGATAGATAGATAGATAGATAGATAGATAGATAGATAGATAGATAGATAGAGAGAGAGAGAGAGATAGAGAGAGAGAGAGGGGGAGTGAGGGGGAGAGAGAGAGAGAGAGAGAGAGAGAGAGAGAGAGAGAGAGAGAGAGAGAGAGAAAGAGACAGACAGACAGACAGACAAACAGACAGACAGACGGACAGACAGACAGACAGACAGACAGAAAAAACAACAGAGGAAAAGAAAACAAGTATAAGACCTAGCAGTGGCGCCCTCCAACAACCCAGACATTGGTAGAATTAACTCACGTATTGTCAGCCTCCTATATGCGAACACACACAACACTTACAACAATGCCCGAGCAAATCACAACACGCACATTTTTAGAATTCAAACACAAGGACCAGAGGTATGTAACACCCGCAGTTTTGTCACACATAAAGCACAGCAGAAATGGGCTATTCCACGGTAAAGGAAGGGGCAGAAAAAATACCTCATTACATATATGTATTTTGTTCCGTCAGTTGCCGAAAGTAAACGCGACACAGAATTTGCATAATGTACGTTTTTTTCAAATGACTGAATTTAATATGATTCTTTTAATTTATATATCTTTCAAATGTTCTGATCATTTAAAGTTGAAATAAATTTAATTGATGCTGAATTACAGTGCAATCATTGTTATTGTAAGAAAGTATAGTTCAAATGTCCTGTCAGTTTTTTAAGTTTTCGTAAGCGTATAAGGTCATAAAAGTGCCAAAGAATAGATGTGTTATAAGAGAGTAACATACACAAAAAAGAAGGAGGAGAGATAAGGACGATAGATGTTCGAAAGGAAAGAAGGAGCAAACCACACCAGAGCACCCGCCAACTACCCACGTTCTACCAGTTACCGTGGAATTGCCCAAAAGAAATGTAAAAGACAGAGCGAAGAAGGGCGTTCCGTTCCACAACACCAAGGGAATGTGGACGACCGAAACAAGCGCACGGGCGGGCAGTACAGAACAGTACAGTACAGTGAGGACTGTTGAACCCACCCTCAGGGGGGCGGGGGTTGAAGAAGAAGATCACACGAATAGAGGGGGAGAACAATCTCGACTCGATAACCCACTAAAACCCCCTAAGTCTATAGAAAGGATTACAAGGGGATCAGTGTAGCACAAAAATTGCCGAACCAGTGACGAAAACAAACAGCTGTGGGGGGGGGGGGGGGGAAGGGGGGCTCAACAACACAGTAGCCCCAAAGGACAGAACGCAGCCACTTTGTCTCTCGGACCGTGAAGCCGACAAGACGCTGTTGTCTCGCCACTTTCTGGCCGTCTAAAAACAGCACACGGGAGGAGCCCTTAAAAAAAGTTTTAGTAAGAGTTTTACGGCACTTTGCAACACAATAAGGTCATATAGGTGCCGAAGATTAGAGGTGTAACAAGAGAGTAACAAACATAAAAAAGAAGGAGAGATAAAAACGATAGTTGTTTAATAGGAAAGAAGGAGCAAACCACACCAGAGCACCCGCCAAACACCCACGAGGAACCCTTGAGAACCACAACCACTTAATTTTTAGTTTAGTTTTTAGTAAAAAGTTTTACGGCACTTGCAACATAATAGGTCATAATATAAGTGCCGAAGATTAGAGCTAGGTGTTACAAGACAGTAACACACACAAACAAAGGAGGGGGAGATAAAGATGATAGATGTTTGAAAGGAAAGGAGCAAACCACACCAGAGCACCCGCCAACCACCCATTATCACTTATGTAATCGATGGCATTTGTTGTGAGAGAAGCACATCGACGCGATAGTAAGGGCTGTAAAGAGTAAGATTCACAGACAGAAACAGAAACAGAAAGAAACGGGCGCACCATTAGCTCAGTTGGCATCACGCTGGGCTTCGGAGAGAATGGATGTGGTTCAAATTCCCAACAAGGTTCTCTGAAGACGTAGGTTGTAGTGAGGAATTTTAACGTTCTCCGCCCATTTGGCCTAGTCTTATCGGAGACGGACGTCTGTTTAATTCCATTGGAGCTCTAAAATAACTTTTCAGCACTAAAATGTATGTTCAACCTTGCAATGGGGACAGGCACCCCCCCCCCCCCCCCAGCAACAACAACAACAAACAATCAAACAACAATAAAACCCCACAAAAACAAACAAACAAACATACAACAACAAACAAAAATACCCCCCCCCAAAAAAAAAAAACAACAACAAAAAAACAAACAACAACAACAAAAAAACAACAAAAATCAAATAAACAAAAAAAAAATATTAAAAAAAATAAATAGTGCCTTCAAGGGGCACCCCGACGCATTTAAGCAATCGATGAACGGAACGGTGAGAAGAAACAACAGCAAGAGAACAGTGGCTCTGTTCCCCCTAAGTAGGCCGACTGAGTAAAGAGAAACACATTAACGTGGTAATGGCCCTACCGCGCAGTAACACAGCACGACACACAGACAGACAGACAGACAGACACAACGGAGGAATGACACATAATGTAGAAACAACTGAGAAAAAGAAAAGAATTAGTGCAGAGCCAGTCAGTGGCACCCTCCAACCTCCCTATCACTCGCGCACCAACTGACTAGGACTAAGAGGAGGAGAAAGCCATTGGTATGAAAGTAAGGAAACGACTTTCAGCTTTAGTAAAAGTTTTACGGCACTTACAACACGATTAGCCATATAAGTGCCCAAGATAAGTTTTGTTTTAGTAAAGTTTTACAGCGCTCACAACTGCATTAGGTCATATGGGCGCCAAGGGGTAGATGTCAACAGAAAAGTCTAAACGGGGAATCAGGCATATTATTCTGCTCACCTCTGTAGCCTCAACAGCACAAAGTCTGATTCGACTATCAAGACACCCCGGAAATAGCAGTTCACAAGAGAGTGACAAACATACAAAAGAAGTAGAGGAAAAGGACGACAACAAGGATGAGGAAAGAAAAAGCAACAGTTCCCCACTATGCTGTTCCGGCACAGTATGAGCATGGCATTGATAAATCAGCCCATTAAAAATTCTACTGTGCATATGAACATGTCAATATCCCCCCTTTGGGAAGAGTCTAAAGACAACTTCAGTCAGTAGCACTGCCCTGGTGGAGGGAAGATTAGATGTCATAATTATAAGACAATAACAAACACAACAAAAAAGGCGGAGAGATAAGGACGACATAATACGTTTGATAGGAAAGAAGGAGCAAGCCGCACCCGCCAACCACCCACGAAAAAAAAAAGAAAAAAGAAACCACAACCAAACCTTGACCACAGTACAGTCCGCTCCGGCACGAAGGGACGATGAAATATGGCTCCATCGAGAGCAATTGACGAGAGTTTCGGGTGGGAAGGGGGAGAAAAGAGGGACAGAATTAGCGTACGGGCAACTCTTGGGCCGCAACATCGGGGATTCCTGAATCAATTGCAGTCTGGCATCGATACCGCCAGCATAAGCGTGGGAAAAAACAAAACGGGAGTTGTTGGTCCTTTCTTGGGCGAAAGACTGTAACAGATGCCAGTCTTTTCTCGGAGGAAAGTCTTTGTTGTGTAAAGATGTAAAGATAAAC
>NW_004797282.1:24266-24842 GCF_000002075.1 Aplysia californica | reverse complement strand
CCCGGAATCGAACCCGGGACCTTTGAATGAGAGGCCAACACCTTAACCTCTAGGCCACGAGAGCCCCCTAGTAAAAGTTTTACGGCACTTACAACACAATTAGCCATATAAGTGCCCAAGGTAAGTTTTGTTTTAGTAAAATTTTACAGCGCTCGCAACTGCATTAGGTCATATGGGCGCCAAGGGGTAGTATAGATGTCAACAGAAAAGTCCAAACGGGGAATCAGGCTTACTCTGCTCACCTCTGTAGCCTCAACAGCACAAAGTCTGCTTCGACTATCAAGGCACCCCCGGAACGGCAGTTCACAAGAGGAGTGACAAACATATAAAAGAAGTAGAGGAAAATGACAATAGCAAGGATGACGAAAGAAAAAGCAGCAGCCCCTCCCCCTTTGATTTTTCCGGCACAGTATGGCATTGATAAATCAGCCAATTAAAAATTGTACTGTGCATATGAACATGTCAATATCCCCCCTTTGGGAAGAGCCTAAAGACAACTTCAGTCAGTAGCACTGCCCTGGTGGGGGGAAGATTAGATGTCATAATTATAAGACAATAACAAACACAACAAAAAAG
>NW_004797282.1:21486-22009 GCF_000002075.1 Aplysia californica | reverse complement strand
GGGGGGATGAAAGAGGAGGTATGAAGAAAAAGAGATGGTTGGGGGTGAAGGTGGAGAAAGTTAGTTTAAGTTTTTGTTTGCGTGTATTGAGAGTGAATGTGAACGTATATGTGTGATTTGTCAAAACGCACACTGGCTTGTATATTATATATACTGTGATGCAGCGTTATGGAATCAGGCTCTCGTCAATTTTTCATCATGTAGAGTTATTGGTATCATCTTAAAGCTTGTTCATTTGTCTTTATTTGGATGAAAAAAAAATACCCGTTTACCTTGAATACAAGTCAAGATATTTGCGTAAGAAGGAGGTGGGGGTCACCTGTTTTCAGAGGTAAAATTAGAGAGAAAATGGTCGCCAAAGATTAGTTATTTCCTTAGCTTAAGAGTCCGTGGTAACTGAACATTTACATTTTTTGTGCCTTTAATCAATGTTTTTCAGGAAAATCCACACTGAAGTGAGTTCTTTAATGGGCATGAAAGGTGTTGAGCAAAAAAAACAAAAAGTTGATAAAAATTCACAAAC
>NW_004797282.1:17793-19289 GCF_000002075.1 Aplysia californica | reverse complement strand
CACACACACACGCCACTACATCACTTCCCAAAAATTCTTTCAGTCACCAATTCTTTTGCTCTTTATCTATCTAACTATCCACCTATCTATTTTTTTTCGTAAGAGTTTTACGGCACTTGTAACACAGAAGGTCATATAAGTGCCGAAGATTAGAGATGTTACAAAGGCAGTAACCAACACAAAAAAAAGAATGAGGGGAGATAAAGATGATAGATTTTCGACAGGAAAGAAGGAACAAACCACACCAGAGCACCCATCAACCACCCATCTATCTATCTTTGAGGCTGTCCGCCTGACCGGAAACACGATCGTTTAGAAAAAGAAGAAAAAGAAAAAAAGATCCGTATATAATCATTTTCCCACTTTTCTATGACAATAAAAACCTATTCATATACTGGATACCCTCTCTTTACTTTAATATATTATACCCCCCCCCCCCGTTTTTTCCTCGCCCATCCCAAGAATTGTCCTTTCCCTTAATTGAAAACAGGCAAATTCCTGGTGTCTGTCGTCCAATACTCACAGGGTGTTTCCTCGTCTTTAATTAAGCACGCCTCCATCTGCCTGTCCTTTCCTCACCCCGAGTCGTCTTTTTACGTAAAGAGACGGCGAAGCGATCGACGAAGACTCGTCCATTCTTCCTCTTATTAATCGTATTAATTCTCCTTCACCCCCTCCTCTTCCCCCTCCTTTTCTTCCTCCTCCTTCTCTTCGTCCTCCTCTTCCCATTATATCTGTTCCTACTCCTTTTCACCGAGGTAAGTGGTATTGGCTGCTTCCCTGTCGCACGAAGAAAACGTGTTCGATTCCCGCCTGGGCTGTAATATAATTCATCGATCAAACACCCCCACTGCCTTTTTTTTCCCCTTCAGGTTTAGATAACCAAAGAAAGAAAACAAAATCTACCACAATAAACCACTCCCAAAATCAGGCTCCACCCCCCCGCCCCTTAATCCATTTTCTAAAACACCTTTTACAAGCAACCAACAATTTTTGTAACTTCGATTTTTCCTTACCTACATTAAAAAATGTTTTACGGTGCTCACAAGTGCATAAGGTCATATGAGCCCGCTAGAAACATTAAATATTTTCAGTTGATAGGGGATTTTGAATTTTGCCCTGGTGGCGGCCGAAGCCTACTCTTATCGATTTTACACCACTAGGGGATCTATATCGTGCGCAACTTGCACACGGGACCTCGGAGTTTTTTCGGCATTGTCCGAGAAGACTAGGTGTAGATCTGCTATCAGAAGATCAGGGGTGTAGTTGAAAGACAGCAGAAAGAAGGAGCCAAGGAGTAGCAGTAGACAGGCTGCAGAAAGAGTCAGGAGCCCAGAGGAGGGGGCAAAGGAGAGACAAAAGCAGACGATAGAACATTGCTAGAGAGCAGGAAAGGAGGTGACAGGGGACAATTTTAGAGAAGACAAATCTTCTGTCGCTACCGGGATTCGAACCCGGGACTTTTAAATGAGAGGCAGACACCTTAACCTCTAGGT
>NW_004797282.1:16181-17420 GCF_000002075.1 Aplysia californica | reverse complement strand
CATGAATAAATAAGCGCGCAGTAGACGTCGAGTCAAACAGCTGTTTTCCATTTAATCTTCTTCCTGCTCACTTTGACCTCCAGCGCAAGAAAGTCGAAGCATCCCCCCAAAAAACCCCCCAACAAAACCCCCCACAAAACAACCCACAAAAAACCCCTACAAAAAAACCAACAAAAAACAAAACAAATAATCCCCCAACAAACCAAAACAAAACAACAACAACAACAACAACAAACCAAACAAAACACCCCCACTACAAAAAACAACAACCCACACACAACCCCCCCACCCCCTTAAAAACCCCCCAACCAAAACAAAACAGAACCGTACCACAACAACCAAAAAGACCCGTCTCTCTTTCCCTCATTTACTTCTATTTTCTTTCTTTCTCTCTCCTCTGTCTGTCCGTCTCACGTTCTTTCTTTCTCTCTCTCTTTCTCTCTCCTTCCTTTCTCCATACCCCCTCCCTGTCTGTCTGTCTGTCCGTCTGTCTGTCCGTCTGTCCGTCTGTCTGTCTCTCTCCCCAACCCGCACACGTTCTTGGATTTGCTTGACAGCTCTATGAATACTATCCGTCATCGATTCTTATCGCTCAGCTCTGGTCATTCTTCTGCCAGATCGTAAAGCCGGCTACAGCACTTATATGAACAATTCTAAAATTCTACATTTCTGGACAAACGACAGACACGGATCAGTGGTATAGTCTCCTACTTAAATAGAGACGTTTAGTTTTAGTTTTAATACGGTTGTTACGGCCCTCGCAACTGCAAAAGGTCATATGAGCGCCAAGGGGAAGATGTCAACAGAGAAGTCCAAAAGGGGAATCAGGCTTACTCTGCTCACCTCTCTAGCCTCAACCGCACAAAGTCTGATTCGACCAGAGACTGCTTCGACTATCAAGGCACCCCGGAAATAGCAGTTCACAAGAGAGTGACAAGCATACAAAAGAAGTAGAGGAAAAAATGACAATAGTAAGGATGAGGAAAGAAAAAGCAGCAGTTCCCCCTCCCCTATGTTGTTCCGACACAGTACCTGAGGAAAAATGCCAGTTTCGTCACTTTGATTATTTTGACGAGAGCCTGATTTCAGCACGCTGCCTCACATATCGTCCTCATCTCTCCTCCTTTTTGTTCATTCTCTAGTAACACCTTGAATCTTCGGCACTTGCATGTGAACTTGTGTTTCAAGTCGCACATTCTCAAATACATGTATAAGTAAAGTCACACACACACACACACA
>NW_004797282.1:13614-14976 GCF_000002075.1 Aplysia californica | reverse complement strand
ACGGGTTTTTATTAGTTTTAGTAAGTCTTTTACGGTCCTAGCAACACAATAAGGTCATATAGTGCCGAAGATTAGAGGTGTTACAAGAGAGCAACAAGCATAAAAAAAGAAGGAGAAGAGATATTTTTGGTTTTTGTATTAGTGGAGGTTTTACGGCACTTGCAACACAATAAGGTCATATAAGTGCAGATGATTAGGTGTTACAAGAGAGTAACAAACATAAAAAAAAGAAGGAGGAGAGGTCAGGACGATAGATGTTTGATAGGAAAGAAGGAGCAACCACACCAGAGCACTCGCCAACCACCTACTGGAGAAACGGGGTCGTTGTTTAACCCTGTCCGTACGTCGTGTTTTACTATCGTATTCATACGACGTGGGGAACTCTGTGTGTGTCACTACTTTCCAAAGAGGAAATTTTCTCGTTAATCTAATCCGTACGCTTTGCGTAGCAGTCTGCCAAAATGATTTTTGAGAAATACTGAAAGTTTCAAAGAGATCTTCGTACTAGAAGTATTCTAAAATGGTTGATTTTAAGGACAAGCGGGCTAACCCAAATTTTGGAGGTTTCCAGAAAATCTTGACCAACAGCAAAAGTGGGCATTGCTCTACCTATAGGAGATGTTTGGTTTCATTGGTGTGTAAATTTGTTTGGTTATAGAGAAAACTATCCTTGTCTTTCAAAAGAAACTGAACAAGGGGAAAAAACTTTCCTTCGATTTTCTCATACAGCATTTTTAGGGATAGCCCCCTCTTGCTTAAAAGCGACCATTTTAGAATACTTCTAGTGCGAAGACCTCTTTGAAACTACCAGTATTTCTATGCATCCATGTTTTAGAACATCTCGTATATCTCTTCTGCCCTTTAGAACCCTCACACAACTTCCGCATGCCATTTCTGGGCACCGCAAAGTCAGGGAATTTGGCAGAGGAAAAACCCGCCAAAATACGGTTATAATAACACAGTTTGGCGGACCGCGGTAATTCAGTTTCAGAAGACTCCGGCTAAATTCAGCTAGCGTCTGATGATAAGAAAAGAGAGTTTAGTGACCAGGAAAGCAAAGAAAAGGAGGGGGAAAACCCTTCAAACGAGGAGAAAGCTTCAATGATCTATCTTTTCGATGGCGGTTTGGAGGAAGCGGAGAGACGGACGTAATGAAAGACTGGGAAAATGAGGGGCAGGATGCTAGCGATACCAAAGATCGTACATAACAAGATAGTTCACTCCTCTCTTTGAACCAATTTTTAAAAAGTGTCCTCAAAATCTGGTGGCGCCCTCTTCCAAAAAATGAGGACCCTACTGGTGTGAAAAACAATAAAAGCGAAACTAATCCTTTCTCCATACCCCCTCCCTGTCTGTCTGTCT
>NW_004797282.1:8478-10243 GCF_000002075.1 Aplysia californica | reverse complement strand
GTGTGTGTTTCTTCTTTTTTAGTAGTGCCAAAGATTGGAGGCATTACCAGAGGGTAACAAAAAAGAAGGAGGGGATATAATGACGATAGATGTTTGATAGGGAAGAAGGAGCTAACCACACCAGAGCACTCGCCAACCACCGAGAGATAGCAACAGTTAAAAGTATATCAGCTTGAGTGTGAGAAGAGAAAGAAACACTTGTTGACCTGCTATTGCACTAATTATGAGTGAATTTGTTCAGGTGTTCTGCAGCACAGATCACATCAAATGTTGAGCTTGAAACAATAGGACTAGGTAAACGTTTCCATTACTTCCAAATAATGAGAGAGAGAGAGAGAGAGAGAGAGAGAGAGAGAGAGAGAGAGAGAGAGAGAGAGAGAGAAAGAGAAAGAGAGAAAGAGAAAAAGATAGAGAAAAAAGAGAGAGGGAGATGGGCATGGCAGACAGAAAGAGAAAGCGAGAGCCATTTCAGAACCCCAAGTTGATAGACAGCGCTGCAACATTTCTACATACACCAGCATCATTTACATTAAGACTGTCTCAGACAGTATACACTTTATCGCTTTATCGGACAAAAGTGTGTATCAAACTCTCTACTTTTTCTGATTGTCATCAAATGCTTTACCTCTCAATTAGTTCCCAGTTTCACTGTAAAAGCATCAAAGCTCATTATAAACTAGCACTCAAGCCGATCTAAAATATGAAACAACGACACAATATTGAACAGATTCTTCTGTGTTGTCAATGAATTAATTTTGCCACAGTCAACACCCTGCTAACTGAAACTATTGACACGACAGATCTTACACTTGGCAAGTCATTCTCACCATCATCTGTGATTCAGCAGAGAGTAAGGCTCTTCGCTGCTCAACACAGAGGAATAGATTTCAAATCCAGAAAGTGGAAGTCTTTTTTATTGATGATGAATTTGTTTGTTTTTGTAAAGTGTTTTACGGCGCTCGCAACTGCATAAGGTCATATGAGTGCGCGGGACACACCTAATATTTTCAGTTGGTAGGAAATTTTGAATTTTGCTCGGGAGGCGGCCGAAGCCTACTCTTATCGATTTTAGACCACAAGGGATCTTTAACGTGCGCAACTAGCACACGGGCCCTCCCAGATTTTTCGCCCTTGTCCGAGAAGGCTAGGTGTAGATCTTTTGATGATAAATATCCCGTCAGCCCACTGGAATGTTCTATCCGACCCACACCAGTTAGCAGGTTAGCCTGACAGGAACGGTCAAACCAGCGCGTCTCCTTTAGGACCTATCTTGTGTTAAAGGGGGTGTAAAACATTTATAATCCTTACATTCCCAGTGTGTCTCTCACCTGTGTGTGACCAGTTTGACCACTGGTGTGTTCACACCTTTGATGACGGTGGAAGCGTTGAGGTGACTGCGTCCGCTAAGGTTCATGCCATTCACCTGGAAAAAAACAAAACAAAACCAAAATAAAATTGTTATCATCTTTGAGCTTACGGAATGTCTTGGTAATATCTTGAAGTAGGCACTGGTTATTTATTGAACGTAAGGGCTAAAGGTTTCGAAATGAGGACCCGAGTGATGGTGTATTATTTTTATTTTTAATGAAAATATTCTCTGATAAATCAACTGGAAAAATGATGCACCATTCAATAACGTAGAAGCAGCGTCTCTCTTGAACATCTTTGAGTGCTTTGTCCTCTGCTGGTTATTTGAAAAGTGCTTAAAGGACAATAGGACAAGGCTCTTAAATTCTTAGCATACAAAGTGCTTCCTGTGTGATCC
>NW_004797282.1:4464-7168 GCF_000002075.1 Aplysia californica | reverse complement strand
GGAGGAGGAGGAGGAGGAGGAGGAGGAGGAGGAGGAGGAGAAGAAGAAGAAGAAGACGACGACGAAGAAGTATTTATGTACACTATGCTCGACATTAATTCATAAAATGAAGAAAATAAAACACCTGACTGTGGGACGTTGCATGAAAAAGTAAAAGGAAGGCACGATCTTGACAAACCAAAAGGACACAACTCAGAATGAAAAATAAATAGTATTATTACTTGGATAGTTATCTCTCATGAGAGTCAATTTATCCACAGCACCAGGTTAAAATGTCCACCAAACAGGACGCAACAAATGGGGTAACGGTACAGGTTTAACGCACCTGTGCCTAATCAACACGATTAGGTTATTTAACAGACGTGACCTCTGAGTTTAACAAGATTACAGGTGTTTCAAGAGAATATCAAACAAACACAAAAAAAAAGAGGAGAGACAAGGAGAATAGATTATGTTTGATGGGAAAGGAGGAAAAAAGCATATTAGAGCACCCGCCAACCACTAACAAATTACGTCAATAAGTAGATGTAAAATGTAAGGCAGACAGAAGCAACAGAAAGACGTAATAATATAACTACATGTATACACCTTGCAAATAACATAAATCTTCATTTAAAAATATGAATCCAACCCAAAGCAAGACAAACGAAACAATGAAGAAAGTCTTACGTCTGGTGTAGCCGTACTCGTCCTCTTCCTCGCTGTCACTGAAGGATTCCTCCGCACCTTTCCCATCTCCCTGTTCGAAACTCTGAAACATATTATAGAGGGTCATTCATTTTAGATATATTAGCTTATAGTAATAAGATGCACTTTCTCAAAACTAGAACGGCCACAAACACCCCTTGAAAAAAGTCGGGACTGAGGGTAATATAATAGAAGGATCATCTACCTTCTCTGGTACTTCGAGGGAAGACAGTCCTCACAGATAGAGACAGACATATCTTTAAGTACAAGAGCAGGTAAACTCTAATGTCCAATTCAAAACGTAGGTGTTTCAAGCCTTCATTTGCACAATGTCGATCATTAAGGATGCAGACTGCTTCAACCCTGCCTTTCAAGGCCAACCCAGGCTAAGAGGGCTGCAGAAAGACGGAGATACTCTATAAAACAAACCCCAACACACACAAACGGGAATCGTACTTATGTCCTCTGGGTGCAACGATGAAGTGCCTTATCGTACACCCCAGATTTAGCAGTTCATAAAAATCACATGTACGAGTATGAACACATTGTACATTAGTAAAAACAAAACAAAAAGGAAGCATGTCGCAGGCAAAGATTCCTTTACGCCGTCACCTTTTCCAGCATCACACACCTTGTGTGCTTTGGTTGCTGTTGTTCATGCTGCTGCTGCTGCTACTACTGTTGTTGTTGTTTTTGTCGTTGTTGTTGTTGTTATAGTTTTGTTGTTGTTGTTACTGTTGTCGTCGTTGTTGTTATAGCTGTTGTTGTTGTTGTTGTTGTTGTTATAGCTGTTGCTGTTGTTGTTATTATTACTGTTGATGTTTCTGCTATTGGCGTCTAGCACCTTCCGAAACACCACCCTGATCGTGACAACGGTCGCCTATTAAGTTCTCCCCACACGGGACTCGAACTCACGCCAGACGGACACCGCAATAAAAGGAGGTGAAGGGCAAGTAAGTCAGATCCCACACGGACTCGAACCTCAGACCTCCACACATAACATATTTTAAGATTGCCACCAACCAGGTACAGTCGAAATTGTCTAAAAGACCATCAACTTTTGATAAGAAAAATGCTCGTCTTAGACAGATGATATTTTTTTTAAAAACCCACAAAAACCCCCAACAAAAACATCCGCAACAAAACAAAACAAAACAAAACAAACAAAAAACGCAAAGGGGCGAAATGGGAAGTAACCGTTTGCACACGTATTTGTTTTTATACAGGTAGCCGTTAGAGCAGGCTGGGCTATAATAAATATATCGGTCTGTGGTGTCAAATAAAACGAATAACAGAATCTCAAAACAAAACGAATCCCAAGTAATCCAAAAGAACTCGCGATCGAGAGCAGCTCCGCGAACCAGGAAGTCACAGAAAAGTAATCAAAGCCGTCCCAGAAACCTGGGGAGGGCGGTGCCCCCTCACCTAGAGCCTACCGTCTCCCCCCTCCCTCTCCTCCTTCCCTCCCTCTTTCTTCTCCCCTCCTCCCCTTCCTCTCACCCTCTCCTCCTCTTCCCTTCTCCCCTCCCTCTCCCTTACCTCCCTCCCTCCCTTTTTCTTCTCCCCTCCCTCTCCTCCTTCACTCCCTCTTTCTTCTCCCCTCCCTCTCCTCCTTCACTCCCCCTTTCTTCTCCCCTCCCTCTCACCCTGTCCCCCCCTTCCTCTCACCTCTCCTCCACTCCCACCCCCCTCTCTCCGCGCGGTGATCTCCACCGGGCTAAACCTCAGTCACACTTTATCAGGGCAAGATCTGACCGGGAAGGAGGTGCCTGGATGATATCGACCCATTTCCTCCGTTTCCCATGTCTCACTCTGTACCTCTCTCTCACCCCCTCCCCCTAGCCCCCCCTCCAAACCACAAATAGAGATTTCTCTGAAGCGTCCCTCTTTCCCTTTCTCTCTCTCTCTCTCTCTCTTCCTCCCTCCCTTCCTAAGTCTATTTGTTGTTTGCCTGCCTGCATGTCTGTTTATCTGCCTGCCTGCCTGCTTGTCTGTTTGTTTGTCTGCCTGCCTGTCT
>NW_004797282.1:0-1650 GCF_000002075.1 Aplysia californica | reverse complement strand
CCGAGATATCGAAATAGAGCGAGGCTGGTGGTGGTGAAGTAACGGCCAGTAAACAACAGTGAATTCCGATGACCTTAGAGCAAATTTATTGTTAACGCGACACGGTGGAATCAGGCGCTCGTCACCTTAAAGCTTGTTTTGTAATTTGCCTTATTTTTGTTTAAAAACAAACAGACTCCACCTGCTGTCCGTTTTGAAAAAGAGTCGAGATAATTCCGATGACCGATGGTTTTAGTTTTCGTAAGAGCTTTACGGCACTTGCAACACAATAAGGTCATATAACTGCCGAAGATTGCAGGTGTTACAAGAGAGTAACAAACACACAAAAAAAGGATGGGAGATAAAGACGACAGATGTTTGACAGGGAAGAAGAAGCAAACCACACCAGAGCACCCGCCATCCACCCACGATGACCTTAGAACGTCTTTATTGCTGTCGCGAACAGGTGGAATCAGGCGCTCGTCAATTTAAAAAAAAAGGCGTAATTATGGGTTATTGGTATAATTATTATCTTAAAGCTTGCTTGTCTTACTTTTGATGAAAAAACTCACCTGTCTGTCTTGATAAGGAGCCGAGATAATTCCTTATTGCTGTCGCGACACAGTGAAATCAGACGCTCGTCAATTGTTTGTTTTTCCCCGCATTTTTTTCAAAGCCTAATTTGGAGTTGTTAGTATAATCTTAAAGCTTATTTATTTGTCTTACTTTTGATTTGAAAAAAAAAAACCCAACCCAACCACCTTCTGTCAGTTTTGAAAAAGAGTCGAGATAATTCCGATGACCTTAGAGTGTCTTTATTGCTGGCTGTCGCGACCAGGTGGAATCAGGCGCTCGTCAATTAAAAAAAAAAAGCGTTGGCCTAGTTACGGGTTATTAGCAACGCCTACTCTTAACTGTTAGAGAAGGCGTTGCAGGTCATTGGTATAATTATCTTAAAGCTTGTTTGTCTTACTTTTGAAGAAAAAACCACCTGTCTGTCTTGAAAAGGAGTCAAGATAATTCCTTATTGCTGTCGCGACATAGTGAAATCAGGCGCTCGTCAATTGTTTTTTTTTTTCTTTCTTGTTTTTTTTTCAAAGCCTAATTTGGAGTTGTTAGTGTAATCTTAAAGCTTACTTATTAGTCTTACTTTTGATGACAAAACCCCCACCTGTCTGTCTAGAAAAGGAGTCAAGATAATTCTGATGACCTTAGAATGTCCTTATTGCTCTCGTGACCAGGTGGAATCAGGCGCTCGTCAATTTAAAAAAAGTGTTAACAACAGAGAGAGAGAGAGAGAGAGAGAGAGAGAGAGAGAGAGAGAGAGAGAGAGAGAGAGAGAGAGTAATTATGGGTTATTGGTATAATCTTAAAGCTTGTTTGTCTTACTTTTGATGAAAAAAACCCCCCACCAGTCTGTTTAGAAAAGGGGTCAAGATAATTCTGATGACCTTAGAGCATATTTATTGTCGCAACATGGTGGAATCAGGCGCTAGTCAATTTTCTAAAACGCATAATTAGGAGTTATTGGTATAATCTTAAAGCTTAAAATTTTTAAAAATCTTACTTTTGATTTTGATGAAAAAAACCCACCTGTCTGTCTTGAAAAGGAGCCGAGATAATTCCTTATTGCTGTCGCAACACCGTGGAATCAAGCGCTCGTCATTTTTT
>NW_004797281.1:3095630-3097256 GCF_000002075.1 Aplysia californica | reverse complement strand
GCACCCACAGGCGTAGTAATACACAAGTTACAGACACCAACACATCAGCGAAAAAAGAATCCGGAGTTCTCCATGGAAGAAATGGACGAATGTTCTCATCAAGTTGAAGCAGTACTACACAGTTCCCAGCACACAACGCAGCTCTCAGCACAGCACATCCTGCAGCACACAACGCAGCTCTCAGCACAGCACATCCTGCAGCACACAACGCAGCTCTCAGCACACAGTCCCTAGTCACAATCAGTGGTCTAAGTCTACAATCGTCAGTGAAGACCCAACAATCACTCCGTCAACGATCCCCGATCGCCAGTACCACACACCCGTGATGACCGTCAACAGTCTACAATCTCTGGCACGATCACCGGTCAACAGTCTACAATCTCTGGCACGATCACCGGTCAACAGTCTACAATCTCCAGTCACAGATCCCTGACCAGTGGTCTACGTCCACGATCGTTGATCAACAGTCTACAATCATCAGTCAACAGTCAGCCATCCACAATCATCAGTCAACAGTCAGCCATCCACAATCATCAGTCCACAGTCAGCCATCCACAATCATCGGTGAACAGTCAGCCATCCACGATCATCGGTCAAGCACCCCCAATCACTGGCCACGGTCCCCGATCGCCGGCCGAGGGTGTGTAGAGCGCGGTCAAGTTGTGAAGGACGTGCGTCCAGTGGGTGTCGAGTAGATGGACACGAAGCAGTCCGCGCTGCCCGTAGCTAGCTTGATCTGGGGCGGAAACAACGGATAAACATCTCAGCAACTTTCACAAAAACATCTCTAGAACTTTCACAAAAACATCTCAGCAACTTTCACAAAAACATCTCAGCAACTTTCACGAAAACATCTCTAGAACTTTCACAAAAACATCTCTGCAACTTTCACAAAAACATCTCAGCAACTTTCACAAAAACATCTCTAGAACTTTCACAAAAACATCTCTAGAACTTTCACAAAAACATCTCAAACATCTCAGCATCTTTCTCAAAAACATCTCTAGAACTTTCACAAAAACATCTCTGCCCAGCACCATCAAATGATCTAATTTTGTTAATGGGGGTCTAAAATCAAATTCATTTATACAAATGGTAAAAAGTCAAAAAACCAAATAACTAAAAGATAATTGTCCCAAACGATGACACTGACCAGGCAGTAAGTAAACTAATCCACAAAAGATAATGTCCCTGACCAAGTATCCACTAAACAATTCCACAAAAGATAATGTCCCTGACCAAGTATCCACTAAACAAATCCACAAAAGATAATGTCCCTGACCAAGTATCCACTAAACTAATCCACAAAAGATAATGTCCCTGACCAAGTATCCACTAAACAATTCCACAAAAGATAATGTCCCTGACCAAGTATCCACTAAACAAATCCACAAAAGATAATGTCCCTGACCAAGTATCCACTAAACAATTCCACAAAAGATAATGTCCCTGACCAAGTATCCACTAAACAAATCCACAAAAGATAATGTCCCTGACCAAGTAGGGGTGGAAGGCCATAGAGCTGGCGTTGCCGATCCTCTGACCCAGAAAGCCCTCGTGGTACTTGACGGTGCTCAGCACAGAGCCGTTGGGACTGTAGGCCGTCATGCACTGATTGGTCGAGCC
>NW_004797281.1:3089532-3090881 GCF_000002075.1 Aplysia californica | reverse complement strand
AGAGAGAGAGAGAGAGAGAGAGAGAGAGAGAGAGAGAGAGATGGAGCAAGCCCACACAAGCCACGCCACTGCAAGCACACGCAGCAGGAGAAACGAGAGAGGGCTGTGGTGTCCAAAAGCCCTGTCCGTGGGTACTTGTGGCAAGGGAAACTACCCATGAATAAATACAGCTGGATTAGTCCACAAACGCTTACTTCCCTTGCATTTCTGATTTAACAGGGAACCGATATAACAGGACATTTTCTCTACTCCCACCATCCCTTTTATATCAGGTTTCCACTGTCCTTAGTCCAAAATTATGAAAAAGAAAATTTCAGTTGCTTAGTCGGTGCTATCTGTGAGCTTAAAAAATATGTTGCCGAGAAAATTCAAATTCTAAATTTTCAACCAGGAAACCAGGAAGGTGTCGTAGTGAAGGCCCAGTGGCTCACAGAAACAGTTCCCTCCCTCTGGTACAATTGTGCCGTCTGGCCAAAGGATGTTATGTTATCAGCTTGCTGGAGAAACAAACAGACGTGCTAAAACAGTTCTTGGAGCTGCAAAAGGTTGAGACAAAACAAAAGTACCAACTGGCTTCCACCAAAAATTCCTGAGCTTTCCAGATCTCAAAGAAAAACAGCCGAGGGGACTCCGATTCCACAAATCCGCTGTGACTTACACTGATCTTCTTCTCCCGCTGCATGTCCCACAGACGCATGATGCGAGCGTTGCCCGAGGCGATCAAGGTCGTCGTCTCCTGCTCCCACTCTGTCACCATGCCCGAACCTACACACACACACACAGACAGACACAGTCATGAGGGACATAATTACAATTACAATAAGAAGACCAATAACAACAATAATAGAAATAACAATAACAACAATAATAATAACAATAACAACAATAATAATAACAACAACAATAACAATAACTACATTCTAATCTTTTGATTCATTTAAATGTCAGTTTAGATTAAGTAAGTGTTTTACGGCACTTGCAACACAATAAGGTCATATAAGTGCCGGAGATTAGAGGTGATACAAGAGAGTAACAAACACAAAAAAGGAGGAGAGTTAAGGACGATAGATGTTGGATTGGAAAAAAAAAGCAGACCACATCAGAGCACCTGCCAACCACCCTTAGAGAGAAGCACACACGTACAATTATGGTCATTCACAGCTGGGGACAAGTAAGATAGACAGAAACAACAGAGGGGACAAGTAAGATAGACAGAAACAACAGAGGAGACAAGTAAGATAGACAGAAACAACAGAGGGGACAAGTAAGATAGACAGAAACAACAGAGGAGACAAGTAAGATAGACAGAAACAACAGAGGGGACAAGTAAGATAGACAGAAACAACAGA
>NW_004797281.1:3085096-3088694 GCF_000002075.1 Aplysia californica | reverse complement strand
CCAATAACAACAATAATAGAAATAACAATAACAACAATAATAATAACAATAACAACAATAATAATAACAACAACAATAACAATAACTACATTCTAATCTTTTGATTCATTTAAATGTCAGTTTAGATTAAGTAAGTGTTTTACGGCACTTGCAACACAATAAGGTCATATAAGTGCCGGAGATTAGAGGTGATACAAGAGAGTAACAAACACAAAAAAGGAGGAGAGTTAAGGACGATAGATGTTGGATTGGAAAAAAAAAGCAGACCACATCAGAGCACCTGCCAACCACCCTTAGAGAGAAGCACACACGTACAATTATGGTCATTCACAGCTGGGGACAAGTAAGATAGACAGACAGAAACAACAGAGGGGACAAGTAAGATAGACAGAAACAACAGAGGAGACAAGTAAGATAGACAGAAACAACAGAGGGGACAAGTAAGATAGACAGAAACAACAGAGGGGACAAGTAAGGCCGGTCCCAGAGTGGCTCTGTAGGTCTGACCTGTAGCTGGCCTGGCTCGCTCCGTGCAAATGAATGTATACATTATGTGTGCTTAAGCAGAGTCGCTGTGTCGTCTGTTTTTGTCAGTTGAGCTGCGCGATGCGTCAGACGTGCTATTCAACAGTGTTGTAAAAATGGCGGACATGTGTCGCCTCGCTTCGTGTTTATTTTCGACTGAAACTCTTCACAGATCATCAAAATCAGCAAGAAGTATGTATTATTAGGTGCGTTACTATTAAATATTGATGCTAGCATCGACACTTGGCCACAACATCACCCAGAAATGCACTTTATCATACTCTGAAACTTCGAATCGAGAGGTTGACCTAGTTTCCACTGTTGTCGTAGGCATGATCTAGGTGTGCTTCTCTAGATTCTAGATCGAGATTAAGATGCAGAGGGATGTCCCTAGAAAGGCCAAGATTCTAGATATAATAATTTACATTTGATCTAGATTTAAAGTGTGTACCAGAATCTATCTCGACTTGATCAATTCTAAATTTCTGGTGTGCAATGTCCGTAGATCTAGATCTAAATTTAGATTCTAGATCAAAACTGAATTAAAATTATATCTAATCTAGATCTAGAAATAGATTATCTTGGCTACCTAGAATCTAGAGACAGAGCCTATAAAAGTCACTGCCACATGACAAGAATGGCCGTCATGTAAACATTAAACGGGACCACAATTGTACAGGTGCACCGAAAAAGAAGCCATTGAAACAAGCACAGAAGCTTAAGTAGATCTAGATCTATATATCTACTGTTGATATGATAGTATGAATCAAGTTGCATGATAGTGTGTCTCCGCCAATTCACAGGCAAGTAGCCTTTTCAAGAGTCGTCCTTCGGTCATTCGCCAACCACTAGAATCTAGATCTAGATTTGGATCTACTTTCCGAACTGCACACTCTTGGCCGGGTGCACAACAAAATCTAGATCTAGATACACGTTTATTCATTACTCTGCGGCTATTTTTACGGCGAGCTTTGAGAACACAACACCACGCCAGTCACAGAACGTCCAGTCAGGGATTCGAACCACCGCCATCTACTCTGTAGTCCAGTAAGATAGCAACTGAGCTAGTAGAGTACCCCTCGTCTATGGACAACACTGACAGGTGAAGTAAACACTGACAAACAAACAAGCAAAGACAAACAAACAAACAAAGACAGACAACGGAGCCAACACTCACCTCTCTCCGAGTACACCAGCTCAGACAGACCTTTGAAGGCCGTGACTAGCGTCTTTTTGCTGGAGACCTCGCCCGACAGGAAGTCTCGGTGGATCCTTATGGCACCATCATCTGGGGGGAAAATGTCAGTGGATGGGTTAATGCCCCTGTCAACACCAGCAGTGGATGGGTTAATGCCCCTGTCAACATCAGCAGTGTATGGGTTAACGCCCCTGTCAACACTATTAGGCTAGTAAAGAGGTGGGACCTCTGAGTTCAACATCTGTCTCCCAAAGGACCTGGCCAAATGGGTTGGCAGACTTAAAAACTACGCAAAACGACAAAACGACGACGTCCGCTCAAGATCTCACAGTCTGGGTTTGGAACCTGATTTTACTTTGATGACACATACACACTCATACACATACACACACACACTACACTACATTACACACACACTCATACACACACCCACACTACACACACACTCATACACATACACACACACTCACACACACTACACACACACTACACTACACACACACTCATACACACACCCACTACACACACACACACACACTCACACACACACCCACTACACACACCCACACAAACACACACTACACACACACACCACACTACACACATACGCACCACACACACACACATACACACTCACTACACACACACACACACTCACTACACACACACACTCACTACACACACACACCGCACACACACACACCACACACCACACACACACATACACCACACACACACACACACACTCATCTGTACAGTACATGAAGAGAGCCTGGTCGTGAGCATTGATAAAGTCGATGGAAGTGATAAAACTGCCGCGGTTAAACAACACACACACATACACACACACACTACACACCACACACACATACACACACACACACTACACACACACACACACTCACCTGTACAGTACATGAAGAGAGCCTGGTCGTGAGCATTGATAAAGTCGATGGAAGTGATGCGACTGCCGCGGTTAAACAACACACACACACACACACTACACACCACACACACACTACACATACACCACACACACACACACACACACACACTACACATACACCACACACACACACACACACTCACCTGTACAGTACATGAAGAGAGCCTGGTCGTGAGCATTGATAAAGTCGATGGAAGTGATACAACTACCGCGGTTAAACAACACACACATACACACACACACTACACATACACCACACACACTACACACCATCACACACACACACACACTACACACACACACACACACTACACACACACACACCATCACACACACACTCACCTGTACAGTACATGAAGAGAGCCTGGTCGTGAGCATTGATAAAGTCGATGGAAGTGATGCGACTGCCACGGTTAAACAACACACACACATACACACACACACTACACACCACACACACACCATCACACACACACACACACACTCACCTGTACAGTACATGAAGAGAGCCTGGTCGTGAGCATTGATAAAGTCGATGGAAGTGATGCGACTGCCACGGTTAAACAACACACACACATACACACACACACTACACACCACACACACACCATCACACACACACACACACACTCACCTGTACAGTACATGAAGAGAGCCTGGTCGTGAGCATTGATAAAGTCGATGGAGGTGATGCGACTGCCGCGGTTAAACAACATGGCTACCTTGTCGGCCGCGGGGTTCGTGATGTCTGAGATCTTGGTGCCTTGTTCTAGGTCCCAAAATCTGGGGAGATAGACTGGTGTGTGAGTGTATATGTGTGGGTGGGTGTGTGTGAGTGTGTGTGGGTGTATATGTGTGGGTGGGTGTGTGTGAGTATGTGTGTGAATGTGCATGTGTGTGAGTCAGTGTGAGTGTGCGGGAGTATGTGT
>NW_004797281.1:3081740-3083858 GCF_000002075.1 Aplysia californica | reverse complement strand
GCGGGAGTATGTGTGTGAGTGTGCGGGAGTATGTGTGTATGTGGCAATGTTGTATTGGGCTTCCAATTAAAAAAACCTAAAACAAACAAAAATTAAAATTACCCCTCACACCCCCCCCCCAACAACTTGTGAGTGGCACAAACACAACAAACACCGTATTGTTGAGACACTGTCACAGACTTACGTCACAGACTTACGCCACAGACTTACGTCACAGACTTACGAGACATTGTCACAGACTTACGCCACAGACTTACGAGACATTGTCACAGACTTACGAGACTGTCACAAACTTACGTATCAAACTTATGAGACATTGTCACAGACTTACGAGACATTGTCACACACTTACGAGACATTGTCGCAGACTTACGAGACATTGTCGCAGACTTACGTATCAAACTTAAGAGACATTGTCAAACACTTACGAGACATTGTCACAGACTTACGAGACATTGTCACAGACTTACGAGACGTTGTCACAAACTTACGAGACATTGTCACAGACTTACGAGACATTGTCACAGACTTACGAGACATTGTCACAGACTTACGAGATGTCACAAACTTACGAGACGTCGTCACAGACTTACGAGACATTGTCACAGACTTACGTCACAGACTTACGAGACATTGTCACAGACTTACGTCACAGACTTACGAGACATTGTCACAGACTTACGAGACATTGTCACAGACTTACAAGACGTCGTCACAAACTTACGAGACATTGTCACAGACTTACGAGACATCGTCACAGACTTATGAGACGTCGTCACAGACTTACGAGACGTCGTCACAAACTTACGAGACATTGCAGGCGTCTGCTACGGCCAGGAAGTTCTCGTAGGGGTGGAACTTGATGGCGGTGGGCACAGCCCCGACTCTGTTGACAAACATCTGGTCGTCCAGACGCGACACACCTGCAACAGTTGGGTTTGAGTTTCACGCCCAGTGCACAAAGATAGTTCTTTTAACCGAGCCCCAGCCTGGTGTATGTTTGTGTGTGTATGTGTGTGAGTGTGTGTGTGTATGTGTGTGCGAGAGTGAGTGTGTGTGTGTGTGTGTGTGCAGTATGTGTGTGTTATTTTTCATTCATCCGTTCAGTTTTTGTATATTTTGTTTCAGTTGTGAATTTCATGCACACCGTTTGTTTTTTAAAAGTAACTCTGGCAATTTTCCTGGAAGATCAGCACTTCCGTGACATCACCTGGGACCTGACCTTTGACCCGTGTGACCTATGACTTATGACCTCATCTGCCCTGAGTGACCTATGACCTGCCCTGTGTGAACTATGACCTGTGTGACCTATGACCTCACCTGCCCTGAGCTGATCCCTGCCCTGTGTGACCTATGACCTGACCTGTGTGACCTCTGACCTCACCTGCCCTGAGCTGATCACTGCCCGTGTGACCTCTGACCTGTGTGACCTGTGACCTCACCTGCCCTGAGCTGATCCCTGCCCTGCTGTCGGACCCGCGCATTGCGCACAAATCGGAACTCCCTCTCGTGGTAGCTGTGGCATTCTGGGTCCTGCTCTCGCCGCAGACACATGAGCGGCTCAGCAAAGTACTTGCAGCTCCACTCAAAGAACTTGGTGCTCACCAGGTCAGCGATCGAGTTGTCCTCCCCATTCCTCTGGTCCTCGGGGGTCTGTGGGGGTCACGGACGTTTGTTTTAGTAAGAGTTTTACGGCACTTGCAACACTATAAGGTCATAGAAGTGACGAAGATTAGAGGAGTTACAAGAGAGTAACAAACACAATCAAGGAGGGAGATAAAGACGATAGATGTTTGATGGGAACGAAGGAGCAAACCACAGCAGAGCACCCACCAACCACCCACCAGGGACACAGGAAGATAGGACAATGACTGGTTGAATCAACTACCACATTTATACAGGGGAAGATAGGACAATGACTGTGGTTGAATCAACTATGATGACATTTATACAACCCTCACCCCACACAACAGACTCTTGTCTGTTTTTTTTGTTTTTTTTGTTTTTGTAAAGTGTTTTACGGCGCTCGCAACTGCATAAGGTCATATGAGCGCGCGGGATACACCTAATATTTTCAGTTGGTAGGAAATTTTGAATTTTGCCCGGGTGGCAGCCGAA
>NW_004797281.1:3079962-3081434 GCF_000002075.1 Aplysia californica | reverse complement strand
AGAGAGAGAGAGAGAGAGCTTAAAGAGACAGAGGGTTGACGCCCCTGTTGAGTAGCTTGTTTTTGTTTCTTTTTTTTTTTCTTCACGAAACGTTGCAAACTTGGTCATTAAACACAACTCTTCCCCGTGCACACATAAGAGGTTACTGGGTGCTCTGCTCAAATCTTCATTTTCTACCTCTTTTTTAAAAAGTCTGTTTCCCCCATTTATTTGCTTGCTGGCGAACTATAGCCCGTATCCGTAAAATACAACTTAACAGCACTAACACCAAATGTGAGGCGTACTGACAAAATGAGTTACTTCTAGCAATCCTAAAGTGGAGATAATACTGGGCCGGAAATCGACACTATCGACACTCGTGTCAAATTTGTAGATGTTCTTTTAATGCTATATTCTTAAGCATGACATGCCTTTTATTATCTCATTCTTATAAATTGTTTTTTTTTAAACTTGACCTATAAGCGCCATGTTCCTCTTTCCATTAGGCTCAAATCTGAGAAGTAACTCATCTTGACAGCACGCCTCACAAATTATTTCAAGTCATTATGCATCGGCATAATGAGAGAACAGAGATGAGATTTTACCGCAAACTCCTTGACATCTCATACAAAGATCACATTTCAGATGCTGAGGTAAGGAACAGAATCACCAACGCAGTGGGGCAGCATGAAGATCTACTGACCACAGTGAAGAGACGAAAATTAAAATGGTATTGGCATGTCACAAGATCCACAGGACTTGTAAAATCAATCCTACAAGGAACCGTATAAGGAACCGTACAAGGAACCAGAAACAGAGGAAGGCAGAGAAGGAGATGGGAGGACAACATTACAGAGTGGACAGGAAAGACGATGGGTGATAATCTGAGGAAAGCAGAGGACAAAGAGAAATGGCGAGACTTGGTTGTTAGTTGCAGTGGTGCCCCCACCGTTGTCACAACCACGGGATAGAAGAAGAAGAAGATGGACTGTATGAATTAATGGTTGTGCCTTGTTCCTTTCGAGTCCCACTTCTGAGGTGGGAAAAGTATTAATTTTTCTCGAGGATCTTCTTCAAAGCCCAGATTTGTCATGACTTTGCATACTTGATCAAATCAACTCACGTTCTAGAATCATATTATCTAAATTGCGTCTTTTGGGGCATAGCATATTTACTACCACCACTTAAGTTCCAGTTAGCAAACTTTTGTTGGTTGGCGGGTACCCTTCTTTACACACACACACACACACAGACACCACAAGTGAACCCATCAGTACACACACACACACACACACACAGACACCACAAGTGAACCCATCAGTACACACACACACACACACACACACACAGACACCACAAGTGAACCCATCAGTACACACACACACACACACACACACACACACAGACACCACAAGTGAGCCCATCAGTACACACACACACACACACAGACACCACAAGTGAACCCACCAGTACACACACACACACACACACAC
>NW_004797281.1:3074738-3077105 GCF_000002075.1 Aplysia californica | reverse complement strand
TAATAATAATAATAATAATAAATAATTACATCTAGAGAGCACACGCCCATGCTTTACAGAATAATAATATGTGCTTCACAGTTATTAATTCCCCAGCAGACCCTGGGGTACTCTGAAACTTTTTGGAAAGCGCTCAGACACTAACAAACTGACAAGGCCTTTCACGGTCTATAGCCAGCTATCCATTCCCACCTGGGTGAAGTGAGACGAATTCGAGTAAAGTGTCTTTCCCAAGAACACACCGTTGGGGCCCCTGACGGGGTTTCGAGCCCACGAAATTTCGGTGGCGAGCCCAACAGTTTGTACGTTATCGGGAAAAGAGATCACTGCATCATCATCATCATCATCATCATCATCGTCATCGTCATCATCATCATCATCATCATCATCATCATCATCATCATCATCATCATCATCATTATCATCATCATCGATATGCCTTTCTCATCCTGGGTCAAGGTATGATCCACAAACAAACACGTTTCATATTTTACATTTCCCCTAACCCGAGCTAGCCTATTGATTCACCAATGTCCTCTCACTTTTCTGTGAATAAAATAAACACATGAGTAATTAAATAAATACATATTTGAATAAATTGATAAACAAACAAACAAACAAACAAGCAAGCAAGCAAACAAATAAGTAAATAAACAAATGAATATACAAATAATAAAATTAAAGAACAAATAAATACCTATCATTTATATAACGCAAATTCCCGCCCAACAGCAAGCTCTATGCACTTTGCAATCTATATTTCATTATTACCCAAGCAGACCTGATAGCATTCTGAAACAATCTCAACTGGATCTACCTTTGGAGTGCAAGCAGTCATTTTACAGGGGCTATAACAATGACATACCGAGAACATAATTCGCTGTCTGTGGCCGGGTACCCAGGGGCTAAAACAATGACATACCGAGAACATAATTCGCTGTCTGTGGCCGGGTACCGAGGCAAGCTTTTGCTCACTTGGCCGGGTACCCATTCACACGTGAGCGAAGTGAGGAAACGTACTGTAGCTGTAGTGTCAAATGACGTTTTCAAAGACACAACAAATCACTATGGCAACCTGTATCTCTTCATCTTTCGAGTACACCATACAATTTTCTTATGGATAGGCCTATGATAAGAATCATCAAAAGTATTTTTTCCCTCAAAATATATTGCACCTTCCAATATTTATTAGTATGATAAAATCACGTTTGTTCATACTTCTTTTTCTAGAGAATAACTTTAAAGTCCACCCACTCCCCCCCCCCCCCCCTCCCCACCTCCTCCCGCCCCATTTTTTTCCTTCTCAGTTTGGATCGAGTCATCGGATATAAATGCAATGCATTTTGCTATGGAGCCCTTCAACCATCAGTTCAAAGGCACAACATGTAGTATGAGTTCTGTCGTGTGGTCTGCTCCTTCTATCTCCTTTCAAAATCACCGCACTGTGTTCTGGTCCACTCGTCCATCTAAATGTTCACACAAAGCATAATGTAATGAATGATGTTGAAGCTCTTCGCCTAACTCCCAGAGGGTGTACGTTCGATTCGTGCATGGTGAAAAAATCTTATCCAGTTGTACCATCGTAATGGCGGCGGTGGTGTAGTGGTTAGGCTACCGGACTAGTACTCGTGAGATCGCAGGTTTGGGGGTTCAAGACTCAGCTCGGTCCGACGTTGTGTCCTTGGGAAAGACACTTTACACGAATTTCCCACTTGGCTAAGTCCGTTCGGAGATAGACGTTAAACTTGGAGGTCCCGCCTATTAAAGTACAGTTGTTCCCGCATCCGATCCGGACACTGGGGATTGCCTTGTTAGTGAGACAACTTCCTGGGCCTTCGGCATATTGTAGTACGATGGCCAGTTCCTTTCCACGCCACGATTACTTCCCCAACTCGAAGTCAAGTACCCATTACTGCTGGGTGGGCAGGAGGTGGCGAAAAAAATTCGTGTCCGAACCGAGGCTCAAACCCGAACTTTCCGCTTCGGAGATGAGCACACCAACCTCTCCGCCATCGCACCCGCCTCTTAAATAACCTAATAGTGTTAATAGGGGCGTTAAACCCATACCGTTTCACAATTTTTTTTCGTATCGTCGTCCTCCTATCGAAAGGGGGCCGTGACTAGTAATCCCCACACAACTCAGTAAGTAAAAGAATACTCGTCTGAGTCTCAAATTAAAGTCGAGCCTAGGTCACCATAGGGCAGGGTAGAGGAAGGCTTAACAGAGTTAAGACCGTCCTGGCGATGTTCAGTTCTCAGGCAAACAGACCTGTGCACGAATTGTTGTTGGTGGTGGTGGTATTGGTATTGGTTTAATTAGTATCAACATCACCATCACCATCACCACCACCACCACCACCACCATCA
>NW_004797281.1:3066626-3070512 GCF_000002075.1 Aplysia californica | reverse complement strand
ATAAGCAAAACATTAATAACAACTTTAAAAAATAATTTAAAATTTAAATTAAAACTTTAAAAACCCCATCTAGCTGAAAGCAACAAACATTTCTATAAAAGCAACAACTTGCTAAAACAGAAAAATGCCACGGACCCCGCTAGAAAAAACAACAACCCAACAACAATCAACTAAAAAAACCCCACCATCCGTCAATTTCCTCATTCTGTAGAAGAAGCATTGCCCTTGCCTTGCTGTGACGGCCAACAGGGCGAGGCAACCCCAAAACCTCTTTGGGCAACTCCCAAAAGCCAAAAGAGAACCTGTCCCAACACCGCAGTATCTATTCGGAGACGGCTCCGACGGAAATAGACCAATCAAAATGCGTTGCGCCTCTTGAACAAGTAAAAAATATGGGGGATCACAGAGGGGCATGCCGCCTGCTTTTCAACCCATAGTTTGATATTTTGCAGTTAAGTTTGAAATTTTCTTGGAAATAATTGATTTGCGACAGTTTTTTTAGTGGCTATATGTGTGATCTGCAGCAAATAATACGCAGTTTGACTCCCCCAAAACAGTGCTTCTGCGTGCGAGAGTGCGTTCAAATTGTTCCTAGGTTCTCGCCGGAGACGTCTCCGAATATCTTCTGCCTCTCCACACTGTAAGCTACTCTCGACACCCCACACCCGCTCTCCCGCGCACCAAACCCTGGGGCAACCAGCCAGGCCTGTCGCGTACGTAGCCTAGGCCTTCGCGACAAACCTGAAAAGAAATTCCTGCGTCCGTTCGTCCTCAAACCCCGGAATAACACACACGGCACGCTGCGAATGACTTGGTCAACACAATATTCTCAGTTCGACTCAGCAGACGAAAGCTTTTGGGGGGTAAATGCGCACTCAAACGTGAACTATAGGCTAGTCAGGCAGCGTAGGTTTTAGTGTTGGTGGGGTCCGGGTCCGCTCAGCCAGTGCTTCTAAAACACCTGGTTGTCTTGCAATATACAGAGCAGAGGAGGAATCTGTGCTATATCAGAGTGGTTTACTATGTTTTAAATTTCAAGTTTCACATACTCAAACAGAATGGATACCTTAGCAAGTAAGAGTTTTATAAACACGTCTTTTGATTTAACAAAACTTTTCAGATCTTTAAAACAAGATACTAACACTATTAACACATAAAGAATAATGTGTCTAACTATTATAAGTATGCATTCCATTTCTTGGACTATAGATATATAACAAAAATGTGTTTCCTTTTGCTCCATTGTCACTCATTATCATCATCCGGTGCCTTGCCGACTGGTGTGGGCGATCAAGGACCTCCACTTCCATCTATCTTGCGTTGCAGCAATGGTGTCTGTTGTTCTTGCTACTCCCAGCCATGTTGTCAACTTGTCCAGTATCTTTTCCTTCTGTCTGCCTCTGCCTCTCTTTCCATCAAACTTGTCTGTAGTTACAATATTCTTCAATGCTTCCATTGTTCCTACTTACACCAAAACACACATAGGCTACAGACAGACAGACAGACAGACAGGCAGGACAGACAGACAAACAGACAGACAGTGTCTGACAGACAGACAGTGTCTGACAGACAGACAGTGTCTGACAGACAGACAGACAGACAGACAGACAGACAGACAGACAGACAGACAGACAGACAGACAGACAGGCAGACGAGTGTGTTGTGATCTGCCGGTGATTGGTGGGCGTTCTGGTAGTCTATTTCTTCGGCGGCTTTTCAGTGTTACGGTACCGAAGACTAATAGATACCAGCGTAGCTACGTTAGTACCGTATCTATCTAGGTTATCTGGGGCTTGCATTATTACACATTATGGGGACCAGTTCCATGAAAAAACATGACCGTTTTTGTATTGACTTGTTGTTGTTGCTGCTGCTGCTGCTGCTGCTGCTGCTGCTGTTGTTGTTAATCCAGTGGTTGTTGTTGTTGTTGTTGTTGTTGTTGTTAATCCAGTGGCCCTTGAGTTGAGCGTATGCTTTCGGCCCAATGCCATGTTTTAAAAAGAAGGTGCGGTTCCTCAAAAACTGTTCTTTGCTGCAGTGTGGGGCATTGCCTTTAACTTTAAGTGGTGGGGACAGAAGGAAATATTTCCGTGACAATTAAGTACCTAGTTGTAAAATTGTAACTACCTGCGTCTGCGGTGTGATGGCCGAGTTGGGCTTTTCAAGGTTGCACGCTTAAAGACGCACGGGCTATAAATTCTCACCGGAGGAGGCCTGCTTTATCTGTACTGTATCTCCCGTCTTTCTGCCGGGAAAACGATGCTCATGAAAGTGGCAAGACGACATGGAATATTATCTAGAGGCTAGTCCAGGTTAGGGAAAAGTGGAAATTATTTGTCGGTGACCTCTATACCCTGGTCTATAGTTTGAAAAAAAGGCGATACTTGTTCCTTGTTACTTGTGTGAAGGACCGACATCACTGCACAAGGGGCATCCCCATAAGCGCTCCGTCCCCCGAAGAAGCACATCTCTAAGTGTGTACATGCTGACGGTTCCAGACAATGTTTGATTCCATAGCCTTCCGTTCCTCCTACTAAGTCTAGATCTTCTGCAGGCGCCCCATCCAATTCCAAGCTTACGAAGTCGATCAAGATGATGGTATTCCGACTCTTCTTGTGCTTTTTCTCGTTTTTCCCTGACTGAACACACACACAAAAAAGGCGAGAATGACGAAGGAATCCCTCTAATCTAAACTAAACTCAGTTTGACCCCAGTAGGAGGATCGAGCAGTCAAAGTATTTCCCCGCCCCCTCCTCTGTTCCGAAACACACACTCACACACACACACACACACACACACACACACACACACACACACACATGCACACACACACACGCACACACTCGCACACTCACACACACACACACACTCACACACACACACACACACATGCACACATTCACACACACACACACACACATACACATACACACACAAACACTCACACACATCATCATCATCATCATCATCATCATTGCCTTTCTCACCCTGCATTAGGGTATAGGCCACGGACAAACACCTTCCACCTTTACTCTATCCTGGGCTAGCCTCTTGATATTATTCCCTGTCTTCCTGTTTTTTCTGTACATCGATTTTTGTGATTCTTCTCCAGGTTCCACGCGGTCTTCCCCTTGATCTCTTACCCTGTGGGTTCCAATCCAAAACTGTCTTTGTTATGCAGCTGCCTGATTTCCTGAGAGTATGTCCAATCAATATCGCCACCGCCTTCTTCCTATCTCATCTCTGACTGGGATCGGTCTTGTTTTCTTTAACACTTCCACATTGGTGACCCTGTCTGTCCATCTGATCCTCAGTAACTTTTTTGACACCTGTTCAAGAAAACCTGGATCCTCTTTATACAAGTCTGTGATGCGTTCCATGTCTCACATCCATACAACAGGACCGACTTCACATTTGAATTGAAAATCCTCATCTTTGTTCAAAGTGAGATATCTCTGGTCTTCCAAATCCTATCCAAAGATATGAAAGCAGCCTGTGACACACACACACACATATTACAATACATGTACTTTCGCTGAAGTGAAAAATAATGAGATTATTCAGGATCTAAAAATCAAGTTAAGTTTCCAAATAAGTTTTTTAAAAGATCCGCTACTACCGCTTCTGTCTGAAAAAAGAGATGCCAAACAAAAAATAGTGGGACACGGAGCAGGACAAATAAAAAATATTTTCTTCTTGTTTTTTCTTCGTTTTCTTTGCTTTTTCTTTAAAAAAAAGTTTTGTCCCCTTAGCTTCTGTTGTTTTTCTTTCTGGATATCTAAATGATAATCAAGCTCTCCTTCTTCTTCTTCTTCTTCTTCTTCTTCTTCTTCTTCTTCTTCTTCTTCTTCTTCTTCTTCTTCTTCTTCTTCTTCTTCTTCTTCCT
>NW_004797281.1:3045525-3064415 GCF_000002075.1 Aplysia californica | reverse complement strand
AAATTCAAAATTTCCTACCAACTGAAAATATTAGGTGTGTCCCGCGCGCTCATATGACCTTATGCAGTTGCGAGTGCCGTAAAACACTTTATAGAAACAAAACATCTATCTATCAATCTATATGTCTGTCTGTCTTTCTGTCTGTCTGTCTGTCTCACACGAACACACACTCAGACGCACCCACGCTCGCACGCACACATGCACGCGTGCACAGACGCATTCGAGCATTATAAGAATAATATCAATAAATTATTATTTATTGAGGCAGTCAGTATGGTCCTCCCGTGCATTGGTTATGGGGAAGTATAGTAGTTCTTTTCTTTTGCAGTCTTACCTATATCATTGTAATAGATGTTTCTTTGTAGAGAGCAACATCTTTGCGAGTATCCTAAGCTTTCTTAGATCGTAGCTTAGAAGAACAATATGTACCCAAAGCAGCCTTACTGCCAGTAAAGCGGATGTGTATAGAACTTATTTATCGTGCTCTCAACACCAAAGGCATAATAATTATAGGACATTTATAGGCTGTTGATTTTTCTTATTAGCTTTGGTGATTGACAAAATCGTTTTAAGGAGTTCCCAAGGCCGAGGGTAAACATCTTTAAGTTCAAATTTCAGTTTATATACTCTGATCTTAACAAGTAACGATAGAGAACGAAATCTTTTTTTCTAACTATCAAAAAATTATGTCATGTTGCTCACTAAAAAGAATGTAAGATCTGTAATAGCCCAGCTTTTTTTATTCTATAGGCCTAAGTCTCAGTTTTCTCATTTCCCGGCGGCCATCTCTCGCTTTTCCCACACGTAGATATTAGGCTATGCATATTTATGTGACAGCGGAACATCCGTAGCTTACTCTAGTTGTTATTGTAGAATTGCAGTACATTTAATAGGGACTGAATTCACTCAAGTTCGAACGAATAAAATAAAAATAACACTGAATACCCGTGCAATCAATATTGTCAGACTGGTAGGCCAACGTAAGACCGCTAAACATTTTTTTTTGCTTCTTAAATTCTTTTCATCGCCCACTTTTCGTAATATTTAAGTGGAAAGTGTAGCATGGCGTTTGATACAACATAATTAGGCCTATATAAGCTTACTTTTATCTCTTTTGAATAGCAATCGACGTGTAATAACTTAATAAGCCAGGGTCACAAAATGGATCATGTCTACATCTTCTTCTGCTGCTGCTCTTCCTGATCCCCTTCTCATGTCCTACTCTACCGTCTTCATCTATAGCTGCACTTGTTTTTCTAATTATAATTTTTGGTTAGTTTAACAAATTAGATATTATGCAGTTAATTATATTTGTCAAAACAAAATAAGACAAACAGTTTTCTGTGTATAACGCCCATTTTAAAGTCCTTATTTCCTTTTCTTTCGTCATTATATTCATGTCATAGAATTTGAGGTTTATTGTTCTTACTGTTATATCAGAATTGCTTCAAGCATAAACCAGAAAAGCAAGACAAAGGACACACGAGCCCACGCTCACGCTTTCTTCATAATTATACCCCCCCCCCCCCCGCACATAATACGAGCAAAAGTACAATGTACGGTTGCACGTGCATCCGTGGACAGAGAAAAACGACCGCACGTCCGCATGAGTAGCCTATCCTAGGCCTAGGCCTGCGTGATATGGACATAAGTGGATAACGCGAACTTTTCTTTCCCTGGGGCGTAGTTGTGCCAGCTTTGCCTTGGCGTTGCGAAACAACAAAGGCGGATATAACTAAAATTAATAAACACAGTGGTCAGTGGCCACGATCAAGACCAGTCCATATTGTTTTGTTTTCTCACAAAAGCAATCACAGTTTTTAGCTGTCACATGCTCTCAATCGACCAATCGGTGTTATTCTTGCACTGTTTACAATGTTAAGCGATTTTACTGTGCTGTGCTGGAACAGGGTGTGTACATAGCAGCGCCCGTTTCGCCGATGTTCTGCTGTTATAAATTCTTAGTGTGCTCGGCGATTGGGTGAATTGGCAATTACAATAGTTCCGTGCTGTGCTTTATTCATGACACGTCTGCATACTCAATTATTAATGCATTTTTGTAAGGAGTAAGACATAAAATAGAACCTGTTGAATATTTTCGGCTCGTTCCCCTACTCTGTGCTGTGGTGTGTGAATGTGTGTTCAGTTGTTATGGAAATTATGGCTGTGCTTGGCCTACTCAGGAATGCCCTCCAAGGCCGAGGGTGTTTTAATTGTTGGCACTCAAGACGAAAAGCCAGACCGGTGTCAGAGCAAAGTGGGGAAGATCTGGATTCTAGATCTAGATCTAGAATGTAGATCCTATGAGCGAGGAATATTTGTTGTAGTCGTGGATTGGTGTTTTGCTACAAACTAGGCTGGAATACCACAAATCCACCATGCCATCTCGACGATCATGATGCCATCACTCCTTGTAGAACCAGATAACTGCACGGAGGCGGGGTTGATGTTGCTTGTTTTTCTTTTATAATCTGATCTGTGTAACAAAATCCCCCCCCCCCCCAAAAAAAAATAAAAAAAATCTTAAATGAATCCATGGACTAATTTATAAGGCGGGCGTGGTGGTAGATCTAGATCTAGATCTAGATCTAGTTTACTTATCACACTCACTGTTTGTGTTGTAACCAGTCCCCCCCCCCAAAAAAAAAATAAAATATAAATAAATAAATAAAATAAAATAAAAATAAAAATAAATAAATAAATAAATAAAAATCAAAGCTTATGGAGAAGTGCATAAGCAGAATATGGATGTGACACTATTTCTTGAAGAAATTAGCCTGTGGCCTGTGGTACAAAAACAGACTCTGTATAGTTCAGAAGCTGGTTTTGAACTGAAAGTGAGATTATTGAGGTTGAGGATATTATTATTATAGGCCTACATCACCTGTCAGATTTTTCTGCCTTATTGATTGAATATGGATCTAGTTGACAAAGCTTTTTGGTTAAGAAATAAATAATGAATTGGTCATTAGATAGAGTTATTGTGCAATTACAATTAATAGACCAGACCACTGTAACTGTAGTTGAATCAGCTATTTTGGGTATTTCGCAATACCTGGGACTGTCTTCTTTTGCAGGATGCTGATGATTGTGTTCATATATATGATAAAATATCTCCCTGATTAAGGTTTAGTTTAGGAGTTGGGTCTGAGGGCTGGGTAAAGATTTTATTGTAAACAAGTTTTTGGATTATTTAAGGGGAATGAATGAATAGTTTTAAACAGTTTTTTAAATAAAAAATTATTTATTCAAATCATACGTAGGGCCCCTAGTTCTAGTAATTCCATTTGACCACGAAACATATATAGGACAGCCCTGTTGCTGAAAATATTTTTACTTTAGAAAGGGAAATTTTTGTTTGGAACACACATGTGTTAATTTTTAAAGTTACTTTTAATTCTCTGATTATTTTGTAAATCAGTTACAATCCATATATATATATTTTGACTTTTTTGGTAAAGTGTAAGGTTTTGAAATATTATTTTTATTGTGTTATACTTCACTAAGTTGTGCAGTGCTGAACCCTTTCATAACTAACGTGAAAGTTCAGGACTGAAATTCGTACCATACACAACCATGGATTGTTGATGTGAAACACTTCTTGTGACTTTGTGTGAATAATAAAATAAACTATGGCTGATAATCTTGATCCTGCTTTTGACGGGCACTACAGACGCCACTCCGGTGATGCTCGCGAAGGCGTCATGGAGCTGACAAACTTGGTCACCAACCCTGTCGCAGTGCCGGGAGAACTGCCCTCCATTGGCCTCAGGAGAGATGAAAGTTCTGAGGCCCTCAATCTTACACTGCATCAGGTGAGTTGTAATGGCGCCCCCCCCCCCATCCCGTTTACTTCATGCATATATAATGTTGAATGCATCCCATTTTCCCAACTTGTTAATTTTTTTCCTCAAAATAATGTCCTTCTTTTAAAATGTATTTTTATTTTTTGAAATGTTGATAAAAACACTTTGTTACATTTTTAAAAAAGGTTTTTGTATGTTATAATGCAAGTGGGTGCGTACTGTTAATTTAAAATAAGAGGGAAATGGAGAATATTTGACTTCCATTACTTTTTAAAGGAGATCTGTGTACATATCAGAAAAAAAACCCCAAAAAGAAAATCACAGTTTGAACAAAATTCGTGGGACTGCATAGAGTCAGTACTTAAATTAAATTTGTTAATTGGATCGAAAAGTTGACCGGTAGTACATTCATTGTGTACATGGTAAAAAGTTAGGACACTCTTCATAATCTCCCAACATTAATTTTTATAATCGGAAGTTTATGAATGTAACGTTAACTTCCTCAACATCTGATTTGAACTTTTGTTGGATTATTGTCTTTTTATCTACATGCTTATAGTGTGCAAGAGATGGAGATGAGTACAACATGAAAATCCTGATCCGCAACCTGGGCAATCATGTGAGGAAAAAGATCAACCAGTATGACGAGGATGATCTCACACCTCTGCACTACGCCGCCCGCTACAACCATCTCAGTGTTGTCAAGCTCTTGGTGGAAAGTGGGGCTGGTATGTTCTCATATTCCCCCCTCCCCACCCTCTCTCCTTTTTGCTTCTCTAGGTTATAATAATGATTGTGGAGGGGGGAACCTCAAGATTTGATCTTTGTCCTCATTCACTGAGCATGTCTTTCACTTTCAGCAAGGATCTTTGAGATGAAGTTGTTTTTTTGTGTTGTAAAATAAACATTACGTTGGCATGATAATAATCATGTTTAGTATGTTCTGATTACATTTTAAAAAAACCCTACTCCACACCCTTGCTGTTAACTACTACACAACAGCTCCCTGTTTCTGTCTTACAGCTAACATGGATTTGTCAAGGTCATGCCTCAGCACTCATTTATAATCTTAAAAGCTGTTGCTCCCAATACTGCTGGACATTCTTTGTGAACCTATATTCACAGACTGCTTGAGTCAACATGATTCTCGTGTGTGCTAGGGGTAATGTTAGCTCAGTCTATGTTGACACCAGACTGCTTTGATATGGTGATTGGAGGGGGGGGGGGGGGGGGGGGTAGAACTCGGTTTGAGGGGGTTTCCCCCCCCCCCCCCGTATTTAATATTTTCCAAGGTGTAGTTGACCCTTTTATTTTGCAACACATCATATATATATTGTTTTGAAGTGACACACTGTGTTGGAAAGCTAGTTTGCCATTCGACCTGTAACTTCACTTTGTTGACTGGCCTTTTACTTCCAACCCAAAATCATGCACTGTCTTTTTGTCAGGGTGATAGTTCAGAATGGCTCTCTATTAATCACAATTCTGATTAGTCTTGAGCACTTTGACTGTACCATATAAAATTTCAGTGCAAATGACTCTTGTGGTCGCTTTTTAAAATTTATTTAGTAATTTTTGTTGCCACATCCATATTATTGGTATGGTGACATAACTTTACAAAGAAGCCATTCTCACTCTTGAAGTTGGAGAAGTTATCAACTTTCCGGTGCAAATGTCGTATTTCATTGTTCATTGTTTTCTTATCTTGCAAATTTAAAAAAAGCACTCAGTATCTAAAAATTGCATTAGATTTTAATTAAGGTCTAATGCAGACATAGAAATTGACTTGCTAAAAATTTGGGTTGATTGCAAAGTTTTAGGCTGCTTTTGAGAATGGTTCTTATGTAGGCTATATATATGTGTATAAAATTTTAGATGTTTATTATATAATTATATTTTGTTTGACAGTATTTATTACAATTTAAATATCATGGTGTGAATTTTGCAGATGTACAAGCCACTGGTGAGGATGATGTCACTCCATTGCATCACGCTGCCAGGTATCGGCGGGAAAAGAGTAAAAAGAAAGACACACCCACTGAAGGACCTGAGGATGATGTGAGTATTTGAATACCAATATGGGGGAACGTTATATACTACTAGATTACCTTTCGTAAGTGTTTCCAGGGGTAGCATTCATGAATATCTCATAAGATGAAATTTTGGGCCTGGGGTTTTTTTGTTGTTGTTGTCCGGTTATGATTTGATTGGTTTGCTGCATGAAACTTGTACAACAAAACATTACTCCATAAGTCTTACGTCGAAGAGCAATATAAGGACTATGAATGATACAAGCTTGTACGCTCAGCTTGCTTATAATTTTTCTTTAGTTTTTGCTGCTCTTGTTGATCAAGCAGTCTTTAGAGTTCTTGTCCTTTGGTCAAAGGCTCCATGAATTCCATAGGTTGTATATATTCTCATGTTGCATCTTGCCTAACTTCTGCAAGTAGAACTGTCACTTATCATGCCTGTGTTAATCAGTTATGATTTTATCACTCACAATTACAAATGAAAATAACACTGCCAAACCTTCCTGTCATCCTTTCTTCTTCTAACGTTTACTCGTCTCCTATACTTCGTTTCCTCAGAACTATTTTGTCCAAAGTGAGTGTATTTAAAGTTTAAGTAAAGAGTGCACATTGGACAAAACAATTCTAAAGTGACGACTTGTGGACATGTCACATTACGTTACAATTATGAAGAAAAAGAAATACAGGTTTTTGAAATGAGTCTTCTTCACGCTCTCTTTTTTTACTCTCTCTCATATCCTGGTGACCCATTCTTGCATATTTCTGCCGTCAATGTTTATCTTTCATTTAACTCTTTTCGCCTTAGAGTCCACCGATATCCTTTGCTCTCTCCATGAGTGATGGATTTCTTAGCAAGTGTTGTACCACCTCAATTGATTTATATTAAGTATATTTTTGGGGGTATTTTTTAATGGACACCTTGCAGGTGGTTAGTTTATTTTCATGTTTGGTCTGTCCCTTCTACTTTGCAATATATGTTTAAGTGGGGGATTGGAGGGCGCCATTAATAGGTCCTGCTTCTTTCCTTTCCCTCTGTTATTTCTGTCTGTCTATCTTGTTTCTTCTGTGCACTGAATGACCATTATTTTGTCGATGTGCTTCTATTTATTCAAACAAACGAACAGACAAGCAATGTGTTTGTATGGTTTAGACCTCTGATCTAAATGCAATATGGCCTTTTGTGTGCCTACTTGTTTTAAATAACATTTCATCTCAGACTTTTCATTTTGTTTACGTTTTGGCAATTATGTTACCTTCTGGTTTTGAAAAAGACACGTAAGTCAAAACTCAATCTTTTCTCCGTTTTTGTTTTACAGAACACTCTGCATCCGATATTAAGTAAATAAATGAATGCAGTTGATTAGGTCTTTTCCATGGTGCCTCCCCTCTCCTCACACATACACACACACACATATACAGTTTCAATGGGTTCTTTAATTAAGTGTACAGATATCACTTCTTCTAATAAAATATACCTTTCCTTCTTCTGTGATCTGCACTCTTTCAAATGGTCATCTATTAACAACTAGGTCATGAGAATGATTAAATTCCATTTTCTTTGTGTACAGATATACTGCCATAAGGATTTCATTTTCATTCTTGGTTTAGTTTTCTTTCTGTTTGTTTTAAATCCGACAATAATTTTTTCCCGCTGTTATGGAGAAAGTTTGTTGCAGTTTTTGTTGGGGTTTCTTTTGGTGATGTTTTGTGAGCAGTTTGGTTTCACTTGGGCAAAAAAATTCAAGCTTGTCATTTACAGCCAAATGCTGTCTTATGTGTGGCATTTTTTTCAGTCTGAATCATGTGATAGTTCTATATTTCCAATGCTGTAGGTTGTTCAGTGTCCCAGTGGGTAGCTGGCAGTTGCTCTGGTTTGGTTTGTTCTTTCTTTTTTATCGAAGGTCTATCGTCCTTATCTCTCCTCCTGTTTTGTGTATATTACTCTGTTGTAACACCTCTAATCGTCGGCACTGATACGACCTGATTGTGTTACAAGTGCCATTAAAACTGTTACTAAACCTAAATCAGTATCCTGTTAGAGATTGCCTCTTCTGTTCCTTTTTTATATTTTTATCAGTTGACTTCATCTGCCTCTTGGCATTTGTGTAACACGGCAGTGAATCTCCTCATAAAAATGTAAACCTTTTCTGACCAATGATGGGTTATACTTTGCACTGTTTTCCCTTTGTGTAATGGTGGATAGGTTGAATGTCTCAGTGCTTGATTAATGTGATATCAGATTTTTATATCACATTACTCAAACAAATTAAATGGGTCATATTTTGCACTTTTTACCTCATATGACTGGAAAGGTCATTGCGTTTTGCGCTGTCAGATATGATGGTAGGTAATCGCTGTATTTTAATTCTTTTTCACCTCGTGATGATGAATGGATTGTTATGATATTTTGCTCTGTTTTCCTCCTAAATTTTTACCTGGTTCATGCTTGTTGGCCGTGCTTTTACCACAGCCGGGGCCGCCTGTCATTGAAGAAGAAGAACCTGAAAATGAGGAAGTTATTGCCAACAATACGGAGGAAAACAAACCAGTCTCTTTAGTAGACGGTATTGGAGAGTCTGACACAGAGCTCATCACCCAGGTTACTGACCCCTCCTCGGTTGTTATTGTTGTTGCTGTCACTATCGTTGTAGTGGAAAATGTCCAGCTGGTCTTCACTTGATGTTGTTCAATAGTCGGTAGTAGTAGTAAGAGCGTTTACATTATTTCCTCACTGTTTACTGATATTGTGTTAGGAATTCTTTGAAATTATTTCCCGATTGATTATGAAAGAGATGTTGGTATCGTTAATCTCTTAGTCTGTCGGCACTCTATGTATATACGTTATTATTTCCTCACAGCTTATTAAACATTGTGTTATAAATTCCTTGAAATTGTTTCCTTATTGATCGATTATGAAGGAGAAGTTGGTATCCCCAATCTCTAGCCTGTCCTGTCTTCACTTATGTTGTTCAATGTAGTAGAAGTAGGAGTGTTTATGTTATTTCCTCTCTGCTTACTGAACAATATGGTAGTAATTCTTTAAAATTATGTCCGGGGCAGTGCCACTGACTGTAGTGTCTTTTGGCCATTCCCAAAAGGGGGACATTTCTCGTTCAAGCACAGTAGAATTGTAAATGGACTGATTCATCATGTCACGCTCATAACTGTGCCTGATCTGCAACAGGGAACTGCTGCTTTTTCTTTCCTAATCCTTACTATTGTCATTTTTTCCTCTACTTCTTCGGTATGCTTGTCACACTCTTGTGACCCGCTATTTCCAAGGTGCCTTGATAGTCGAAGCAGACTTTGTGCTGTTGAAGCTAGAGAGGTGAGCATAGTAATTCCGATTCCCTGTAAGGACTTCTATGTTGACACCTACCCCTTGGCGCTCATATGACCTGATGCAGTTGCGAGTGCCGTAAAACCCTCTACTGAAAAAAAAAAGAAATTATGTCCCTATGGACTTTGACGATGTTGGTATTGCCAAACTCTAGCTTGTCTTCACTCGATTTTGTTCAGTGTAGTAATAGTAGGAGTGTTGACATTATTTTACGTTGTTTCCTCACTGTTTATTGAACATTGGGGTAGGAGTTCCTTGAAATTATTTCTCTATATTGATTATAAAAGAGATCATGTTGGTATCGCCATCACTTGGTGTTGATCTGTAGTGGTAGTAGGGATGTTCACCTTTTTCCCTCACAGCTGATGGAACGTTGTGTTAAGATGTCTGAGAAGTGGACAAACAGTGGTTACTTGTTTATAGAGATGTTAATTTCAATCATGTCCAGCCTGTCATCCCTTTGTGTAAAACAATGACAGCATTCAAGCAGATATTGCAAAAAGTAACAAAGGGTAAAAAATAGTGCCTTTAAACATTTTGTCAGCATTGCCGTAGTCTCATTATGAGCTCTGTTGTTAATTGTTATATATTTGGTTCCATTGCTGGGATTTGTATATGCAGCACCTCCTCTCGATATCTTAAAGATATCAGAAGGAAAAAAAAACCCAACATAAAAACCCCCAACAAACGGCAAAGAAATCGTAAGATGAAAACATAGCCAACGGAATCAGTCTGTTTTCATGTTGTGTGTCCATTGACAAGCAGTTAATGTCTTATAAGATTGGTGAGTGTGCAGCCTTTAGGCTGTGTCATTGTACTTTTGTTGATGGTTCATGCTGTATATCGATCATACCCTATAGCAATATTTCTGCCCAGTCGTACTCTGTTGAATCTATTTGTTCTGACATCTGTGGTGTTGTTGCTAGGCACTCTGCTGTATGTAGCATGCAGAAGACTTGAATTCAATTCCCATGTGGGGAGAATTTTTAACAAGTATCGCTTTCTTTCTGCTGGGAAGTTGTATCCTTCTCAGCCGGGGTTGGCCGTGACAGGCAGGGTCGAGGCCTGCCTCCTTGATTATCTAAATTGTGTCGATGGGGGCGTAAAACATATGCATACAAATTTTTTTTTAAAAGATTGAGAACTTGGGATGTGCGTTTTGGCTTTGCGTATTCTGTTCTTGTCAGTAGAGAGGTGCTCTGTTGTTTGTTTCACCCTATGAACTTTGACTTTGCATAGTCTGTTTATGTCGAAGTAGAGATGCTTTATTTTCTACTTTGTGGGCCATGCTGTTTGTTTTTCACCCTCTCCTCCCCCTGCACTTTTGGCTTTGCGATGTGATTTTCTAGTCATCTGGCGGAGAACATCACGCTGCTGGACCTTGGTCCCCGTTTCAACACTTGCCTCCCATTGGACAGCAGCCTCAAGCTGACGAGGTCTTGTGTTGAGTGCTATGCTTATTTTATATGTTTATTTATATTTTTACAGGGGTGCGATGTTGTGTTTTTGGTAGCTTTTAAAAAATCGTGTTGTGTGCGCATGCGTAAATAATGTTAATAGAGTTGCTGATTTTCAAGGAAAATCTGGATAAATCTGGAAATCTGGATTTCTGTAACTGTCTGGATTTTGTAGTAATATACTTACTCCTGCTTATTTATTAATTGCTGGATGGATAACAACATATATTTATTTATATTCTAATCTCTTTGTGCATGTCATAGTGCACTTTGTGTTAAAATGTTCTTGATACGAGTGGCCTTTAGCAGTCTGATCCATAAATTTTGAGTTCCTGCAAGTGCGTTTCCAAGAGGTCTAAAAATTATGGGGGGTTTTTTCCTAGCAATTTGGCACCTCTGGTATAAAAATTATTCCTTTAGAAGTTACTGAATTTGTACCTTATTATTATTATAGATTTTTTCTGTTTGTGTCACCAGCGTGTACTAACAAGAATGCGAGCTATTAATGATGGAGGGGATATAAGAGTAGCATATGATGAGAGTTTGCCATGTTTGGTTCAGCCTTTTTTTACTCCAAACGTCGATTGTGAGGAAGGGGTGGAATCTGACTCGGCCAATCCTGGTGATATGCTCTTACCTGTATGTTGACCTCATTTAATGTGGCTGACAGTCGAACCGGTCCATAATGGTCTCTCAAGATCACATAGAAAAGTGATCGTTAAAGACAGGTGGCTGCTATGGTCACTTACTAGACATGACAGAATTAAAAGATGGTCTAAAGTCTGAAGTCTTGATTAATTCTTTCCACTTCCTTTTCAACAGAATTGTTACCTATTATACAAGCTTCTTTGGGTAGTGTCGATGGCCTTGTGGTTAGGCTACCGGACCCGTAATCGTGGATTGCGGATTCAGGGGTTCGGGCCTCAGCTCAGTCAGACGTTGTGTCCTTGGGAAAGGCACATTACACGAAATTCCCATTTGGCTCGGTCATTTCGGAGATGGACGTTAAACTCGGAGGTTTCACCTCTTTAGTCTACCAGTGTTGATAGGAGCGTTAAACCTATACCAGTTCACCATTAGAGCTTCTGTGCATTGATGGAATGACACTCAGTCTGAAAACGAGTTGGCCGAAAACTTGTCTAGCAAGTGACCTCTATGGGGAGGTTTTGAGGCGGACTTGTTGTGAAAATGACCGTCTGTGGCTGTGTTGGACTGGGACCGCTACGGACAGGTTAAAAATATAGGAAAAAAACAAGGGTGTTGCGAAAAAGTAGCTGTTTGTGCAGGTGACCATTGTAGAGAGGTGACCGCTAAGGCAGGTTCGACTGTACTGTTTTAGCTTGTGTGCTGGGGCCTTGTACATGTGTACATCGTTATGTAGTGGTTGCAACAGCAGGTGGTTTGCTCCTTCTTTCCTATCAAATGTCTATGTTATCCCTATCTCTTTTCCTTTTTTTTGTGTTTGTTTCTCTCTTGTGACACCTCTAATCTTCGGTACTTATATGACCTCGTTGTGTTGCAAGTGCCGTAAAAGGCATGCTAAAACTTAAGTAGTCGGAACATTTGAACTAATGCGCTTTAGATTTGGTCTCTGAATGTTTGTTCTTCTCTATGGGTTTTGTCTCTTGCTGAGACCAGGTTCTAGCCAACTGCATCTTAAATGGCCGAAATTGTGTCAGTTGGGTATAAAATGTTGACCCCATTTGAAGTAGGATGTCTTTATGGTGTAGTCATGGCATTTGCACAACTGTGTGCAAAAACGCAAAGCTTTAGTTGCCTTGATATGTGTGCTCCTCATTCTTTGGTTCGTGTACATTGATATGTGTGCTCCTCATTCTTTGGTTCGTGTACATTGATATGTGTGCTCCTCATTCTTTGGTTCGTGTACATTCAATTGCAACATTTTGCCCAAGTCATTTTTTTAAAGGTTGTGAATTGATGGTAGAGTGAAAATACCTGTTGCGTGTTTTGTATCTTCAAGAAAGTACAGATTAGTCTTGATGCTTTTAGATTCCAAATACATGAACTGAGATATTCAAACGGAACTTTGATATGGTAAAGAAATAATTGCACATGCAGTTTTTTTTGTTTTTTTTGGTGGTGTTTTCTTTAAATGAAAAAAGGTGACTTGGGCTATCATGTTGTGACTATTTTTGTCCTGCCGTCATGACTTTTTCAGCATAGGCACATACTCATTGACTCTGATAAGTGTCCTTAATATTTTATGCAGTTCTCACTTAAATAATAAAATTCATATCGTGGTTAAAAAAAAAAAATGATTAGTTGGAGACATGTACTTTGTGGTACTTCTTGTTCTTTGAACGGAGTTCTCAACACTTATTCTTCTTTTTTTGCGTGGTTTTCTTCTTGGTGATGTATTTTCCCCTGTTTCAGTCCGCTTCAGGAAGCTGAATGTTCTGCTTGGAGTGTTTTCTTCCAGAGCTCAATAAATGGCATTTAAAATAGTTTTTATCTGATATAGATGAGAACAAAATTCTTTCTGTGAAAAGGTTAGGTGTGCTTGAAAGATACTGTCTGCATTCTTTTGCTACACAAGGCAGATGGAGTGAACAGTACAAGAAAGGGGATGGTTGTTGGGTGCTCTGATGTGGTCTACTCACTCTACTTTTTTTTCTAGCTTTTCTTTTAATGTAGTCTGTCCCCGATGAAATATGGCCTTTATCGTAACGAATTGTTGCATAGTATACCTCAACCAAAGCTTAGGGTAGCTATATGTCACATTGATTTTAATCACACTACAGAAGCCGAAGATGCACTCCATCAAAGTTGAGAGGCCTCATTCGGCTGTCTCAGCCCTTTCAGTCACATCAGCCATTTCTCAGGTTATTTCCATGCACAGAGTGTTGTTGTTTTCAAAAGTGATGTGGGTTTGACACAGTGGATCTAACTAACGTGTGTGGAACAATCAAGCTGTTGCTGCTCTCCTTGTTTAAGGACCAAATAAGAATAGTAGCTGTTGAGCAGTAACAGATCTTTAATGATTAATTTCCGTAGCAATTTGCTGCTGACATTACTGGGGGGCTCTAGTAGCCTAGAGGTTAAGGTGTTGGCCTCTCATTCAAAGGTCCCGGGTTCGAATCCGGGTAGTGACCGAAAAATTTTCTTCTCTAAATTTGTCTCCTTTCACCTCCTTTTCTGCTCTCTAGCAATGTTCTTTCGTCTGCTTTCGTCTCCTCTTTCTGCCCCCGCTCCCTCATCTCCTTTGCCCCCCTCCTCTGGGCTCCTGATTCTTTCTACAGCCTTTCTACTGCTACTCCGTGGCTTTTTCTTACCTCTGCCTTTCAGCCACACCCCTGATCTTCTGGTAGGAAAGATCTACACCTAGCCTTCTCGGACAAGGGCGAAAAATCTCGGAGGGCCCGTGTGCAAGTTGCGCAATTTCCTACCAACTGAAAAAGTTTAATGTGTCCCGCGCGCCCAAATGACCTTATGCAGTTGGGAGCGCAGTAATAACACTTACTAAAAAAATGACATTACTGTACACTTAACTCTTTCACTTCCGCAAGCCGTGTTTCACAGCTCATGTTACTTCCAACGAAGGACAGCAAGCCGTGTTTCACAGCTCATGTTACTTCCAACGAAGGACAGCAAGCCGTGTTTCACAGCTCGTGTTACTTCCAACGCCGGACAGCGAGCCGTGCTTCACGGCTGGCTTGCCACTTTTTTCCTCAAAACCATAGGCTACTTACTTTTGTTACGAACGAAACTGAAAAATTTCAGGCTGAAGAATGATCGTTTTTAGCAACATGTTGAGATAGTTCATTATTTCCCTTATATTTTCATATGTGAGGCAGCGTGGCGAAATCAGGCTCTCGTCAAAATAATGATATAGAAGAAAATGGCATCTTTCTGCCAGTTGGGCAATTTTTATTGAATTTTTGTTTTTTTGCTCAATGTCGTTTATTTCTATTTAAAAACACATTTCCGTGTTGCTTTGACTGAAAAAAACCGTTGGTTAATGCACAACAATGTTTATTTGCAGTTTCCAAGGTCTCTCAAGTTTTGAAAGTTACCAAACTTTTCTAGTTAATTTGACCTCTGCCACCGGCCGACCCCTACCGCCTCTAATTGTACATATCTCAACTTGTACCAAAGATAGTACATAACAAGATGGGCCACTTCTCTCTTTGAGCCAATTAAAAAAGTGTCCTCAAAATTTGGTGGCGCCCTCTTCACAAAAGCGCACTCTTTGCGAACAGAGTTACCCTACTTGAGTTTTACAAAATCAAAGTGAAACTAGCATGTTTTGGGATAAATTTCGGAAGAACGCTTTTTTAAAATGGTTACGCTGACAAAAAACATCTTCCGGAGGAAAGGGTGATGGTTTTCGTTTAATTTGACTTTAGAATGAAAGGCGAGAGGTCATTAAAATAAAAAAACCTAAAACTCCGCATTGAACGTACCCGTACTGCTGATGAACAGCAGTCGATCTGCGCACGCAAGGAGGTGCTATTCCTATTCTTCTTCTGGAAAAACGAAAGAGAGCTTCAAAACAGACTGCAGAGCCATCTGAAGAAAAGAGCATACTTCCTGCGGACACTTTTTTGGCTGAGTGGCCCATCTTGTTATTTACTATCTTTGCTTGTACTCAAGATAAGTGAGTAATTCTTTCACCAAAAGCAAGGCAAATCAATAGGCTACACTATAAGATAATACCAATAACGCTATATGCCCAAAAATTGACGAGCCCCTGATTCCACCGCGTTGTGACACATATAGTACATGTGGCTAATATTGAAAATTGAATTCGAAATCTTTAATTTGTCCGACGGTAGGCCGAATCAGAAAGTAGGTCACAGATAGGGCCTGGTCCAGGTGAGGAAAATCTCCTTCGTAGTGAAAGAGTTAATGATAAATAATAATAATAATAATATTGATAATAATAATAATAATGATAATAAAAATGATAATGATAATAAAAATAATAATGATAATAATAATAATGATAATGATAAAAATAATAATGATAATAATAATAATAAAAACGATTATGATAATAATAATAAATTTCACTTTAAGTGTATAGAGCGTTTCCACGAAGAAAGTGCTCAGTGTTCTTTACAGTGATACAAGGAACACGACCACCATACAGTTCCGATAGCGATCCATTTTCTCTATCTCCTTTCTTTAGTTTATGGAAAAATCTGTGGCAAAATAGGGTTGTTATCAAGCTGAGTTTATAATATTCTAGCTGGGTACCCGTTAGATGAACGGACTCAAAAGAATTAGTCTTCAAGTCATTGTGGATTTAGTGCGCCATGCTTGTAAACAGAAGCCTCACTTGTTTACAATGGCGTCTTTGAAGATGGACTTTCCCAAGATTCGATCTAAACGAAACTAATGAAAGACTGAAAATTAAATTGCAGTGACTTCAGACTCCTTAATATAACAGTGCACCCTTTAAATGATTCTGAACCACCATTAATTTTTTCAATTTCGAAAGTTAAGTGGTTCGGAAGTTTTAGGCGACCGAAGTGACGAACTTTCACACATATAATATTTATAGATAATATATAAATCTGCAATATATATATAGATAATGAATCATCCTATAGAAGCAAATCGAAGTGTGTAATAAACGGTTTTGTGCTTGGGAGGACAGTCAGTTATTCATGAAGGTTGGGAGGGGCTGTTGTGATATAGAGAGTCAGATGCTGATTTCAAACTTACTCTGTCTCTCAGTTGGTGTGTAATGGCTGGGTGTGTCTTCCTGTGAAAGAAATGTATTCGATTCCCAAGAAGAAGATAGTCTTTCAAATGTCTCACTCAGCCCATGTTGGCCCTGGTCGGTATGGTCAAAGCAGCCTGCCTTCTAATTGATGCAATTTGTGGATAAGGGTGTAAAATGTTTATAATTAAGCTCACATGAAAGAACTTCCTTCCTCATGATTTAGCCTGAATGTGGCAAATGTAGGATATTTATGTAGATCTATACTTTAGATTTACTGAATAGTTTGTTCTTTATAAAATCTAAAAAAATTTTTTTTTGCTTTTCTTTTGAAATACGTATTGACTCCTTCCAATCCTTAAAAAATAATAAGCACATAAATTTAAGCATAATCAACCATGGTTAGCTTATTGATATTACATGTGGAGGCTGCAATTTGTTCGTGGGTACGATATGGTGGAATTATATGTATAATGTTGTTGACCATCCATTGTCAGTGAGGTCCGTCCCTAAACACACTTCAGGCAGGACCTACCCATATTTCCCATGAAATTCTCTCCCCCCCTCCCCCCCCCCTTGATACAGATTGTGACAGGATTGTGTTTGATGATTTGCTTAGTAACTGCTTGTTTGTAACTGCTGCCTGAAGTCAAATATATTCTCCAAATTGTCAGCTGTTCTTAGAGACTTCAGTCTATGCTGCAGACTTAATGCGCTGGGTATGACTAACGAGACACTGCTTTGATAGAGCTGGTAGCGTTGTTTTTGCACAGTTTGAATTGAATATCAGCTCACAGTGTCATTTTTGTCTAATCCGTTTATAAGTCACTTAAGCATTGTTTTGACCGGATATACTTTAACACTGAATTAAAAAATGGGTCTTTTGTGGTGCGATCAAGGGCAGTGTCAAGTTTTTCTTAGGTGCAATATGCCCCTCCCCTCTCCCGTGGACACACACACACATTCACACAAACGCACACACGACACATACTCAAACATACACACACACACACACACACACACACACACACATTCACGCAACTACACTCACAAACACACATACACAATTCATGTTGTCTGTAATTCATCCATATGATTTCAAACACATTTCTTGACCTGAACTCACTAAATATCAAATCGTATTCATCTTCACACTCTTAAGGAGAGCAGAGGGAAAGAGTTATTAACATTTCCTTTTGCACAGTTATAATATTTATTGTGGGTGGTTGGCGGTTGCCTTGGTGTGGTTTGCTCCGTCTTTCTTATCAAACATCTATCGTCCTGATCTCTCCTTTTTTGTGTTTGTTACTCTCTTGTGACACCTCTAGTCTTCCGCACTCTTATGACCTTATTGTGTTGCAAGTGCCGTAAAACTCATATTAAAACAAAAGTAGATCTAATATTTATTTGGCAGCCAAAAAGGCTTGGGTCCCCAAAATTTAGAAGTCACCCTTTCTCCCTAAGCCAAGTGTCATTTCAGAATTGTAACAAGTGTCAGGTTTTGAATTTTTAAATAAAAACTTTATATGTGAGGCAGCGTGGTGGAATCAGGCTCTCGATAAAATAATTAAAGTGAAGAAACTTGCATTTTTCCTCAGGTTTGTGAATTTTTATTAAATTTTTGTTTTTTTGCTCAACACCTTTCATGCCCATTAAAGAACTCATTTCTGGGTGGATTTTTCTGAAAAACGTTAAATAAAGCCACATAAAAATGTAAATTTTCAGTTAACACACACTCAAGCTAAGGAAATAAGTAATCTTTGGCAGACATTTTCTCACTAATTTTACCCCTGATAACAAGTGACCCCCACTTCTTTCTTTCGCAAATATCTCGACTTGTATTCTAGACAAATGGATATTTTTTTCATCCAAACAAAGACAAGTGAACAAGCTTTAAGATTTATACACCAATTACTCTACATGCCCACTAATTGACGAGAGCCTGATTCCACCACGCTGCCTCACATATTTGTTTCTTCAAATCTCTTTCACCCCTCCACGCCTTCCATCTACTCCATGTGTCGTTTGTAGGTATTTAAGTATTACAAAAGGTGTGTTCTTGAGTTGCCTAATAATATGCAGAGTGATTTGTTAGTGTGCAGGGTGACGTGTTGTGAAAATTTGTAGTGAACTTTTGTAGTGATGATGTCCCCTGAGTGTGTTGCTCACTGCTGTGCTGTTTGAAATTGGCTTTTTTTTTGGTTGCTGTGAGATTCTGATATTGTTTTGATGTTTCACACGATTACTCTGTTTGTGTTTTGTGTGAATTTTACCTTGTTTTATAAGTTTTTATCATCATTGTTGGTGTTATTATTACTATTACTACAATTATTATTATTATTAATATTATTATCATTATTATTATAATAATTATTATACTTATTATAATTATGATCTATTTGCTGTTATAGATATTATTATCATTATCATTATCCTTATTATTCTTGAATGCTCACTTTGGATTAGAAGGACATATTCTTTTGTCTGTAAATATCCTACATTAAAACACCTACACACAGACACATGCACTGTACCACACTTAAACAAACACACACATACATACACACA
>NW_004797281.1:3026468-3045115 GCF_000002075.1 Aplysia californica | reverse complement strand
CACACACACACACACACAGGTGCACATACACACAGACACATACACACAGACACATACACACACACTCTTTCTCAAACTTACACTCACACACACACACACACACACACACACACACACAAATGCATTTTGACTATACATTTTATTAACTGGTGATACTGTTTGAACTGATTTACTCTTTGTTAAAACATGTGGCCTCCTCTTGTTCTGTAAGAAAAAAAAGCTGGGAGGTTCAAAAAAGGATATTTGTCCTCTTCTTTTCATCAAACATGAAGTTTTCATCCAGCATGAAGTTTTCAAGCATGAAGATTTTAACTTTGTTCTTAAAATCCCATAATGCTTCTCGATTACTTGACTTGCCTTTGTATCATCATCACAGTTTTATTTTCTCAAATTTTTTTTTTCAACCTTTTTTTTTTTACAAATACTTTTTAGATTTATTAACTTCTAGCGCAGGATACAATAGTCTTTTCGGAAGCATCTATTGCATGTAAGTTGCATATATCGTGACCTCTTTTGCTGATCATACCTTTGTTAACAAATGGAAATTGACAGCTTAGTGCAAGACTCCGTCGTACGCCATTTTGAAAAAGTGATGTACGACGATGGAGGCTCTGGTGTAGTTTGCTCCTTTTTTCCTATCAAACATTTATCATCCTGATCTCTCTTCCTTCTTTTTTGTGTTTGTTACTCGCTTGTAACAGCTCTAATCTTCGGCACTTATATGACCTTATAGTGTTGCAAGTGCCGTAAAACTCTTACTTACTAAAAAAAAAAAGATGGAGTTTTATCTTGAGCAGCGGTCGAGATGGAGGCAGTGGGGCTCTCTATCGAGGTATAAATCTCTAATCTCTGTGCCTCTTTTGTGTGTTGCAGCTTGGGGCGAACGGTCTTGCCTCCTTGGTGGACAACTACGAGCAAGAGAAAGAAGATAGTATTGTGAACTACTTGGTCAGCAAAGGTGCCAACATCAACACGGTGGACATTTATGGACAGACCCCGCTGCACTTTGCTGCCATGCGGGGCAACGAGGTGGCCTGCAGAGATCTCCTCTACTTCAGAGACAGAGTCAAAATTGGGGTGAGTTTTGAAACAGGGAACTTTTTTCTTCTATGTGGTTCTTGCGGAATGTTTTCTCTGTAGACGGAGGAACCCAAAGTTGGGGTGAATTTTTTAAATGGAGAAATTTTATTTCTATCTGTGTGGTTCTCATTGGTTTTTGTTGGTGGTCAGAGGAATCCAAAAATTTGGTGAGTTTCAAAATGGGGAAGTTTTTTTTTTTTTTTCATATGGTCCTTGGGGAATGTTTTCATTGTAGGTGGTAGGAGGGGGCCAAATTTAGGGTGAGTACATAAATAGAGAACTGTTTTTGTTCTGCAATTTTTTAGTGAAACCTTTTCTTTGTGGGTGCTTTGAGGGTATGTGCATCTCCTGAGGGCCTTACCATTTCACAAATCCCTCTATTGTTGTTATGTCTGTTTAGTTTTTTTGTTTTGCCACTGGCTCTGATTTACATTTGCCTGGCCTCTTTAAGATAAATATGTGAGGTGTGCTGACAAAATGAGTTACCTCTCAGATTTTAGCCTTATGGAAATTGGTACATCAACTTTTTACGTGGAGTTTGTACAATTTATAAATAGGAATGATAAAGACACAGTAGACTTGAACAAAATGGCATCAATTGGAAATCCTTAAATCTGACCCCAGCGTCAGTTTTCAGCCGATATCTCTGTTCTTGGATTGCGAGAAGTAACTTAGTTTGTCAGCACTCCTCGCATATGGATGGAGGAAAAGGTCATGGTGGGTGGTCCCGTTTCTTTGCCGTTTCTTTGTTATGTCTGTAGGACTTGCTGCCTTTACATCCTGCCTCAACATTATATTCTTGCCTCAGTGTGTTTCTCTTTTGCTGGAACTGCCCCAGCTTATTGCAAGTTAATGTAATGTACAGTCACTGTTTTTCAATTGAATGTTATTGATGCTGATACGGAATATCATTTTTGTTGTTACTATTAAAAAAAATAAAATTATTATTATTATTTGTTATTATTATTATTATTATTAATATTGTTGTTGTTGTTGCTATTATTATTATTATTATTATTATTATTATTATTATTATTATTATTATTATTATTATTAATATTGTTGTTGTTGTTACTATTGTTATTATTATTATTATTGTTATTATTATTATTATTATTGTTATTGTTATTGTTATTATTAATATTCCATGTACCATTTTTGTTAATTGTTATTATTATTATTATTACTATCACTAGTAGTCAGAATAAAATCTCCATTGTTATCTGTATCATTTTATGATTTTGCATGGTTGACGGGTGCTCTGATGTGGTTTGCTCCTTCTTTCCTATCAAAAGCTATCATCGTTCTCTCTCCTCCTTTTTTTGTGTTTGTTACTCTCTTGTAACACCTCCAATCTTTAGCACTTATGTGACATTATTGTGTTGCAAGAGCAGTAAAACTTACTCAAACTAAAAACTATTATTAATATTCCTTGTACCATTTTTGTTAATTGTTATTATTATTATTACTATCCCTAGTAGTTGCAATAAAATCTCCATTGTTATCTGAATCATTTAATGATTATGTGTGCAGTACGAGGACAAGCAGGGTATCACCCCGCTGCACTCGGCAGCCATTCACAACCACCTGGAGATCGCCCGCATGCTTCTGGAGGCCGGCGCTGACCTGATGTGTCGCGACAAGGAGTTGTCCACGCCCTTGCACCACGCCGCCTCCGAGGGCAACATGGACCTGGTGCAGGTGTTGTTTGAGGCCGGGGCGCGGACCAAGGAGGCCTGGGTCACATTGTCTGAGGTGAGTTGTTGTTGAGGGAGAGGAGGGAGGGAGGGAGGATAGGAGGAAAAGAGGGGTGGGGGGGAGGGCGGAAAAGAGGGAGGGGAGGGAGGATAGGAGGAAAAGAGGGGTGGGGGGAGGGAGGAAAAGAGGGAGGGGAGGAAGGATAGGAGGAAAAGAGGGAGAGAGAGAGAGAAAGAGAGAGAGAGAGAGGGAGAGGGAGGAAAAGAGGGGTGGAGGGGAGGGAGGAAAAGAGGGAGGGGAGGAAGGATAGGAGGAAAAGAGGGAGAGAGAGAGAGAAAGAGAGAGACAGAGAGAGAGGGAGAGGGAGAGACGCAGGGGGAGGATCGGGGGGAGGATGAGAGAGAGAGAGAGAGATGGGGTAGGGGTTGGGGTGAGAAAGAACTATGTTTGCTCTTGGTTTATTTATTCCTGTAACCAATTGTTTTAATGTGTGTGTATACATTTTGGTGAAATTTCTGTCGGTAGATGGTGAGTGCCACAGACATTGAGTCGAGCACTGCCCTCCACGTGGCTGTAGACAATGGACATTACGAAGTGGCAAAAGTTCTGCTTGAAAAACGTGAGTTTCTGCTGTTTTGAATCGCCACCAGCACTGTTGCGAAAGCGACAATTCTGGTTTTTTTTCCACATGTTCTTTTTTGTTACTCTTTATCGGAGGCAAACATCTTTGACATGGTTGAGCTCTTCATCTTGTATACAAAAGAAACGGGTTTGATTCCCACATTGGGAATATAGATGTAATTTTGTATAGATTGTTAAACGCATGGAGCCCACTGTTGATTGATGGGTGGTTGGCAGGTGCTGTGGTGTGGTTTGCTTCTTCTCTCCTATCAAACATCTATCGTCTTTATCTTCCCTTTTTCTTTTTTATGTTTGTTACTCTCTTGTAACACCTCTAATCTTCTGGCGATCATATGACCTTTCCTTATGCAGTTGCAAGCACCGTAAAACCTCTACTAAAACTAAAACAAAACTCTTGATTGGGAATCTGCGCTATTCACTGCAATCTATTATTATTATTATTATTATTTTATTATTGTTATTATTATCATTATCATTGTTATCATTATTCTAATCATTATGTGTAGAGCATCTCCCTCCTTCTTGTGGAATGCACTATCTCACTCCACCCAAGTTGGCCCTGGCTGGCAGGGTTTGAGCAGCCTGCCTCCTAAATGATCTATTTTGTGTTAACTGGGATAAAAAAACAATGTAAAATCAGTGAGAGAAACACTTTAGCACGGCATGACGATTTAATCTGCGACATTGTCAGGCGGTTTCGTTCTCTGCTTTTGATCTTTTGATCTTCCTGCCTTTTTACCAGAAAAACTGCATTTCTCTCTCTTGTTGTCATTGTTGTTTGTCATTATTATTATTGTTATTATTATGATGATGAGGTTGATGATGATTATCTTTTATATTATTTTTATCATTATTATTTTTATTATCTTTATTATTGTTATTATGATGATGATGATGATGATGATGATGATGAAGATTATTGTATTTATTTTTATTATCCTTCATATTATTATTATCATTACTATTTTTATTTTTTAAATTATTGTTATTATTATTATTATTATTATTATAGTTATTGTTATTGTGATTGTGATTACTTCTCAGGTGCGGAGGTGAACAAGCCCCGTAAGCACTTCATGTACCCGCTCCATTTGGCCGCCCAGTCCGGTGACATCCGTATAGCGAGACTCCTGGTGGAGAACCACGCCCGCATCGACGCGGTCAACAGCGACCAGGCCACCGCACTCCACAGGGCCTCGGCGCTCAATCACGTGGAGGTGGTGAAGTTCCTGGTGGACAGGTACTGACTGTCGTGTGGGCAGGTGTTTTGTGGTTTTGTGTATAGTTTGAGCTCAGGTGCTTAAATAGTTCTAGGGTGACGTTCATAGACGAAGAAAGTGAAGTAAAGACGAGAAGAAAAGATTTGAAAAAGAAGAAAAGAAAGCTGAGAAAGGAATTATATAATAATGAATTTTGAGCTCAGGTGCTTAAATAGTTCTGGGGTGAAATTCACAGATGAAGAAAGTGAAGTAAAAAGTGGAGGAGAGAAAAGATTTTTTAAAAGATTTGAAAAAGAAGAAAAGAAAGCTGAGAAAGGAATATAATAACGAGCTAAGGTGCTTTAATAGTTGTGGGGTGAAGTTCACAGACGAAGAAAGTGAAGTAAAAAGTGGAGGAGAGAAAAGATTTTTAAAAGAAGAAAAGAAAGCTGAGAAAGGAATATAATAACCAATTTTGAGCTCAGGTGCTTAAATAGTTCTAGGGGGGAAATTCACAGACTAAGAAAGTGAAGTAAAAAGTGGAGAAAAGAAAAGAATGTTTAAAAAGAAAGCTGAGAAAGGAATATAATAACGAATTTTGAGCCCGGGTGCTTAAATAGTTCTTGGGTGAAGTTCACTGACGAAGAAAGTGAAGTAAAAAGTGGAGGAGAGAAGATTTTTTAAAAAGAAAGCTGAGAAAGGAATATAATAACGAATTTTGAGCTCAGGTGCTTAAATAGTTCTAGGGTGAAGTTCACTGATGAAGAAAGTGAAGTAAAGAAGAGAAGAAAAGATTTGAAAAAGAAGAAAAGAAAGCTGAGAAGGGAAGAAAAGAACAGAGAAATGAGATGAGAAGCAATACAATTTTTATTTTTTTCTATAAGAAGATAAGAGAAATAGAACGGGAAGAATAGCAAAAAAGAAAAGAAAAAAGAAATGGATAGATAGAAGAAGAGAGTGGGGAAAATAAAGAGAAAGACCACATGATCATAGAGTAGATCAACCCAGGATTCAGGGGTTTAGATATAAACAAGAGTGCATTTTTGTAAAGAAAAGTTTGGAAAACAATGATCACCAATAAGTTCTTTTGAGACCTGGCGCTTGAAGAGGGGATTATTGAAGTGATTTTGTAATATATTGACCACGAAAGTAATTATAAAGAAAAAAAATATATATAAGGATGATACAGGGATCGCTGAAGTAATTTTTTGAATATAGCGATCTCTGAAGTATTTTTTTGTTTGTTTTGGGATTACTGAAGTAATTTTTTAATATTGGACCAAAGTAATTTTTTAATTTAGGGATCTCTGAAATACTTTTTTGATAATGTGATAAGGGATCTCGAAGTAATTTTTTAACATTTTGATATGGAGGTCTCTGAGTAATATTTTTTTTATCTACAGATGATTTAGGTGTCCCTGAAATGATTGTTTTAATAGAGGGATCTCTGAATTAATTTTTAAAGATTGAGCTTTCTCTGATCTGAAGTAATGTTTTTAGTACAGTGGTCTCTGAAGTAACTTTTAATGGTAATATGTGAGGCGTGCTGACAAAATGAGTAACTTTTTGCAATCAAAGAACAGAGATATTGGCTGAAAATAGACACTGGGGTCAGATTTATAGATTTCCAATTGATGCCATTTTGTTCAAGTCTACTGTGTCTTTTATCATTCCTTTATACCAATTATACAAACTCCACCTTAAAAGTTGATGTTTCAATTTCCATAAGGCTGAAATCTGAGAAGTAACTCATTTTGTCAGCACATCTCACATATGTGAGGCAGCGTGGTGAAATCAGGCGCTCCTCAAAATAATTGGAAGTGAAGAAACTAGCATTTTTCCGCAGGTTTGTGAATTTTTATCAAATATTGTTTTTTGTGGCTCAATGCCTTTCATGCCCATTAAAGAACAATTTCTGTTTTTACTGAAAAACAATGCTAAAAGACACCCCCAAAAAAGTAAACTTTCAGTTTCCACGGACTCTCAAGCTAGGAAAAAAATTCATCTTTTTGCGGCCATTCTCTCATTAATTTTGCCTCTGAAACCAGGTAACCCCCACCTCCTTCATTCGCAAATATCTCTTCTTCTATTGAAGATGAATGGATGTTTTTTAATTTAAAGTAAGAAAAATGAACAAGCTTTAGGATGATACCAATAACTCTACATGCCCAAAAATTGACGAGCGCCTGGTTCAAATGTGCCGTAACACATATTGTCTTTATTATTCATTCCCTGCTAGGGGTGCTCGCATCAACCGTCCAGACAAGGACAACTACACCCCGCTCCTGCTGGCTGCCACCTACGGCAATGTGGACACTGTGGAGCTCCTGCTGCAGAAGGGGGCCGACTACAGGGCCGTGGACAAGTACGACAAGACGGCCATCTTCATGGCTGCGGAGGAGAACAAGATGGTGGTTCTGGAGGTGGGTACTGGGCGGGCTCTGGCCGAGACCTGGCTGTTGGGTGGGGTGGATGGTGGGCGTGAGTGACGGGGAGTGATCCTCTGTCAGATTTTTTTCGACCAGGAGAAGGTCTGATTTGAATAAATTGGTTTGTCTGTCGGATTTCATGTACAGGAAAATGAGAAGACATGGAATAACATCAAGAGGCTAGCCCAGGGTATAGAAAGGTGGAAAGTGTTTGTTGGTTTGTTACATTGATGTAGGGGGAGAAAGGCAATGATGATGATGATCAGATTTCAGCCAATTTTCTTTGGAGATTGTAGATTTCTTTTCTTTTTTTAGTTTACTGTAAAAGTGAGAAGGTCTTTGAATACTTTCTGCTGATTACTTTCTGGTAAGATGTAGAAGAATTTTTACTAGGAAGGCAGTTGGCAAACTGTTACACAGCTTTTCTGTAATGTTTTGGTCTATTTGATATGAAAATCCACAAAATGTTGGTCTAATGCACATGCTATGGGAGACGGTCAAAGTGCAATGGATCCTTTATGGCAGTATGCTTCTCCTTTTAAAATCTTTTCTTGTTTTGTTTTTTCTTCAAACCTATACGAATGGTTGATGTAGCCTGCTCCTCCTATTTTTTTTTACTGCTCAATTCTGGTTCAACTTCTCATCTCAAGTCTGTTCCTTGTTCTGAAAGTTCTTTCCTAACATGTCTTACCAGTGTGTTATTAAACTCAAACTTTACAAAAATGAAACTGTTATCTTTACTTGCTAATGTTTGTATGTGAACTTGAAAAAGTAGTAAAACTGATTGATATTGTTTTGTTTTGTGTGCACTTTGCTTGCACTGATAACACTTTTTGAGAACAATCAACAAAACGATGGATACAGTTCTGTGCATGGAGAGTGACCATGACTGATGATTGACTGATGATTGTCTTTCCAGAAACTTCTGTCATACCAACAAGTGAAGCGTTTGGTCAACGACTGTGACTGCTACGACAACTCCCCTCTTCACGTGGCTTCAGAGAACGGCTTCTTAGAAATCACTCAGGTATCAGAGCTGCAGCCTTACTGTTTATCATCGCTCATAGGAAACAACTTTTTTCCCTAAAAATCTGGACTTTTAAGTCGTCTTGCATCTTATCTATGAGATATAATATTAAACCCAATTAAAATCAGTGGGAGCGACCAAGGGAACAATTTCTGTGGAAAATAGGATAGGAAATAAAGGCAGATTTGTTTTGTTTTGAGGCAATGTTTTTAATGGAAAATCTTAAAAAGCTGATGGTGCTTGCCATAAAAAAGTTGGTGCATCTTATCTGATGAACATAAACTTTATGCCAAAATGTTGGCTGTCAAGTCTACCTGAGAATGCTTAACTCACTTGTCATAAAGTGCAGATTTGAACAATTCCACACCATGTGAACTGGCGTCTCGGGTGTATTGGTTAGGCTCTTTGCCTTGCAAATGGCGTCGGTGGCCTAGTGGTTAGGCTACCGGACTCGTAATCGTGAGGTTGCGGGTTCGGGGGTTTGAGCCGTGGGCCCTACGTTGTGTCCTTGGGAAAGGCACTTTGCACGAATTTTCCCCACTTCTCCCAGGTGGGAATGGGTGTGCAGCTATAGACAGTGAAAGATCTTGTCAGTTTGTTAGTGTTTGAGCGCTTAACCCGCTGCTTGCATTGTATGCTTCCCGGGAAGCTGAGAATGTATCTGGGTGTTCTATGGTCTGCTGGGGTTTAATAATAGTGTAAAGTGCATAGAGCTTGCTTTCGCGTGGGGACATGCGCTATACAAATGCTATTTATTTGTTATCATTATTAAGTGAAAGACAAGAGCCTCATTTAGGGTTAAGGAGTGTTTTTGTCAATTCACCTCAACTTGCAGTGTGTCCCAGCTGAGCAGAGGTTGGCTGTGCCAGGCAAAGTCGAAGCCTCTTTTGCTAATTGAATTGCTTGGAAGGGGATGTAAGTCATTTACAAATCGTTAACGGCGTATGGAATTTGTCTGCTGTAATGCTAACTTATTCCTTTTAAAAAAAATTGTTTTTAAAAACTTGTTTTCACTTGCATCAACACACTTTAGGTCATTTCAGATGCAGGCTTCGACCCTGTCTGTCTGGGCCAACCTGTGCTGAGAGGGATACAATGTTCCGTCAAATAGACTTAGATTCTTGATTTTTAAGCCCCCCCCCTTTCCCCACATGGGAATCGAACTGGTCTCCTGCATATGACCCTGAACAGCTTAACTGCTACACCATAGCCTCTGATCCGGCTTACTGTGACCAACTACTTAACAATAACTTTTGTAAACCTTGCTTGGTTATATTAGATATTATTTAAAATGTTCTTTTAAAACTGAGATTTACACCATGAATATGTAACATTTAAAAATAAGCCTTGAATAAAATAAACAGTGCTGTGAACTGTTATGAATGCAACCAACTTGTGTTTTGCATGCTCTTATGACCCTATGCAGTTGTGAGTGGCGTAATACTCTTACTAAACTAAAACTAAAACCATTGCTGGTGTCCTCAGTGCTTGCTGGACAGCGGGGCTGACTTGGATGACAAGAATGAGGAAGAGCAGACCCCTCTTCACCTGGCTGCCAAGTATGGCAGAACCAAGTAAGGATGTGACTTTTCCTTCCGTGAACATTTTCTGAACAATTAATGCTTAATCAGTAATCAGAAATGATCCTTTCCCAATTTGACAATACTCCTCTCAGTATAGAAATAATTGTAAAGAGTGTCTTCAAAATATGGATCGAAAATGAGGAAGATCTCCAAAATGACGTACAGCTTCCTGAAAGTTAAAAAAGTTTTTGGTTTCGTGAAAAAAAATGGCTCCTAAATCGATGGCTTGCTTCTATGGGTTGCTATAAATGACAACGTGCCACCATTGTTTACTTGAGGAAGTTAAGGAGGGAATGATTGAGGATAAGTTTGGGGGGGGGGGGGGTAGCTCAATGTGAAAAGAATACAAAACTGACTGACTATCCTCCCTATGTTACAGCATCGTGAGGGAGCTGATCAAACGAGACAAGACCATAGTGAACGACGAGGACGAGAACTCCAACACGGCCCTCCACCTGGCCGCCCAGTACGGCCACAACAAGGTGGCCAAGGTGTTGCTGGACCTGGGGGCCGACGTCTCTGCAAGGTCAGTGCCCGGTAGAGCTGGATGAAGAATCGAGTTCGGAAAAGATTCCCACTGTTAATGCTACAGAAGAAAAGTTCCAACTCCCTCTTCTTCCTTTTTTAGAATTTTAAAAACTAAAAAGTTTATGCTTCGTTGTTGTCCGAAATCAAGGTTATCCTAAATCCTAAAGATGTTCGGAGCCAATTGGGTAACCACCGGAAGAAATCACATCTTTAGAAAGTAAGTAACTGGGTACGGAGTAGATTCCTATGATTCCTAGCTTTCAATAATCAGGAACCTAGCCCCGTGGAAACACATGCACTAGAAAGGTGTGTGCCAAGTGGGTCCTTTATTGGGTGTGTGTGTGCGCGTGTGTGTGCATGTGTTTGTGTGCAGGCGTGTGTGTGTTTGTTGGTGTGAGAGAGAGAGAGAGAGAAGAGAGAGAGAGAGAGAGGTGTGGTCTTTCAAGATTTAAAATTGAGACCTGTTTTCCAGGAAAAAAAGAATTGTAATTAGTGAAGTTCCAAGTCACAATTTAAGCTTTATGGAATCCTTATAATATTGTAAGGGAGTGCTTTTCTCTTTCTTTGATGTTTGGAATTTGCTCAGGGATGTGCCTGGGATTGAAGGTTTTCAGCTTTCACTTTCAGTAAATGTGATCCTCTTTTTGTCGCAAGACCATACTTGTTTCTAGTCATTGAGAGGAATCTACATTAGCCCTTTCTGTGTCTTCCTTTGGTAGATTAGGGGCTTCTGTATATCTGTTTTGACCTTTTCCTGGTAATGTGTGGCACAAAAAGAGTTAAACGCTCACATCTGTAAGTTTGCTCTGCTTTCCGTGTTCATGATGTGGCGTCGATGGCCTAGTGGTTAGGCTGTCAGACTGGCAGCCGTAAGGTCATGGGTTCAAATCCTGTCAGGAACCTGACGTGTCCTTGGGGAAAGGCACTTTACGCAAAATTTCCTCACTTCACCCAGGTGGGAAGGGTACCCAGCTATAGACAGCGAAAGATCTTGTCAGTTTGTTAGTCTTTGAGTGCTTAATCAGCTGCTTGCACTGTATGCTTCCCGGGAAGCTGAGAATGTTTCGGAGTGTTCTAGGGTCTGCTGAGGTAATAATATAGTGTAAAGTGCATAGAGCTTGCTGTCAGATGGGGGTATGCGCTATACATGTGGTTTTTATTATTATTATTTTTATTATGGTTCAAATTTGTCTGAACAGAAACTACAATCAGTGGACCCCACTGGATCTGGCCGCATCCAAGGGCTGGACGAAGACCTGCACCGTCCTGCTGGAGGAAGACGCCCCCGTGGACCCCACGGACAAGAACAAAGTGAGAGCCTCCGCTGGATATTGGATGGAATTCAGTTTTTATTAATGACAGTTTTATTAATGAGATATGACGCAATGTTTGATTTTTAAAAATCCCCCTTTAACCCCTTCACTGCTAACCAAAAGTCCATCCGATGTGCTAAGGAAATTTCCTCTGTTGCTGGGTATGACACGGTCTGCTTGTTTGAATGGCTATAGCTCGCTTACTATAAGCGCTGGATATAGCAAAGTATATATCACTTAGAAGAGAAATGAACATACAATCCTCTGGTGTAAACAACTTTTAGGTATATGTATTCTGAACTAAATTGTGGTGATGGGGACAATCAATAGTGGAAGTAACGTGCATCTTGGACAATCTAAAATATCGTTATAGGGATGTAAAATATTTTCAATCAGTCTTTCAATCTCTTTTCTGTCCTCTGACAGTGGGTGGTGGGTGGTTGGCGGGTGCTCTGGTAGGGTTTGCTTCTTCTTTCCTATCAAACATCTATCGTCCTTATCTCCCCTTCTTCTTTTTTATGTTTGTTATGCAGTTGCGAGCGCCGTAAAACCTCTACTAAAACTATTTTAAAAAGACAGTGGGTGGTTGGCGGGTTCTCTGGTGTGGTTTTCTCCTTCTTTTCTGCCAAACATCTATCGCTCTGATCTCTCCTCCTTCTTTTTTGTGTTTGTTACTCTCTTGTAACACCTCTAATCTTTTGCTTTTATACGACCTTATTGTGTTGCAAGTGCCGTGAAACTCTTACTGAAACTAAACTACCTGTCTTCAGACGACCCCACTGCATCTGGCCGCGGGTTTCGGTCACTCGTCGGTGGTGGAGCTGTTGCTGGACTGGGACGCCGACGTGACGCTGCAGGATGACGAAGGGCGCAACTGTCTGGACAGGGCCATAGAGGACCACCGCATGTGAGTTGTTGTTGTAGTTGCTGTTGTTGTTGCAGTCATTGTTGTTGTAGTTGTTGTTGTACACTGATGTGGAGCTGCAGGACGATGGATGCAATGGTTGTCATCGTTGTTGTTATTGTTGTTGTCGTTGTTGTTGTCATTGTTGTTGTAGTCATTGTTGTTGTTATTGTAGTCATTGTTGTTGTTGTCGTTGTCATTGTTGTTGTTGTCATTGTTGCTGTTGTTTCAGTAGCCTTTGAGTGTGTGTCTTTCTGCCCAATGCCACCATGGTTAAAAAAAAAGGTGGAGGTCCTTGACATATGTCTTTTGCTGCAGTATAGGGTATTGTCTGCGATCGGGACGAGTTGAACAAGTTTGCACTCTTTACTGCATGCGAGTGAAAGTCTGCTGTGGGGGGTGGGGGAGATTTCTTGCTTTGTGGTGTTTCCCTGAAAAACGACTTGAATTTTACAAGAGCAGAAACTCATTTTGCTTCGTTTATTATTAAATTTATGGTAACTGTGCATTGTATATTTACCTAGTACGTGTCTCACGAATTTGTCGATCTGATTTTACAGAAACGTAGCCATGGCTATTGTGAATTCAAGTGTGTGGAAGGATGCCTTGCGAAATGCCACCAGAGACCCAACGACAGGCTATGTTGACACTCCGATGAGAAAGTTGATCAAAAGGATGCCGGGTATGTCACAGTGCAAGTTTTTCTCTCTCTCTCTCTCTCTCTCTCTCTTTCACACACACACACACACGCACACACACACATACTCACACACATAATATTATGGTTTGTGGAGTGTTGAGTCTCAAGTTGTAACAATCATAATGGTGCAGATCATTTCTATAAGGCCCACTCCTGTACAATACAGCTCTAGACACTTCACAAAACCTTCATCTCAACACAAAACACAAATGAATGAAGAGGGTGGTTGGCCAGTGCTCTGGCGTGGTTTGCTCCTTCTTTCCTGTCGAACATCTAGCATCTTTATCTCCCTTCCTTCTTTTTTGTGTTTGTTACTCTCTTGTAACACCTCTAATCTTCGGCACTTATATGACCTTTTTGTTTTGCAAGTGCCGTAAAACTCTTACTAAAACAAATGAATGAACATGCTTACATGAAGAGCACATAAGCAGGCATTCATCCTATCGCAACACCTTCATGTGCTGTTGTTGACTTTGATTCCCCTGTGGGGAGTTATTTTCTAGAGTTTCTTTGTATTTCTGCTGAATCTAATATCCCACACAGTCCAGTTAATTAACCCTGACAGGCAGCGCTGAAGCAGCTGCTACCTAGTACATTGATTTACTTACATGCTAGGTGCTTGGATTCCCAAGCCCTGGGTTTGGTGGCCAGTAAGTTATTCTTTGGCACATTGAAAAGCCCACTAGTAGCTGGGTTGTTTTTTTTGCCCCCATCGTTGTTTCGGCCTGTCTTTCTTGCTTTGTCCTTGTACTAAATGAATATATGGGCATCAATAGGCTCTTCCCTCCCCCCCCAGAAAATGAAAACAATGGGATGGGAAGTGAAGAGCCTGTGCTCTGAGATGGTGAAGGGTGCCAGTGTTGTTTTGTTAGAAGTATTAAAAGAAATTCAGATGTCACTTTTTTTTTGGTCTCATTCGTAAATTTATTTGAAATGTCTTATGGTTTTTCAGTGCAATTTCTATCTTTTAGAAGCCAACCGTGACTAAAAGAGGTATATTTCATTAGAAAGATGAAGGTTTGTCGTAAAACATTTTCCTTATACAGGAATTTAGGAATTTAACCGATATCTTATAAGTATATTTTATTGTTCCGCGGAACTAAATTATCGGTATTGCATCAGTCATCAAGTAGTGTCTCCCTATGCCAGTTGCACAGTATCCAGGTTAAGCTCCTGACATAGAGGCCCGTAACCTGTACCATTGTTCTGTTAACCCTTTTTGAGCTAAACCGGCCTTCCTTTCATGTTGCCATACCGGTTTTTACCGGATTGACCGCTGTAGAGCCATACCAGCCTGACACTCTCGCCTTAAGTGCGGGCTTAGAAATAAGAACATTCCACTATAAATTTAGAAGCTGACATCATAGGTCTTGTATTTGAATTTTTTTTTAAATGCGTCGCTCAGATCAAAAGCAAAAGCAATTTCTTTGCTACATCCCCTGAACCTCTGAAAGACATTGAAATAAAAAAATTCGGTTAATCAGCTGCCCACCATTTTTTGGTTCTGCTGTCCTGACCTACTGACTTATTTATGGCGCTAAGAGGGTTAATGTGCTTCTTGCTACTGGAACTTAAGCTGATCATTGTCCCATTTTTTTCTTGCTCGACAGACGTGGCCGAGAGAGTCTTTGACAGGTGCTTGAGCTACGGTCAGGAAAAGAACCCGGAGCGCATCGACTATGAGATCTCCTTCGACTACGAGTTCCTGGACGACATCTACGCACGCTGGATACAGGAGGGCATCAAGCGGCAGGAGGACAGCTCCAGCGACTACGCCTCCTCCTCAGGTGAGTGATAACAACCAACATGTGTCCACATCAACGCGGTAGAATCGGGTGCCGCCGCTCGTCAATTTTTAGGAATGTCGTATTATTGGTATCATCTTAATGCTTGTTCTTTTGTCTTGCTGTTAATATAAAAAAAAAAAAAACCCTCTTCCATTTTTCTTGAGTATTAGTCGAGATGTTTGCGATGGAAGGGGATGGGGGTTGTGTGGGTTCAGAGGTTAAATTAGCGAGAAAATTGCCTGCCAAAGTTTGGTTATTTCCATAGCTTGTGAGTCTGCAGAAACGGATAATTTATATTTTTTGTTCCTTGAGGAGCAACCCTCAGGGTCCATTTTCTATGTTTGTTTCTTTGAGATCAAATCTAAGTACTCATATATGTTAGTCATAGAAAAATCTCTTGATACATATTTTATTTTTGCATAACTACAGCAGTTGATATGGAAACGGCTGCCATCTTGAAAATAAACAATGAATTTCAAATCCCTATGGCTTTCTTATTTACTGATCAGATTTGACCACATTTGGTGAAAGTATACCTGAACCAATCAACGTTACCGAGTTTTTTAAAATTAGGGGGGGAAAAAATCAGAATTTTCCCATTATATATGAGCCTTTTCTATATTTTGGTTGCGTAATCGCTTGCTAATGGAAAAGTATAATTTTTTAAGAAAATATCTTTCTATTACATTAATGGAAGCCTTGCCATCTATGTTTCCTGAAAGTTGAGGAAGGAGTAGGGGAAAAACTGCAAAAAACTGACATTTTCAGAAAAACGACAATTATTGTGAAAATTCACCATATTATGTGTCACAATGCTGTGGAATCAGGTGCTCGTCAATTTTTGGGTGTATGGAGTTATTGGCATGATCTTTTAAAGCCTGTTCATTTGCCTTGCTTAGAATGAAAAAATACCCTGCTATTTTGAATAGAAGTCGAGGTATTTGCGATTGAAGGAGGTGGGGGTCACCTGGTTTAGAGGTAAAATTAGCGTGAAAATTTGGTGGCTTTCATAGCTTGAGAGTCTTTGAAAACTGAAAATTTACAGTTTTTGTCCCTTTAATCAACGTTCTTCCTTAAAATCCAGACAGAAATGGGTTTTTTAATGGGCATAACAGAAGTTGAGCCAAAAATTTAAAAGTCCATAAAAATTACCAAACCAGCAGAAAAATGCATGCTGGTGTCTTCGATTTCAGTATTTTGACGAGAGCCTGATTTCACCACGATGCTTCACATATTTTAACCTATCCTCTTGTCTTCAAAGGCAATTTACGGCAAAAATAAAGACTTTCTCAATTGTCTCCTTGCTATATTTAGACGAAGAACTGGTTGATCTTAAAAAATCAGCCAACATCTTAATCTGCATAGCTTTACCCAAAATCGGCCAAACTGAGGATCGCTTGTCCCGTTAATCAATGTTTTTCAGTCAAATCCACACAGAAATGTATTCTTAAATGGACAAAAAAGGTGTTAGCCAAGAAAAAAAAAATTCGGTAAAAATTGCCAAACCGGTGGAAAAATGACAGTTTTTTCGATTTCATTATTTTGACAAGCGCATCATTTCACAAATGTGCCTCTAGTGGTTAGACTACCGGGCTCGTAGTCGTCAGGTTGCGGGTTCGGGGGTTTGAGCCGCGGGCCCGACATTGTGTCCTTGGGAAAGGCACTTTTCACGAATTTTTCCTCACTTCACCCAGGTGGGAATGGGTAACCAACCATAGACAGCGAAAGATCTTGTCAGTATGTTAGTGTTTTAGCGCCTATAAATGGCTGCTTGCACTGTGTGCTTCCCAAGAAGTTGAGTTTGTTTCAGAATGCTCTCAGGTCTGCTGGGGTAATAGTATAGATTGTGAAGGAAGCGCATAGAGCTTGTTGTTGAGCGGGGATTTGTGCTATACAAATGCTATTATTATTATAATACAGTGATCATAATCTTCCTCGGATCCGCGGAAGTTCAGGATTTTCAGTCTTCTCTGCTTTTTCCCTCCTGGTTCCTCCTTTCTGTGAATCGCGTGGTTCGCGCAAATTATCCTCCGCTTATCGACAATAGGATGCCTAGCGATCAGCCCACGTAATACGCAGTCTGCCGGTGTATGCGAAACTCGAATTTCACGGCGCTTCCGTCACCGCAAAACTGCTAGAGACTGCAATGTTAGTGTGGGGGGCCTATTTTTGCTTGATTAGCACCATTTCACGTGCGTGAGATGAGCCCTCATGAAAGCATTCATCATGAAGGATTGGACAAAATTGGACGTTCTCAGAATAAAAGAAATTGATTTGGAAATCAAAAACAAATTTAGATTTGTGTGGTTAGAAGAAAGTTTGACTATAGAATCAAAGAAAGGTGACAAGGTTACTATTTGTGTTGGTGATTCTATTGTTAAAGTAAAAGTCCCTCCAGTACCACCCCATCCCAGCCCATTAAGCTGTTTTCCCTGTCCTCAAAGATATGTTTAATTGTTAATAATTACAAGATTTCTTTTGAGACTGAAATTGATGTTAATTATTTGTATGGGTGTGGAAGGGTCCCTTGATTTTATTTAGTGGTTTCGCTGCTTCTGTTGGTGTATTTTCCCTTCTTTTTGGCTTTTGCTCGTTATGATCTCTGATAATAATAATGATACAGTCGAACTTGTCTATGATGGCCACCCATTGTCAAGGAGAAAAATGGTTGTCTTGTAGCGGTCAATGTCTCACTCGTTATCATGATGTTTAAAAAAAAAAAAGACACGAGTGGGGAAATAGGAAGTGGCCATTTGTACAGGCAATTGTCTAATCCAGGTGGCCGTTAGAGCTAGTTTGAGTGCAATGACATTTTCACCTTTTTAAAAAAAGTTATTTTTTGTCATTGTTTTGAAATTAAAATTTTTTTTTTTTAATGTTCTGTTTCCAAAGTCCACTTTATCCACCAATATACACTCCTGGTGTACCGGTGGCGAGGGCTCAAAGAGTTAACTTATTATGTTTGTTCATGCTTTTGTCTTCCGAACAGGGAGTTCCTACGGTGGGGATGATGACGAGATCCTGTCCCCTGACGCTCAGCCTTACAGTAAAGATTCCAACGTGCTGAAGAAGAACCATCCCCTGTACATCATGGTGAGTTGGAGGAGGAGGAGGTACCTAGTGGGTGCTTGGGTGGCTGGCGGTGGTTCTGGTGTGGTCTGCTCCTTCTACTTACTTTCACTTTCTTTCTGTTCCTGCAGAAGCAAAGCATGTTGTCGTGCTGTGTATGAATGACCATTTCCCACTGCCCTCCCCCCCCACTCTTTATTACATTATAATGCCTGACACTGTCCAAAGCAGCTACCTGTCTAAGACAACCACTTTTCTCCTCAACAATGGGTATTAAATTTCTTTGAGCGTCAAAGAGTCAAATGGTTCGGACATTTAACCAGAATGACCCAGAAACAACTAGCGGCAAGAGCTTACCACTACACTCGCGAAAACGCACCTTCAAATCAAGAGCAAGACCAAGAAGGACCTGGCTGGGTGGAGTTAAAAAGATCCTGGAACAACATGACATATCTATCACAGATGCCACACACTTAGCACTGGACCGAAACCTGCACCTCCCATCGACACCCTGAGGATACCAGAGGAAGGAAAAAGTTTTTAAAAGTAAAAAAAATGGGGTAGTCATCTCGGTGTCCCCATCCTTCTTTAGGGATGTTGTGTCCTCTCAGCCTGCCTTGGCCCACACGGGCAGGGTTGAAGTAGCCCGCCTCCTAGGTGATCTAAATTGTGTAGATGAGGGCTTAAA
>NW_004797281.1:3024042-3026368 GCF_000002075.1 Aplysia californica | reverse complement strand
TCCTGCAGAAGCAAAGCATGTTGTCGTGCTGTGTATGAATGACCATTTCCCACTGCCCTCCCCCCCCACTCTTTATTACATTATAATGCCTGACACTGTCCAAAGCAGCTACCTGTCTAAGACAACCACTTTTCTCCTCAACAATGGGTATTAAATTTCTTTGAGCGTCAAAGAGTCAAATGGTTCGGACATTTAACCAGAATGACCCAGAAACAACTAGCGGCAAGAGCTTACCACTACACTCGCGAAAATGCACCTTCAAATCAAGAGCAAGACCAAGAAGGACCTGGCTGGGTGGAGTTAAAAAGATCCTGGAACAACATGACATATCTATCACAGATGCCACACACTTAGCACTGGACCGAAACCTGCACCTCCCATCGACATCCTGAGGATACCAGAGGAAGGAAAAAGTTTTAAAAAGTAAATAAAATGGGGTAGTCATCTCGGTGTCCCCATCCTTCTTTTAGGATGTTGTGTCCTCTCAGCCTGCCTTGGCCCACACGGGCAGGGTTGAAGTAGCCCGCCTCCTAAGTGATCTAAATTGTGTAGATGAGGGCTTAAAACCACAGACTGAGGTGTGAAGACGAAATTGAGTTACTTCTCACAATCCGCGAATGAAGATATCAGCTGAAAATTGATGCAGGGGTGAGTCAAATTTGTAGATTTTTAACTGATGTCGTTTTTTAAAGAAAAGTTTAACCAGTCTTTTTATCATTTCATACGAATAAATTATACAAACTCGACCTATAAATTTGATGTATGTGTGTCCATAGGGCTAAAATCCTAGAAGTAACCCGTTTTTCAGCGTGCCTGATTATTATTACTTACTCTCGTACATGTGGGTGGTTGGCAGGTGCTCTGGAGTGGTTTGCTCCTCCTTTCTTATCAAACATCTATCCTCCTTATCACTTTGCAGTCACTTTGCACAATAATGCTCCGGTGAAAATGATCCGTTCTGGTCACCTGGCGTGCGCCAGGCCCCCAGAAGTCTGTTTCAGTCGGTCTCCTGGCTGGGTGACCAGATTGGGTATTTTGTACTGCTGGCTGTGTGACTGAAAAGTGTTATATGTCTTCCTTTTCTGTGTATGTAACTCTTCTCGTAACACCTCTACTTTTTGGCACTTATATGACCTAATTGTGTTGCAAGTGCCGCAATACTCTTACTACAACTCTTATGCAGTTGCGAGCGCTGTAAAACCCCATACTAAACTAAGCTAAAACTCCTACTAAAACGAAAACAAAACTGTCGTACATGTTTGTTTTGTTTTTGTTTTTACTTTCAGATCCTGTCGGAGAGAGAGGACCTGCTGGCCCACCCGCTGGTCACGTCTCTGCTCCAGCACAAGTGGAACACGTTTGGCAGCTTTTTCTACTACTTGTCCTTCTTCATCTACTGCATCTTCCTCACCTTCATCACGGCCTACATGGTCACTTCTGTACCGCCTCATGTATTGTAAGTCCTCTGGAATTGGGTCGTTGCATTTTTCCCTTCTCAGTAAGGGGGGGGGGGGGGGGGGGGAAACAATTACAGCGAATTATAGGCGATTTCCAGGTTGAGAACCATAGATATGGGGTACATAGAAGCGGAACCAATAAATTGGCAAAAAAGATATTAATCCGCATACAGGAAAAAGAGGCTAAAACAGCACCTGGACATGGATGGCTGGTGCCTCTATAAATAAATCATTGATGGTCAAGGTCACAGAAAACAACTATTGACATGGATTGAACTTCAGACTTTGTTCTGTCGCTTTAGAAATCAACCTTTAAACTTGAGGATGGAGACACGGGTTACCTCAAAACGACCTACAATAAGCGCTATAAGTCAGATAACTCTCTTTATCTCAGGACCTGCAGAGATCTGTGTCATGCTGTAAAGGAATAACATCATGATTTAACTTACCAATGTTCGCTGCCTGGCGACGAGAGATTTCATGTTAGCTCGTTATATAAGAGTACCCCTCTTATAAAAGTGGCTGTGCGTTTCGTAACTACACGTATTTGGATACGCAGTCTTCCCTGGGTGTCCATTTCTGAGCTGTGTTAAGGTAGGCTGAAGCTGAGACAGTCACAAACTGTTTACTAGCGTGTTGATAACTTAACAGATATGGTTTGCATTTTCTGTGGGTGTTAAACATTTTCATATAAATAGTTACTGATGATACGTTAGCAATACATTTTTTAAAGTAAACAAGAACGAGTAAAAATTACAAACAACGAATAACAAATATAATAGTCATAATAATCATCATAATATATGATAATATATATAATACGAAAATCCTGATGTGTGTGTGTGTGTGTGTGTGTGGTGGTATCGATC
>NW_004797281.1:3022424-3023942 GCF_000002075.1 Aplysia californica | reverse complement strand
CCAGGTTGAGAACCATAGATATGGGGTACATAGAAGCGGAACCAATAAATTGGCAAAAAGATATTATTAATCCGAATACAGGAAAAAGAGGCTAAAACAGCACCTGGACATGGATGGCTGGTGCCTCTATAAATAAATCATTGATGGTCTGGTCTGGTAAGCAATGTTTGTCGTGAAAAACCGAAGTTGCCTGTCCTAGTGATCAAGTAAATGATGATGATGATAATAATAATAATAATGATAATACTACTACTATCAGCTGTCTTGTTGGTAGGCTGGATTATACTGTCTTTTATGCGCGTTTGTCTTTTTAACGAAATAGCTGTGGGATTTTTTTTTTCTCTAGTTGAGTTTATTTGACAAAATTGGCAAAACTAGCCCTCTGGAAAGAAGATAATCATTTACGGTAATTGTTACTGAGAGAAGGTTTATGCTTGTGCTTTTGTCTATAGAGTGGATTTGTCCATAATCTAATTTGATCATTTCTGTTTCCCCCTTTGAGTTCATTTAGTTTCCCGTTTTGTCCTTTGTGCTTTTTTTCGGTGTTTCTTTCATAGTTGTGATACTTTTCAGCACGAAGGCCAAACTTACAAAAACAGCATTTCCCCTTTTTTTAAATCTCATGGAGAAATGTGATTTACAATGTTTTACATTACGTACTTGGATACATTCTCACAATAACTCATTTATGCCACTTGACACACAATATCAGTGGGTGGTTGGCAGGTGCTCTGGTGTGGTCTGCTCCTTTTTTTCTATCAAACATCTATCGTCCTCATCATTCCTTCTTTTTTGTGTTTGTTACTCTCTTGTAACACCTTTAATCTTTGGCACTTATATGACCTTATTGTGTTGCAAGTGCCGTAAAACTCTTACAAAAACTAAACTCAATATCACACGAATAGGGGCAATCAGCCGACCATTTCCGCAGCGCCTTTCTTTGAGCTTGGGTCATTGCGTCTTGCTCAAGGACACACCCCAATGACAAACCATCAAAACGCTGTGTCATCGACACACACACTTGACATTGTCGTAAACTTGAGCTGACACGCCGCTCGACCACTGGAGCTCCTTTACAACTCTTATTGCACCAGTGTGCTTTTCTTTTCCTCAAAGTGGGTGGTTGGCGGGTGCTCTGGTGTGGTTTGCTTCTTCTTTTCTATCAAACATCTATCGTCCTTATCTCCCCTCCTTCTTTTTTATGTTTGTTACTCTCTTGTAACACCTCTAATCTTCTGGCGCTCATATGACCGTATGCAGTTGCGAGCTCCGTAACACTTCTACTAAACTAACTTTTCCTCAAACTCAAACCAGCAATCAAGATAGCATTGTATTGATCTTTACAAAGATAAATTTTCTGCAGCGTGGTAAGTAATATACATGCACAGGCACATGTCAACACACACATACATACAGGCACCCACCATGCACACACACATGAACACACGCACACACACACACACACACACACACACACACGGGCACATATACACACGCATACGCATGCACACACACACA
>NW_004797281.1:3016036-3021280 GCF_000002075.1 Aplysia californica | reverse complement strand
ACTTCTGTCTTTGTTATTGTGCTTGTCTGAGACACTTCTGTCTTTGTTATTGTGCTTGTCTGAGACACTTCTGTCTTTGTTATTTTTGTTATTGTGCTTGTCTGAGACACTTCTGTCTTTGTTATTGTGCTTGTCTGAGACACTTCTGTCTTTGTCGTTGTGCTTGTCTTGTTTGTATAGTAAGACTTTTTCGGCGCTCACAACTCCATAAGGTCATATGAGCGCGCAAAACACAATTTGGATGCATTCACAACAGTTAATAGCATGGCTTTATTTTGGTCAATGATCAGATTAAAATGTACAAAATTCATGGTAAAAGTCTCAATCTAAAAATGAACATTTACATGATACTAAAATAACAGTATATTGTATTTTGTTTTGTAAAGGCCAATGGCCTATATTAAATAGAGAATTCTGTTAGGATCAACAATGGAGAACAGATATTTTAATTTTGTACATTAAAAATATTTTCTTTGGGTCTTTCCATGTGCTTGTCTGCGACATTTCTGTCTTTGTGTGGGTGATTGGCGGGTGTGCTGGTGTGGTTTGCTCTTTCTTTCCTATCAAACATCTATCCTCCTTATCTCCCCTCCTTTTGTTTTTTTGTTTTTAACTCTCTTGTAACTCCTCTAATCTTCTGCACTTATATGACGTTATTTTGTAGCAAGTGCCTTAAAACACTTACTAAAACAAAAAATGTGCTCTTAGAAGGGTAGAGTTTATTTTGAGGTTATAGTTTTGCATACAATTACCCTAGAGAGTTGGTTTAGTAAGTGATGAAATAAAATGTTTGCTTGGTTGTTTTATTTGCTGTAGCTTTTACAAATTTACCAAGCCAAGCTCAACTACTTTGGGTGGACCAACTTGATTGAGTGGATCGTCTATGTGACTGCCCTGCTTCTGGTGATCAGCTTCAATGACTGTCAGAGGGAAACAGGATATCGCTACGTAAGTTGTGATGTTTTTTGCTTGAGCTGTGCAAGACCTGAGTTAAGTTAGACTTGGGGGGGGGGGGGGGGGAAGCCTCCTTGTTGCTGACCTAATTACTTTAACTGCCATATTTTTCCATGTGAACTGCAAGAGACAAACTCTGCATATAAAGTATAAATGATATGCTCTTAAAGCATGAGAAAAGCTTAAAAATTTTTTTTTTATTTGGGCATAAGATCACTTATGTTTTTTTTTACTAACTACCGAATTTTTAAAAAATTAAGAAATTAATTAATAATTTTTCTAATGAAGAAAAAAAAGAAAAAGAAAAGATTTTAAAATGTTCTACTTTTGTCACACTAACAGCTGGTATGAACAAAATTTTTATTCAATTTTATCTTTATTCATATAAGACCCAGCCAGGTGTACTCTCAGCTGATCCCCAATTAGTACGGAAATATTGTCCAAAATCTCATGGACATTCTTTGTGGATTTTCAGGGCATTTACACTTGTGGGGATTATATTCTGTATCCAGTTTGTTTCTAAACACAGCTTTGTGACATGACTGAGTGGAGTTTAGGCGACTTTTCCCCCCCGAACCCTAAAGACTTCTTTTTTGTAGGCTTTGTAGGTCTGGACTTACTTTTGAAAAAATGTGTCGGTTGTCTAGTGGCTAGGTTCTCGGACTCTCAACTGTGAGGTTGTGCGTTTGAATACTGTCAGGCGTGTAACGTTGTGTCTACGGGAAAAGGTACCCGGCTATAGACAGTGAGAGATCTTATTATACGTTTTTTATTAGTATTGTAGTGTGTGTAATCCCCAGCTTGCACTGTATACTTTTCAGGAAGCCGAGAATGTTTGCGAGTGTTGTAGGGTATGCTGAGGTAAAAATGGTTGTAAACTGCATTGAACGTTTCGTAGAGTGCGGATATGTGCTATATAAAAGCTATTATTAAGTATTTTTTCTTTTCTTTGCTCCTGTGTGGTTTGCTCCCTCTTTCCTCTCAAACATCTATCGTCCTTATCTCCCCTCCTTTTTTGTGTATGTTACTCTCTTGAAGCGGGTGCTCTGGTGTGGTTTGCTTCTTCTTTCCTATCAAACATCTATCGTCCTTATCTACCCTTCTTCTTTTTTATGTTTGTTACTCTCTTGTAACACCTCTAATCTTCTGGCGCTCATATGGCCTTATGCAGTTGCAAGCGCCGTAAAACTTCTTACTAAAAAAAAACCTCTCTTGTAACATATAATCTATTCTTTGGCACTTATATTACCTTATTGTGTTGCAAGTGCCGTAAAACTCTTAACTAAAACTAAACTTCTTTTTTTTCTCTTGCCGCCTGGTACAGGTGTGGCAGTGGCACCTGGGAGCTATCTCAGTGTTCTTGGCCTGGATGGACCTGGTGCTGTTCATCCAGAAGTTTCCCCAGTTCGGCATCTACGTGGTCATGTTCACAGACATCCTCAGGACCTTCTCCCAGTTCTTCATCGTATTCTTTCTCTTCATCATTGCCTTTGCTCTCGCCTTCTACTCGCTCTTTCAAAACCAGGTTTGTGCTTTTTTTTAGATCTTTTTATTTGATGGTAGTAGTAATAATAATAATAGTAATGATAATGATAATTATGACAACAGTAATAATAATAATGCTAATAATGAATTACATTTTATTTATCCATATGGGGAGATTTTGGTTTCAATGGGAAACATACGTACATAATCATAAATACATACATACATACATAAACACCTACACGAATAAATACATAGATACACAACATAACTCCACATACATGCATAAACACCTACACGAATAAATACATAGATACACAACATAACTCCACATACATGCCATTGCTGGTCTCCACTGTGCAGTGGCCTGGTTTGTTTTGTTTTTTTAAAGTAAGGGTTGTTGTGTCTCGCTCAAGGACACATACCAGTGACCACCTATCTAAACCGCGGGTCACTGACACTATTCACTTACCCACTGGAGCTCAGTCATAGTTTTGTGTACCTACTATAAATGTTTCACTTACCCAGCAATTTTTTTTTCTTTAAAAAAAAAAATCCCCTGCCCATTTATATGAGATAGGCGCCCTCTGATTAGTAGAAAAAAAGTGTGTATGATAGTGTCCAGTAGTGTATTACGTGCATACTTAGTATAATAAGTAACCGTAATAGCAGATAGAGATTCCAGGATTATAGATATAAATCATTGATCTGAGAGCGGTGATGATTTTAGATATAATGGTGGTGATCAGTGATGATGTGGGATTGCGTTTAAGTAATGTTAGTGTTAGTCCTATCTTCCTCTGCTCCAGTGAGTCACGAGGGATGTGGGAACCCTCTATCCCGTTCCCTACTGGAACCGTCTTTACGTTCACCGTTCACTTACCCAGCAATATTGTGACCAAAACTGAGTCGATGGTGCGATAAAACACCCTCTCAAACAAACGAACAAAAAACCAAACAATATTGAGTTTGGGTGATTTTGTGAGCGGGCTGCTCTGACCTCATGTAGGGTGAATGTTGGTTGTTTGGAATACTGGCCATATTGTCAGATGGACAGGGTGGGTGGTTGGCGGGTGCTCTGGTGTGGTTTGCTTCTTCTTTCCTATCAAACATCTACCGTCCTTATCATCCCCTTCTTTTTTATGTTCGTTACTCTCTTGTAACACCTCTTATCTTCTGGTGCTCAGATGACCTTATGCAGTTGCGAGCGCCGTAAAACCTCTACTAGAACTAAAAAAGATGGACAGGGTTCCCGTGGCCTCCTTGAATTCAAGGAAAAATCACCTTGAAAACTCCTTGAATTTGCATTCAAGGAAAAATCACCTTGAAAACTCCTTGGATTTGAGGAACTCCTTGAAAACTCCTTGAATTTTTCCAGATCGCACAAGAAACAGAGTTTTTGTAGGAAAATCGAAACCATAATTCCTTTCGGACAAGTGTAGGCCTATTGGAAATAGGCTATCGTCATGAATTTCTTCACCAAATCTCCTTGAATTTTTAAAATTTCTCCTTGAAACCTCCTTGAAATATCCTTGAATTTTGTTGGAAGTTCATGGCAGGAACCCTGGATGGAGATGCTTGATAAGATATAAAGGGTGCTGCACAGTGGCGACCAGCAATGGCATGGTTGGGAAATTTTGCTGTATTGGTGTAGTATTGTGTATTTATGTATGTATGTATTTATAATTATGTATTTATGTATGTATGTATGTCTGCCGTTGTAAACCGAATTGCCCTTCTGGGATCAATAAAGATGTAATTTTACTTTGTAATCTGTATTGGTGTAGTATTGTATATTTATGTATGTATGTATAAATTATAATTATGTATTTATGTATGCATGTATGTATGTTTGCTGTTGTAAACCGAAAAACCCTTCTGGGATCGATAAAGTTGTAATTTTATTTTGTAATTTATTTTATATACTGTCACACTTTTAATTAACAGTCGCTCAAGATCTCAGAGAAAAGTGAGTGTTAAAGACATGTTTGCTATGGACGGGGTCAAAGGTGTGTTCACTTACTGACTTGATAACAAATAGTTTAAAGTCTGAAATTTTAATTTTTATCACTCCGTTTAATTTACATCAAAATTTATATCTATCATGAGAGTGTACTTTGAATTGACAGAACATACACACTGAGTCTGAGGATGGGTTTGCGGAAATCTTTTGTAGCGAGTGACCGCTATGAGCTGGTTTTGAGGCTGACTCATCGCGAAAATAACCATCTGTGTCTGTGTTGGACAGGGGCCGATATGGACAGGTTAAAAATATAGGGAAAAATGCTAGGGTGTCCATGAACAGTGGCAGTTAATGTGACTGTGTTGGAGAGGTGACAGTTCACTCTTTAAACCCCATTGGACGCTGGGAGCGTCTGATACTAGTGTCGTTTCATTTAGTGCCAGTTTGTGGCTGTTTTTGCTTGCTTATCAGAACTATTCCCGAACTTAGATTTTTAGTAATGACTAAGCCTGTTGTTCTGCCATTTAGAGGTTGGAGGCAAACTTTTAGGGTTATAATGAGACATAGTGCACCAGGTTTAGGTGACTGTAAAAAAACTCCGGGAAATGGTGGGAAAAACTCAGCGTTTAAAAAGTTAAGGTAGGTTTGACTGTATTCTTGTACTGATTCTGTGCCCCCAATGACACACTTTTCTTAGCAGGTCATTGAAAGAAGATACGCAGTCAGTCGATCGTAGTTTGAGATAGTGAATTGTCAAACTGAAAAGTAATACTAATGATATGGATGGTACAGACAAATGAAACATTTGCTACCCCCCCCTGTCTCCCTCTCTCTCTCTCCCT